>NW_011887758.1:191270-203733 GCF_000806365.1 Fopius arisanus
ACACACACGTGCATTGATTTCCGCTTGGATTTTACCACTGTAATAACTGTTTATGTAATGCCATCAAAGTCAACCGCTCCGCGGAATAGTCGAGGGCCACCTCGAGTGGCACTCGTCAAATTGGAACTGGCCACCGCGACTAATTTATAATTAAGGGAATCAGGAGAGAATGAAATGAGAATAGAATGCAATGGGAAGAGACTCAAATATGGGATATTGCAGATCAATTGCGAGTGACCATTAACGGCCGGCTCAACGACCTCACTTGTGCTAACGAGACGTCGAAGTACCTCAACATGAACATTCCGAGGTTGATGTGTTTTGAGTGATTTGAATTTCAAATTCTTTACGAGCACGAATAAAGCCTCTGTACACGAGCTTTTCGCTCGTTAAAGGGGCCTCTTTTCGGGTAAATGCCTTCTTGGCACTTCCTTCGTTTTTTTCGATGCTCAATTTCATATTTTGCCAGGAAAATGTACACTGGGAAATATTTATAGGGGAGACTGGACATGGAGTGCAAAATGGAGCGTCCGCAGTCGTTAATACCTCGGGAACGGTAGAACCAAATTCATCAATTTTTGTCTCATTTTGAAGTTCTATTTTCATGCTTTGAAATGAAAATGAAAACATTTCATTTGACTCTGCGGTTACTTAGTTATAGACCATTGAAGACGTTTCATGTCGCACCACTCTAGCCTCTTATGAAATTCACACATAGAAAACAATAAAAGTTAACAATCCTTTCAGAAGTGTATGAAATGAATTAGCAATCAAAATGACCACATAATTATCAAATCAATGATTTTATTAAAAATGATTAGGGAATTGTTTTATATTGCTTATGTTATAGTTGTCTTTGCTAATAAATTAGCAATATGCTTCCGCATGGTTATTTTCGAAATTCAAATTAATGTTGGTCAAATAATCTTTTTCTGCCACCATTGTATTCGTCTCCTAACTGATATACGCAGATATCGTCGAGAGTTTCTAGGGGAAAAAAAGGAATTTCACAGAAATTAAAAAAAATATTATTGCAATCACTTTCATCTTCAAATTCGCTCAAGAGGACACCAGGATAATTTTTTTCAGCCGTAATTCAATTGGTTCGGATGATTTGTTTTGAGTTATCCTGAAAAAAAAACGATTTTCAAGAAAAAAAAAATAACAAGAAAGGCTGAATGAAATGAACTTATGTTTACGGCAATAGATAGAGCCCAATAACACCTGCATTAAAAAAGAAGATTCAATTAGACAGAGATGAGGATGAGCAATCAGACAAAATGAATGGAAAAAAAATAGCGTATACACACATACATACACTCACATACGGTTTAAAAACTGCATTTTTTGAACTCCTTGAGCTATACTGAGTTGATATATGACAAAAAATGAGAAACACAAATTTGATTGATTATAAAGCTTCCATGTGGAAGCAAAAAATGTAATTGTCACGAAAAATGTAAACGTAAACTGCTTTCAAGTAATAGGGTTATGTTTTCTCAATTCTGATTTGCTATATTGATGAAAAATTATTTCTTATCAAAGTATGAGACAGGCTTAAAGTTTCAAAGAGGATCGTACCTCATGGATCAGCATATCGCGTGTTTGAAAGCAAAAGCGGCTCTATGCCAAAAATGGCCTTCTCCGACAAAATGAAGGATCCATCCACCATCATATAGGAACTTTTCCTTTTAAGAAACTCTTCAAAGTGAATGGAAATCAACGAAAACTGGTCAAATTCTTTCGTCGATGGAGAAACGATCTTTTGCTTTTTAGAAGTCGAAAAAGTCTTATGTGAAATAAAACTATCCAATTTTCCTTTTTCAATATATTAAAAAAAATGAAATTTTCCCAAGGAATATGTTACATCGCGTTTTGCATTAAATGTATTTGAAATATTTACCAAATAATACTATGAGTAATAATTCTCCTGCTTTCAGCTTACCTTTCAGTGAACTAGCTTGGAATCGAAGTTGGGGAATTATTAGAATATTATGGAAATGACAATCTAATTACCAATTCCAAAATCGCATTTTTTCTGAATTTTGATTTTTCGTATAAAAAATTAATAATAAAAAATTCAACTCATCCATTTTTTGGCAATTTCCTTTGATATAATCTAAATTCTATGATTTTGTTCCTTGTTTCTTAATGAATTCCAACATCAATTAAATCTGTGTAAAATCGCGGAACTGGAGACACGGAGTAATCGGCGGATAAAGGAATTCGGAACCGTTTGCACTATAAGGGATCTTTCTCGACTACTATTACTGACGACTACTGCTGACAAGTCCTGACTACTCGCTGTTACTGACTTTAAGTGCCGCGATGCACTCTTTTAACTTCGATTTTTTTAATCGTTTAAATCCATGCAGGTTAATAAAAATAAAAAAAAATAAAAATAAAATAAAGTAATAACTTCTGGTAATAACGCATTTAGAGACGATTCCAAGTGTAAAAATTCACCTTTCTGTTTCATTTTCGTACGAGTCATATCGATCGCATTTTTTTTTAGACTTGGTTCGGATACGGAATTTCGGTCGATATAACTCATTGTTTTATTGTTTCGATTTCTTTTATTTTCAATTTTTTCCGTTTTAATTAATTATTAAAGTCATCATTTTCATGAAAAAGCACGACTCCTGACATCACAAATACGTGTATTTTCTTCTATCACATTGACTATCAACTAAGCAATATTTTACTTTTCAAAAAATTTTCTAGATTTCAAAGTCTTAATTTGAGTCTTGAAAGTCTTAACTGGAGCTTGCAAGACTCAGAGTATTGAATTATTAAATTCCTTAATACTAGAAAAAAAAGTTTCTACTTTTTCCAGATCCGGGTTTGCCATTCTAGAAAACTTATTCTTCATTGAAGAAAACTTTTTATTCGATCAAGAATATTAAAAGATTTTCTCTCGATATCGTGAAACTTTTTCGTTACAGCACCCCGTATTATTTACCCCTTTAGCCAGATTTCTATTAACAATACTAATAAAAAATTAAAAATGGGACAGTATCTGGGGATAACTAAAAAAAAAATCCAAAAACGATAGTTGAAAACCATTTGCATATTTCTATGAAATATTTTTGTTTATTTTATATTTTACGGTGTTTTTTTTTTGGCCTTTCCTGCAGGGAGAGGAATATTCAAGAAAAATTATAGAAGTTATTACGAATTTTTTTCAAAGCTTTCAGTAATTCTTATTGATTATTTTTTCTGGCCAAATTTCGACCAATAGAATTGCACCATTCGACGAGACTACGGTATTAAATTGAATATTTTTCGAATATTTTGTCTCTTACCTATATACATGAAACAAAAAATTTTGATTGTGTTAACCGCTGACTTAAATTGACAGATTCAATTTAATCGTATTTATGGCATGTTTGTCTCTGCTCAGCAGAATCGCGGATTACGGGTCTAATTTATAAAATAGTACACGAAACACGTGCGTTATGGATGTTTTGACTCGTGGGATTGTAAAACTCGCTTTTCTCTCATGTTACAACCCTCCCATGAGCCAAAAAATGTATTATGCACTTGCGTAATATACTATATTCATCGAGTGAAATATCTCTTCTCATCTTTTAAAATCTCTCTTTTTTAGTTTAAACGTCTTTTCTCATTCTTTGAATATAGACTTCATCTCATGATGCAATTCTATCGGTTGAAATTTGAAGGAACAAAATAATCCCTCAAATACGACTCGACTTTGGAAATTAATCGGATATTTCTTTCTAGGTTTCCTGCAAGAAACGAGTCAAGTTTTCCAGAAAAAAACAACATTAACCTGGAAACCTTACCACGTTCATTTGTTTTCAACCAATTTACCGAGAAATGTCTGATAATTTCGAAGCCCTCGTGGTATTATAAGTAAAAATTTCTCTCCACGTGGGAAAAAAAATGGTAAAGTTCATAGCCCGATAATCGTAATCGTTCGAAAGAGGTAGATTTGTACAAATAGAAAAGTCGAACTATGTAGGTCAGCCATACGCGAAAATGAGTCAAGGATCCAAGGACATATGGGGAGGGATGATCTGTTCTCCACGCGGCAATAAGCCTGTAAATAACTATTACTATATTTTTTTCCGCTGAATCAACTTCAATGTCACTCTCTAAAAATTTATTAGTCAACTGTCGATGAAATTTCCATTTTTTTTCAATAGTATGAGAGGTTAGTTTTTGCGGAAACAAGTTGGTTGAAAGGATCAATTATTCGAGTCATTCTCAGCGCATTTTTACGCGAGTCACTCCATAATTTTCTTATTGACCTCGGATATGTGTCCACATCAGGGAATGGAGACTAATTTTCACTACCACTTCCTGAGAACTAATCAATACCATTTACAGTTCAAAGCCTTTTTTTCAAGTACGAGTAAAACTAGTCTTTAACTGCTTTTTCCTGCATACTCAAAATTTAAGTCAATTCTTATCAATGTTTTTTCTATTCTTGCGTTACGACTATTTAAGATAAAAAATGTTTACTCAAATTTTTCAGTAAAAATAACTAAATCGCACATTTCTAGGCGAAAGCAATTCGTTTGGATAATTAAAAAAATGAATTTTTATCAGTACAGCCTGATCCAAGATGTTCATAAAAAATATCTGGTGTTCGTTTTCTCTCGTGATTTTCATGAATGACAAAATTTTCAAGTCAAATTCTTGAAGAAATGTTAAATTACTCGGCATTACTCCGGGATATTTCCCGAAGACTGATATCCAATTGGAGTAGATCCTCTCAAACCGTCAAAACGAAGATAAAGAATATCAGAATTACATGGGACAAGGAACAAATGTAAACGCTCCACGAGTGCTGAATAAAAAATAGGTCCTTCGGTAATCACGTTAGAGGATACGATTATGCAACCTTCGTAGTGAAAATTTTCGTGTGCCCCAGAAAAGCAAGTCCTTCACCATCGCAGCTGGTGTTCAGGTGTGTTGTACAGCTTTTTTGTGTTGAAATAGTTGAAATTCTCGAGAGGGTGGCGCCTCTAAGCGTCGCACCAGAGAAATTCTCTTATTCCATGACAAATTGATTATGCGAGTCGACTGTCAGTAAAAAAGCTACCCTCGATGGATGTAAATACTACGAGGTGTGACAGACCCTCTTCAAGAGTCTTTCTATACTGTTAATGAATAGAAAAATTTAGAAAATAAGAAAAATATATTTTTACTATCCACTTTATTCTTTTCGGATAAGAAATTTTTACTGATGAGCTACATCATCTCATTCAAAGTTTTTCATTAATTTTGAATAAATCATAACGTGTACTACATGCAATATAGATTTAGCCTGATAAAGGGAAAAAGCAAAGAGAATGTGCAGAAAAGAATAATTTTCTTCATTTGACAAAATGATTCGATAGAATTTTGCAGAATGCGCACTGTCAAAAATTTCTTGAAATATTGAAAGTGGAATTGTATGTGATGTTCGATTTTCATGACAAATGGTAGACAGCTCGGTTCAAGCTTTCATTGAATAATCAATGATCGTTTTTCACGAAAATCAATGAGAAAGTTAGGCACGACTTCCAGTATAAATTGAATAAAAAGCACGCACAATTGAAAATTCAGACAACATTGTAACTATGAAGCCACTCTTGGCGGTTTGAGGGTTTCATTAGTAATTTTGCTCGTAATTTTTTTGGTGAAATTCCTTTTTGCAATATCATTTGGTAACGCTTGCAGCGCCGATCCACCCCCAAAGCACCATCTAACCCTTTGGGCGCAGTCGCGACTCCACTCGATATTGCAGGGTTTTCGTGGACGGGGAGTGACAGGTGTCGCCCGTGGTAAGGGGCCTCCAGAAAGTCTAAGTGATAAGATAGTTTTGAAAATTCCCCGAATATCAAAATACCAAGATAAATAGGACTGATCAATCCCTAACGAAAGGATCCACCAATTGTGATGGAAAAAGTGAGTGCTGGGAGGCCCTGCTGAGCCCTCACCCGTGGGATCCATTCACAAACGTGTGACGTAAAAGCTCGGGACACTGCAATATTAACCCAGTGAAACGAATATAGCCAGCACAACTGTCCAATGAAAAATCAATCTGAGTGAGAAAGTTCCCCGGAAACCCTTGAAAAATGTGATTCGAAGACCTGCACCATCAGGTAAATCATAAAGACTGGTCAGATGTGATGACTTGCATCACTTGCATCAACGCCGAATGGCAATATCTCCATATTCGACTGTTCAGCTTATTAATTCTGCCTGAGAGGTCAGATTGCCAGTGAAAAACTATCAGAGCAAACAATAAAATTGAATTAAAATAAAAATCACAATGACACGATGCATGTCCCCCAAATGCTGTCCCTCGAATGACAACTGACGTCTGACGTCAAGAAATTCTTATCCAAGAAATCTTAACGAAAGTGTCAATCCGTCCCTTGCAATCCTTCCCCCGAATCATGATAATTATCCAATAATCACAGCAACAAGACCATCACTCGGCAAACTAATGAATCCTTAAAACCTATATACATTATTAAAACAGCGCAAACTCAGTGCCTTGGCGACCGAGACGCCCGTTTTGCTGATTCTGGGGGCAAGTTATATATTGGCCAAGCATAACCGAGTAACACATATTAAAGTTTCGTGTGTCGACCGAGGGAGACTTTCCCACAATCCAGAGCAAGTCAACCCTCGGGGGACTTATCGATAACAATTCAATGAGTACATCCGCTGCATTCGCTGCATTTGAGAAATCACTCTGGCTGTGGCTTGTTTTAAGCTTAAATTAGACAGCTGTTAGTGTTCCATACGAGAGAAACCAGGGGACTTTGACGAAACTATTTAAGAAAAAGTAGACAACACCAATATTTTTGCTACGCACTTTGTTCTTGATGGATTGAGGCTTGCTTGCTGGAATTCTAAAGATCGAATTCCAAGGAGTCACCTTATTTTTGCTCAATTATCGAGACAATCGACATTCATATCAAGCAGATTACGAGATGTCATTCAGGAATATTCTCCGTAAATGCATCAAGAAGACTCGTAAGATTATCGGAAACGTCTTGAATGGATAAGACTGTCGTGTGAAGAGCTAGATTTGGAGGATGAGAATTTAGAACATCGGATTGACTACCGAGATGACCAAGTACGGATTTGCACGATTTGCCATATGGCGGCCCAGAAGATCAGCTGGCTCTCAGCCCATCAACAATCAGGAAAACAACCCCCTCATGTACGCAAATCCAATAATCAATAATTCACGCAATTTTCAAATAACATCAAGTGATGGATGCTAATGACCACTCACGCTATTTTCGTTCACCCTGGAGTTTTTGTTGAAACGCTCACGCCTGCTTCTCCCGTCCACGTTGTAAGACATTTTTTGCTGACTTTTCGTTGGACAATTCGTTGCAATGTGCTTTCAGTGTTCACGCAGTGCCTCAATTTGATGCGACGTTTCTCCAATTTTTGTCATTAAATTGGTGCCTTTTGCAAGGTTTCAAGCTTATTGGAATCCTTATGTTGAAATAAATTTCCATGTTTTTATAATATAATAAATATGTTTATTCGTTATCGCGTTTTGCATGAAGAAAAAGTTTTTGCAAAATTTATTCTGACACTTTCGAACGTCGATCGAAGACTCCCGAAGAAATTCTATCACTAAATTTCTCAACATTGTTCAACATTTTTGTCATTTTATATTTTAAATTAAATGAAAGAATCAATGGCAAATGTAAATCTGAGTTTATTATATTGAAACATTCAAGGTTCTTGGCAACTCAAATATTTGAATATTTTTTTTTTTATATCAACTGAAAATCAATGGAATTCTCAATTTATCAATTCACTTATTCCGCGACAATTTGAACCTTGGAAGTTCAATCAAGTCACGAAATCTTTATATTTATCGTCACTACTATAACTATAATCTCATGATTTCCCTTGAGTTCTTAAAACTTCATTTTGCAGTAAGTTATGTCCTAAATTCAATTAAATATTACTCGTGAAAATGACACTCATATTTTGTATCTTATATATATATATATATAATTAATTAATTATAGACAATATTTTCCATGGCCACGTCAGGGTCTGCATTCTTCCAACACGCAGGAAAAAAATCACTTGCGGCAAGTAAATTTATTCCATGCAAATGCACAGAAAAATTCGCGTTGCAAATGTGTGGATTGCCGTACAGTCAGATAATCAACTTGGCAGAAACCATTTATTTATCGGAGCCAATGTATTACACAATTAATAAACATCAGACTAAATTGAGCAAAAAATTTTTCTCCGTGTGCTTATCGCTGTGGCTGGTATTCCCTTTGAAATTCCTTGCACTATGGGTTGTTCTACACCCAGGGAGATGCTGCTGAGATGCTGATTCATTTATAGATATGACCATTCATGCATCCTTCATTCCTATCAACGCTTTGTCCAGGCGCGATGATAATTCTAGTGAATGGATTTTCTCAACTACAGGGAAACTGAGTCAATGTCAGAAATAGAATAATCGCGGAGTACGATCAATGTACACCTTTTCTCAGAAAGTTTAATCAATGCTTATGCACTTGAGGTAAGATATAATGAAGCGAATTTTCGAGAAATCGAGGGTACTGTTTGATATTTTATGACATTCCATCGAAAATGTGACACTAACGCTTATGAAAGTGGCCTTGAACCAGATTTAGGGTTAAAATTGCTACGAAAACTCATTCTAACGAAAAATTCAAAGAAATTGATGAGTTTTCAGTGGTAGGAATGAGAACATTCAGGCAGGACATGATCTGAATTTTATATTTTTCTGGCTTCTACCGATTTTATCATTATTCAATGCCGCACACTCGACACTCAATGCTGAGTAATATTTTTTTTCTAGTTTTTGTCGAATTTTCTAGTCATTATCAAACATTCATTCGAAAGCCATAAATAACATGAAAAGTGGAAGAAGACAGCTGTTTATTGAGAAATCCATTAATGGTTTCGTATTTTAATCGTGGAAATTAAAACAAAAATTTGCAAAAGTGAGAAGGGGTTTTCACTGGGGCTGGGCCCGCCAAGGGGATGAACTTTCGTGGAAGTGAAATTTCTCGCCATCTCGGGGTAATGTTTATTCCGATGTCGGGAATTCCAGGATTCAGGTACGTGGGAGTCAAGCCGGTCCTTGGTTTTCCCAGTTCTGTACTTATGCTCGGGTCATCAATTATTGTTTAAGTTCTGGGAATACCCAGGCTGTGCTGGGAATTGAATATTCAATATTTAGTGCTGTAAAATTGTTAGACCATCAAACCAGGACAATTGTATAATAATCTAGAAAAAATTGCTTCTTCGAATTTTCAGTTCTTGTAAATATCCAGGTCCCTCGGTTTCTCATCGAAATTCCGTGGTGAGAAGAAAAATTATTCCGAATCCGAAGCGTGCGATATAGATTAAGGTCGATCCATATGCAGTTGGATTGAAAAAAAAATCAGTGAGTGGTAGAGTCTTTTTCCTCCATGAACCTGAAGATTCAATTCAATGAGAACAATTGAATCAATTAACCTCATAAATGACCATTTTATTTTACTTTCAAAGTCACACGTAAAGACAGAAGTGCATAGGCATGCAACGATCTTTCCCCTTTTGTCGTCCATCGGATGTGCGGTTTGTTGGTCGTGAGTTCGCGACCGTGCCGAGCTTTTGCCAGTATTGATCTGCCCTCGCTTCCTCTCCAAGCTTTAACCCATACCTGTGGTCATTTTACTCCCACGTTCCACCCTCTCGCCCCACCAGCCTCCGCCTCCCCATCCCCATCTACCCCTCGCCACCCACGCAAAGTGCACACATACATGTGCAAAAACACACATTGCAACTTCACTCTCAAATAAAACAAAACTCTCGTTTGTGATAGGTACCCCAGCATATAATTCTCGTTTTTTTCGCACTCGGCACTTTATATTGCTCACCCCCTTTCCGCCCATTCTACTCCCTTGTCCTTCAACATCACACATGTTTCTATATTTATATTTGTTCCTGTGATTTGTGAATCATAAACATTTAGAAATACAACATCATCTCCTTTTTTCATATTGTCACATAGAGACAAGAAATAATGATAAATTATAAAAACCCGCGGCAATTTCGAAAGAAAGTAATGGGAAATCTAATATTAAGGGGCGAGAACGTAAAAGATTTAATGCCTACATAAATGTTTGGTCGATAGTTTTTTTATAAATTCGATAATCGAAGAGAATAATTCATTGGTCAGAGTATAATAGTTAGATCTCGATGGATTTCTCGTTACGAACGAATGAGACAGACAATGATTCCAGGATTGGACATAACTCTGTATTTCTTCTTGATTTTTGCAATCTTTTCGAGATTGATTTTAATTTTCGATTTTAATAATCTCAAAGAAAGGGGGGTGGCCAATAAGACCGTATTTTATGTTCCATTCAATTGAGATTTTATATCCACGTTTTATGAATTTTCTTCTTTAAAAAACATTGACTTAAGATGTCTAAAGATCCTTCACCTACGATTTGCCTCAAGAGGCTAATCGATTTGGCTATGGACTCTAATGATTTCGTGGACCTCGAGAAACTGTATAAGTTCAACTGGACCTATCGCAAAAGGGACTTTTTGGCTTTAATTGAGCAGGGGAAAGCTCTGGAATAAATTAGCCTTCCATGGATAAGTACAGAATGAGGGCCAAATGTGTTTGACAGATATCGGAAAATCTTAATAAGGCGAAATCTGGGCGAATTGCATAAAATGTCACATAAAATCCGCTTTCCTAGGTTAATGTCGCTCTGGGGTAGTCCGTAGCAGCGATCCAGATGCTTGTTGGGTCTTATACGACTAAGGGTAGTAATTGACAGAAACGTTCATAAATTAGACCCATTCAATAAATATCGCGCCTGTGATTTATTTGTACCTGAGTCCGTATGCAGCATACACTACAAACCTGTCCCGTTACTGTAATTTATGACGTAAGACTTTTTACATTTCCCATCGAGTCCGCAAAAAGTCCTGTGAATAGCCATTATGCTTTAGTATGAAACAACTTTCAGTTTTATATCAATTCTATTGATAATAATACCATGTCTAAAAGACAATTAACTCTTTATATTTTTCATGTAATTTTGACTGCCCTCACTATGATAAAAAGTATCAGTCTGTGAGACGCTGTAAATAAAAATAAACTAAAAAATAAAACTACGTCCACTTGACAGAAATAATGTTTTGCTCATGGCATGATGGAAATGTCAAAGAAGTGATGATTGATTTTTTTCGGAAGTAACGAAAGACGACATTTTTTGTTCGGTTGCTACAAGTTTCGGCCAATTATCATTGCACTTTTTTCCTTTAAAATGTTTCTTCATTTCTTAGAAACAAGGATATTATGTATCGATTTTTTCATCTTTACGAGCCACCAGACCCAATATTAAAAACATTTTGTAATGAAAACCGGCTGAATTTAAAAATACGAACAATGGTCATGTACCACTCAATATCCCAGAATAATGCATTCCTAATTATATAAATGGATTCAAACACTGAATGCACCACACTTAATTCAGAATTCCATGAATATTGACTGAGGACTGAGGAATTAAGGCAGAATTTATCTCCTCATGCATGACATATGATGTGGGATTTTCACGTGACATTTCCCCAAAAGCTTTTCTAAAAATCGGAAAATCTAGTTTTAGTCCAATAGAATAAGATTAAAAAACCCACTGTAGTCCCGACCAAATCCCTGCGGCGAATCGATTTTTCTCATTCAAATCCGTGGTACGAGTGCACTCGCACTCGTGCGGTTTTCCCGCGCTTCGAACATTGACGATCGATGTTTTCAAACCCAACGAACATCTTATTCGGTACTCTAGGCCACAACAGTTGACCTACCCGTGAGGTCACGGAAAAATATATTTTAAAAACACACATTATATCGGCCAGTCCTATGTATTTTCCCAACGCCTGAAGAAGAATTCGAAAAAGATTCCTTTTGCTAAAAATTGGACAGACAAATGAATGGATAATAAATATTTCTCCCCGAAAACAGCGCGAAATATTTTCACCACAGATTTAATCAGAAAACAATGAACTTGAAACAATATTTCTATCCACTTCAGCATGGCAATAAATTATTCGCAGTAATGCGACAAAACTATGGGAATAATAAACTCCTGAAAAAAAGGAATTCCTCGCTGATCCATTCACGAGATTAGAATAGCGTGTGTACTTGTACGTGAAGTAAAAAATATTTAAATGAGAGAAAACCGAGTGAGGAATTCCATCGTTACCCTTACTTTCAAGAGCAGCAGAGAACGTCGTCTTGTCAACGTTCCATGACCTTACCCTTGCAGAAAATAAATATTCCCCGTCACGTAAACAGCTTTGCGCCCTCGTTTGCATTACAGCGATAACTTAAATTTCTTTCCTGTGATTTTTGCCTCCTCATGCTGTGTGCTCTATAGATAACTAAATCACCGAGCAATCGTTATTCAAATCGTGGGGGGGG
>NW_011887758.1:203743-487057 GCF_000806365.1 Fopius arisanus
GTGGAAGGTCATACCAAGTGAGGTCAAAATTAATACATATTGGGCATTGGGAATCGATTCCCATCGCAATTGACCGGAGCCACTCCGCTATAATTGGTTTAGATTTTCTTTTCAATGGAAAAGTATCTTTTTTTTTCATTGTTTTAAATCGGAAAAATATAATTTCCAAAAAATAGGAACCGGTGAGGATACAAATGTGGTGGTGTAGTCTAGTGACCTAGATTGAGGTTCACATGCTAGTTACCCATATCCATGCGAATGCACGAGGCGAATATACAGATTTAGAACAGACATCCGTCGAATCGATAGCATACTAGATTACCAGATTTTATAGACGTATGGACGGGCTACGATTATGTTAGGTATATCCAACGCTTTCACGCTTTTTCTCTGGTTTATTCTGGTGAGGATTTTTTTTTGGAGTTCTAGGCGCTGATTAGTTACATTCTTTGTGGCGGTGCGTGCTAATCGGGGTCCATTAATTGTTTACAGTATTTTGATCTTAAGAATTCAGAATTGTTTTTTATTTTTCATTTTCCCGGGGGGGTCGGGAGCAAAGTGTTGGCTAGAGCTGAAAAGAAAACGGTAAATGTCTAGAAAAGGGCCAAGCCTCCGTTTTCGTTTGGTATGTATCTAGATTTAAGGCTTTTTTCTTCCTGTTTGCGAATTTCAAAAAATGAGTCTCCGGAAATAATTAGAACAGAAGTTTTTATACCGCTCCTTGCGTTACCCAGGGCTACCGCGGGGACGTGGTGGTGTTAAAGAGCCCGTCACTTCAGGCCCGAAATTCAGTTTAATATTTCTTGGTGGACCTGTTCAAGACATTTACCCTATATCTTTCTCTTTAAAACTATCACTGAACTGTCGATAAATTTTTTTTTTTAAGAAATAAATCGACTGAAGACAATTTTATTAATGGACAAAATTAGACAAAAAAATCACAATTGTCCAGTATTTACGCAGGTAAAGCAGATTCCCAGAATATCCCGCCCTCTATGAAAAATATTCAGCAACGCATGACGAACATTTCTACTTGCCCAACGTCGGTGGTATTGAACCAAAAAAATTCAAATTGAATCTTCCAGTTCTTGACGAACTTTTCACTGTTGACCACATCGATCTCTGCTCCTGGCACCCATTTAACTACTAGACAAGAACAAATGTCGAGCTCTACAATTTACACCTTGAAATCGAAACGAATAATTTCGACTCTGTCCGCAAACCGGTAGATAGAGGACCTTAGAAAGGCCAAAGACATAAAACCCTGGAGATAACATTCAGCAAATGTTGCCACACCAGGAAAACACACAAAATCATATAGACAGTGGGTGTAAATGTACTCGATTTACATTTTGCTTTGAACAATGACTTCCGCAGTCGTTAAATTATCCGAGTAAAACCACCTCCTTCCCTATACTCAATCCTCCCCTCCTGTACCTATTAGCTTATTATTTACAGCACATCAATTTTGCATTGCACATAGGGTAGTCCAAAAAAGTCAGTGAATAAGTGAACTACCGATACAATTTTATTCGCTATTCAATATAAAAAACATATGCTCTCTTATAAATGATTCCGAGCTTATTGGTTCAGTGTGCTATTTTATTTATTTATTGAACTCTTTAGGAGTCCAATTTCAGAGTATTATTCTATAAACATAATTTTTCTACCAATATATGATTGTAGAGGAGGCAATATGATTGTTTATTTCGTATTATTCCGAGCAAAAATTAAAGATGTGAGTAAATAATCAATCGCATTTTTTTTAATTCTTTCGTATGAAAATGACGCACTCAGTAAGAAATTACACGCAAAACGCCAAAAAGATCAGGATCCTGTTGAGTGGATTTTTTTATTTTCCCGAGACATTCCAAGTGTGCAGCTGTTGGAGAAACTAATTTCAAGGAATACACGCTTTGTCCAATTCTCAGTAGGAAAATTCCACCCCCAACTCCTTTTCAGGTTTAACCACGATTGACTTGCTCGGAATTCCCGATGGATCGAAGACAAAGGGATGGAGAAGGCTTTGTCCTCTCAATAGAAAAGAAACTGCTGTTCAGTGGGGAAATATTTTACATAAAAATCTTCTCTATTCTTCTCGTCATTGATCAATTTAGTTACGGGTGGTTGAGTCGTTCGATGCAGCTTCCACAGTATTTCCCGGAAGAATAAATAGGAAATCTATTTGGAACGATCAATTTTAAATCATTGGTTCAGACTTATTCTAAGATTGTAACCTGTCACAAAAAAATCCTTGAAATCATGTTTTATCAAACCATTTTTGGACAATTCTACTTTCATTTACATCTACGGAATGAGCAAAGATTTTTTTTCTTTTCACAATGAAAGTCTGAAAATAATTGCCTCAAATGTAACTGAATTTTTCCGCGGAATAATATTTGTTTATTATTTTCGCCGTTTCGTGGTCTGTCGCTAAAAAATAGACTTTTCACATATAGTTTTAATGGGATTTTCTGGTGAGCAATGGTGAATTCGAATTTAGAAGAGAACGTGGCATGGATTTTCAAGTTTCATTGGATATTCAAAGGAATTTCAATTTTTAAATAGCGGAAGACGTAGAATCCTCCACTTCGCTTGAATTTTTTATGACAATCTAAATATGCAGTACCGGATTACCTTGAATTTCCAATTAATTGGGAAGTTAACGATATTCACATGAATTTTCTAGAGTGTTAGTAATATGTAGATTGCGGTTCGTTTGAAGAATGGAGAGCCCCCCACTAAAAATTTATTCATATAAAACATATTTAAAAAACAACAAAAATATATATTATGTATATATTTTTGAAATATTCTCAATATTCTATAAAAAATTATTAAATCATGGGGTTCAAATCAACAAACACGTTTGTTAAGTTTTAGAATACTTTTAATTTGAAAAACTTCCAAGCCTTAACAGGCAGAAGGCACTTTACAGAATGACTATCTACAAGAGACTGAAGAAGCATATAAGTAAGGCCGTAGGCCCTGTCGCCCCGGAGAGGGCAATATAATTTCCACCCCCTAAAATATTTTCCTTTTCCCTTTCTTGACCATTTGTTCCGGTCACAAGATGCATTTGGGGAAATATTGAAGTATTATACAAACTAATGAAGGACTGTGGGCATGTTCCCCCTTCACAGTTAGTAAAAATCCCCAAGGAATGTGGCAATATGAATAAACTATCCTCACTTAAATGAAAAAACTAAAACTTTGAAAGAGTGAAGTTTGTACCTGGCAAATGCCCGAAACCCAAGAAAAATGTTCCATACATATATTATATGAAATGTAGGTAAAAAATATTGTTGGATGAGGGTACAGTAGTGAAGTGGTGAAATGGTGAAGTGGTGAAGTGGGTGGTGAGGGGATCCTGGCGTGTGATGCGGCAGCAGGTAGCAAAAGGGGTTAAGTCAGGGGAAGGGATTGCCCCTAGGATGGTGATCTCCCTTCCACCGACATTCCGTTGAGAATTCTCAATCGGTTTGGTTGCGCGGGTCTCGGGTCTCGATCCCTCCTCCGTCGGCGCTTCACTGGTGTCCTGCGGGGACCCAGCCCAGTGCCAGAGACGGCGCGAGTTTTCAGTTCGCCACAGACAAACTCTTCCTCAACTCGATGCCAAGTGCCAACCCAGTCATTCAATAAGACTGCACGTGTGCACCTAAACAATCCGTGGCAAAGTGATATTGCACTCTATTACAAGTCTGTCCAATCAATAACACTAAACTTAACATCTTCCAATCAATTCAATATTTTTCTATCCATATTTAACTCAAACTAGTCAAGTATTACGACCATTACAACTATTACAACTCTATTTTCCAACGTAATATTAAAGCGTCTTAGAGTTTCTTTTTAAAAGTGCAAATATGCAGGTGTCGATATTTTTGTGACAAGTGGAGGCAACAGCTGACTCAGGAATTTACAAGTGATATCAATACGAAGCGGTGGGCATCTTTTTTTCTCTTTTCCGTGAAGGCGACAAAAAAATCCGTCGATATTTTTTCTCCAATCGCTGTGGAAAAGTAATGGACTATTTTAGGATGTGCCAACAACAATAGACAGCCATAGAGGTATTAGATTAGCTATATTGTCGTTAAAATTATGGCTCTTGCTTCCTTATTTTAGTTGATATACAGTGACTACCCGGTAAAAATCTTTTTGCGATATGTTCGCCGGTCGTTGATTCACGCCATTGAGTGCTAACATGTGGCGAATTAATGCAGCTGTGCGTGCCTGATTATTCCCCATGGTATCCCTGATAGAACACGACACGAGAGATAATGTGGTATTGTTACGATTCCTAAGCGATTCGTTTCGTTGAATTAAACGCATTGTTTTATGCAGCGACGACGTGTTCCTCTCCTTCAACGATTCTGGGATCTTTGATGTGACTCATCATCGTCACTCAAATATTCTTTTCATGTAATTATGTCGATTAATTATGTCGGCAGCTGCGTAGATGCAGACCTGTCCTCCCACTTTTCATGCTTTTTGCTGATTTCTGACGACTGTTGATCCAATTGATCATTGTATTCAGTGGGATGGATTTTTTGTTGATACTGTTGAATCGTTTCGGTTATCATACGCCGAGATACAAAAGTTACAGTAAAATTTATCCTGACGTTTAGTAATCGTATAGAGTAGTGACTTTGAAGGAATTTGCGTGCTGACCTTGTGAAAAACGCACCGGGTCTTGCAAGAATTAGAATATTTTTGTGGCATTTTGTCGTAAAGTAGTGGAACTTTTATCTGACTCATCGTATTTTTTATTATTGTGTCAGGGTAAGAATTCTTTCAGAACCAATACGCTGGACGATTACTAAACAATTTCAGTTGAAGAGCTCCATAAAAATAAATATCAATTGGAATCTTTAAGAAAACTAGAATGCCACAAATTTTTGGTTGAAATTTCCCATGCCATCAAATTGCGTAGAAAGTTGTAAAGCTCTTAATGACTAAATCATTTAATGAGCGTTGTCAGAAATCTCTATTTTTCACCCGAAAATCGTTCAGTACTGAAAATTTTCTCCCATTATTTCTTGATAATGATTATATAATCAAAAATTTTGAATTCCAAGAAACTATAAATTCTTGATGAAGTTTGGAGTTTCATGAATGTTCTTTTTTCGCGAGTTAAATTCAGTGCCAATTTTAATCGTTCAACAATTTTTCCGATGATTTTCCGCAATGGAAATATTTATTTTTCCAAGAATTCCAATGACAAATGAAATACAATTGCGAAACAGAAATAAAAATTTGGATGCATTCGGCATTTTCCAGAAATAATCCGGTAATATTTCTTAATTACCAACTAAATATTATCACAACATTGTGATTGTCATTTCCTCGGAATGTTTCCTGCAGTCGTCATCCGGATATTATCATTCGCTGATTCAATGAATTTAAGTTCACTTCACTCTAACGAAATGAAAACTATTTCACCCCATTATTTCCATGACCGTAAATGTGTAAAATAAAACGAGAAAAAACGTTCATTCTCTTATTTTAATTGAAACAACAGGAATGCTACACTGCGACAGTAATTAGTAGTTAATCATCAATGATTAGTAATTCAAATAGAATTTCACACAACTATATTATCGATTACCGCTAATTCTCAGAATTCAAACATTTATGAGTCAAAATGTTCAGCAATTATCCGTCAACTTGTTTACCATTCTCGACCTCTTTGTTTGTTATGGATCTGCGTCGATGGTGACTGGATACTAATCGACTTCATTATCGAACCAATTCAACAGCCATTCAGTTTCGTACGCATTAAAAACGTCCGACAATTCTTTCCGCTGTTTAATTTAAAAAATCAGTTGCAGAAGTGATAAATCTAGTCTCTGGAATATCAACTCGATCTGAAATGATGCGATGAAATGATAGAAAAATAAATAAACGACTGATATCTCTGAGAGGGGAATGGACAGTGTTTATCACTGAGAAACGAGCGTCAATTTTTTGTTCATGAAATTCTATTCGGGTGAACGGATGACTCGAGGTCACGGGCCTCATCCCGGTAGCTCGGACAATTGACACCAACGAGAGGAATAATAGTTTTACACAAGGGAAGAACCCACACGAATCAAGGTCTTCATGTCATAATTCACGTGATAATTATTAGACGAGGTAAAATAAATATTAACGTTTCTCTGTATTGACAATGATAGCTCCAGGAGACGAGATTTATCCAACTGTTAATAACTTCAATTAATTATTTCATTTATTAGGTATTGATTTCATTGTTTTAATATATTGAGTGGGTGTAATGAGTCTTTAAATTTATTTCTTCATACTATTAATTTTTCATTTTATATTCTATTTTATTTGTTTGTTATTTTTATACGAGTGAAGAATCAAGACAAATCAGGGTCTTGATATAATCATTCACCTAATAATTGTACAGGAGAAAATAAATATTAATGCTTCTCTGCAATGAAAATAATAGCCTCGGGAGAATGGGGATTATCCGGTAGTCAATACGTCCAATTAACTGTTTTGTTTCATTTTATTTTATTGAACGTCATTGAATGTTTTGCTCGATTAAAAAGTCGATTTATAGGGTTTTAATGATTTTATCGTTGAATAGAGCGTGTAATGGAGTTTCTAATTCCCATGACATACACCATGACGTACACCAAAAAAAAAAAATATATTTCATGGGCAGTTGATCAGTAAATTGCAGAAGTCTCACTGCATTCGATTTTGGGGAAAAATTATGAAAATAATGATTCAATCTACGATCCAGGAGTCATTGATCCACAAATGTCGTTTCATTGTGCCATTTTTTAAAAATCCATTGTACTCAAGAATAGAGTCTTTTTTTCTTCATTGCTGCTATACTATTTTATCGATCTACCATAAAATATCATCCCAATAATTCTCGTGCTTGAAATTCATTTTAGATCGACTGATCAGGAGAAATAAAAATGAAATAATATTTTCCACTAGTGAGAATATTGTTGCGTACCCGCATTACTTGGTTGCAACCATTCTCACATATGTATCTGGAAAACCTAACGTTTTTTACAATAGATACGATATGTTCTCAGCATAGGGAAGAATTAATGTCCTCCAAATAATGGTTCAATAACGATTGCCCAATATCAGGGTTTTCCAGGTCGTAAAGATTAAAAGAATGTAGTCGTTTGACAAGGGGAGCTTAAAAAAGGCATAAGCTATTGGAGCTAACTCTGCATGAGCACAACCAGTAGTTCTCTAAATGGAACGAATCGTTTGGAGGCAAATGATCCGGTTCAAGAATAGCACGTGCATTCCCCTCTATTACTCGGTTTATTTTCACCTCTGTTTATTTCTCCCGGATAAAAGAATTCCAATAATTGGATGAAAAAGGAAGAGTATCTCTTGATGTGGAGAGCTCAATAGATTCAAAGTGCAACTACCGGAAGAATACTTTAAATCATCCTCCGGACGAATATTATTCCACGACTTCTGAGATAACAGTGCCTCTATAAAATTGAAATTAAATGACATGCTTAAAGTCATGCCTTGAGAAATAAACACTTGAGAAATAATTATAACGATGACGCTCGTATTAAGGATAAATTCTTGAGAAAATTATTTGGATGGTTCCAAGAAACTTTGCCGGGAAAAATTATACGCAATCTCGGGTGTAAAAAATTCCTGTGAGTAAAGGAAAACAATAAATTGCAGTACCAACTCGTTTTGCTCAAAGTACCTGCATTCCACCGAAATGAACTCCTCTATGAATGCCGTTATTCTTTGGATTTAAAAATACCAGGGGAGCATCGACTTGAGGGAGAGGTTTCCCTCGAAATAGACAGCGAATGCTGAGTCTTCAGGGCTATGGTATACATATGTATAAGGGTCATATATATACTGAGGAATATATGGGTACCCGGGGGGCACTCCATTGCTTGAACTCCTACACGTTGAGTTCATTCAATCGTTTCTGGTCTTTTATCCCTAATTTTGCTATGTTATCATTATTATCATTTGCAAATACCTTCCGCCGTTCGAATAAAATCCTGTATTTTATCGTCAATAGTTCGAGAATCGCACTGCGGAATTGGATGATGATTTTATCACTTTGAAGGTATTTTTTCAAGCTCCAAGGTGAAATCGGAGCTGTTCAAATCGCATCAGCTGTTCGGGTGATATCGATCTCTTCAAATACCCCAATGCTTGGATAAGAAACACAAATTTTCGAGATATTAAAGTATTTTTGCGGTTTTTTGTATTTTTCTAAAAGTCATTATCTGCGTTTGTAGTTGGAGATCTCTTTCTATTGAAGCTCTTTTTACTAATTATTCCTATTTTTATAACCGTACATTTGATTCTTCATTTCAAACCATTGAACAATATTTTTTTTTATCTGATTTTTTTTACATGAACTTATTTTAATGGTATAAAATGATATATCAATTAATTTCTATGTAATTTCTAAGATTTATAATTATTTTCTGGTCGAGTTGAAAGAATTCAATAAACTTACATAGAATTGCAAAAATATCAGCTTAACAAGATGAATTACTGAAAATGTTTCCGTGATCATCACTTAAAATAGAATTTCCACATTCCTGAAGATATCCTGAGATGAGATTAGTCCTCCCAGAGGTTACATACACAACTTTAGACTTTGAACTTTGATGCAGGAACTCGACTAACCTTGAACTTCCCCCTCTACACCTTGGACTTTTGGGGTCGTATTGCCTCCAGTGTTCTTTTCATTAATAAAAACCCGTTGGAATTACTTAAGAGAGATGTATCCAAAAAGCTGCTGGAGCTGACACTTTTGCACGACTTCCTTGATAGCACTAATAGTTGAGAAAAAATGTAATCAGGTCACCATTTAATCTTCCTGCCCAGTGAACGTACCAATCACGGTACACCACTACTCTCACCGATTCTAGGATGCTTAATTCCAGTTCATGTAAAAACCAAAGGCTCTTGGAGCTCAACCAATCTTGGAGAATGGTCCGGAGAATTTCATTGTTCAATTTCCTCGACTAAGTTTAACTCATAATCTCGTCATAGAGGAAAAATAATTATCCAATTAAGGATATAGCTCAAACACTTTTTTCATAAAACAACGAATGACTGCGTAATAAAAATGCTCGATTAGATAAAAGTCATTTCTGCGATATGCAGGGGGCAACCTTCTCAATTCTAGATAGTTTGCGGCTTGCACGACATTTAGTTCCCTTGGCATATGCTTAGACAGTAATTATCTTGGTTTTCATCTTAATTTTCAAGGGTGAATCTCAGAAACATGAATTAAAGTAGCAAAGGGCTGGGCAAAATCGACCCGCGGGGCAAAATTGATTGGTGAACATTTTTTTTATTGCTGATTACATAACATTCATTGTATTGTATACCCACTATTTTTAATATTTAGTTTAGCATATACGGAGTCATTTCCCACCATCTGTTAGCAACGACAACACTAAAAACCCTCGTCCATTTCACCACTTTTTTCTAGAAACCCAACAAATCGGTTTATTTGACCAACCCTAATAAAAATACTCCTAACTACTCAACCGAGTACCTCGGACCCCAAATCCCCGATTTACATTCTAAGCATTAACCTGGGCCTTTCCCTCAATATTCCCACACCTACACCTGGACCTCCACTTTGACCTGATAAGGCCAGCTCATGGAGGTCATGTCATTTCCTTTCATATCCACCAATCACCTGCTTTGGGCCTTTCTCCCTCCACTTTCTTTCCACCCCTACTGATTGTCCATTACAACCCCAAATCCAAACTTTTGCAAAATCTAACAGATCAGATTAAATCGAACGCTCTAAGAACAACAGTCAGGAAGATATCCACAAATAGTGACTCTGTTTTAAGTTTCATTTTAATGAAAGAGATTTCGAATATAAAGTTTGAAGTTTATTCTTATTTTACCGGAATCCAATAATTGTATAAAATGTTCATTTACAAAATTATTCTTTGAGTCGGCGATTTCTTAGTTATTAAAAAAGATATTGATTAATGAAAAACGAGAAAAACAAGAAAAACAACAGAAACCTTGAAAAGCAAGTAGACCATTTCATCTTCTGAGGCTGTGCAATTCGAATCGGCCTAAGGTCAGCTAGAATTATTGTAAGTCTCGAATATTTTGAAAACCCAGAGCACCAGGTTAAGCAATGATCGTAACACGTTCAAGTTATTGGAATCAACTTGCTCACAAGCACGCTACAAAATTTATCCTATAATTATGCTATCAACAATTAAAAAAGAAAATTTCACCGGCCCATTTTACCCCACCCTCCCCTACATATATTGCTTTTTTTGTTTTTCAATCTAAACATATTATGTTATTAAAAAAAAATAAGTATAAATTGTAATTGTCATTGTAATTATTATTATTTTTGAATTTTAAGAATAAGATAAATAACCATCCCCATGATTATGACTTGCCTTGGGCTAACTAGATTACTGATAAAACATATTTTTTTTATAACTTTTCAAATGAAATATAAAATGTAATGTTGGCGGGTGTTGTTTCAGGGAGGGCGAGGGTGGAGGGGGTGGCGGGGGCGGGCGTACCGCATCCGGGGGCGGTGGTAGGCGAGCCCCGAGTCTTCGTCTGGTGAACGGCAGGGCGACCACTGGGGTTGGCCTGCATACCAGCAGCACCGAGTCCGTCCGTTCACCCCATCAGCATCTTGGTCATCAGAACAGCATAAACAATAACAACAATTATTATGCCGCTAACAATGTATCATCGAACAATCACTGCAAGTTGAACAAGGATGACAGCATCAAGATCAGCATCGAGAATACCAACACGTGCACCGACAGCCTCGTCACAGCGTTAGACGACGAGACACTTCTCATTACTGATTTCCTTAACGACACAGGCAAGTTTTATTGAATCATTCAACAATTCAACAGAACCTCCACTCAAATTTTTCACATATTTATTGATTTTTGTAAAATATGTCTTTTCCAGACAATATTTTTCATTGAATTTGCCAAAAAAAGATGGAAAAACAATCAGAAAAATATATTCCAAAGAATTCACCGAAAGTTTTATCCCAGCAATTTTCAGTAATTAGTAACATTCATATGAAAGCAATCCGGCAGTCATTCGAATTTTAATAATTCATGTATTCGTAATTATCTTCAATTAGTTTTCAAATTTCACCAGGAAGTCATTGAAATTCACAAATCAAGGTTTCTTTCATCGTTTCTATGTCTGACATGTCATCCGTCGTCATGACGAATTTTCTTTTCATTATACTTTCGCTTTTCACGCTTTCTCAAGTGGCAAAAGGTTTCACCCTAATTTTTCGAGGTCGCAATGATGTACAACTTGACCTCGTCACGTGCATTACCACGGACATTAAACAATTGGAGCGTTTCGCTGTAAACGCGGAAATCTCGATTGTGAATTAAGATGAAGAGCAAGATCGTGGACCTTGAATTGCTCTGATGTTGTCGTTTAGATCTGTCAAACTGATAGCCAAGCTCTTCGACTTAAGTGCCTATCAGGCATTTGGAAGATCACACGGACCAATCAATTATTTCCAAACTTATTTGAAACTTATCTCTAAGTTTTTAATGCGTGTCCTCCATACATTCTGAATTGATAACGGAGAAATTAATCGCTCTGTAATTCTCAGAGATCGATTGAACCTGATTACTTGGCACCCCCTCTTTTCCTGATTTATCACACTTGCGGGGCGATTCTTTTGATAATAAGACTACGTCAGATTGATCTGATATTTTTCCCCAGATGATTCTCTGGGGAGAAAATTCCCAAAGTCACGCATCTCACGGTACCCTACTGTCTTTATTAATGATTGACCCATTGCTTCCGTAATCCACGAAAGTAAATTGCAGTGAGATTACAATATCCTACAACCTACAATATCACAATTCCTCCTCTTCAAATGTGCAATTAGTAAATCTTTAAGCGCTGCACAGACTTTTGTTAAACTTTCCTCCATGACTTCCAGGTAAAAATAAAAATGCGTACAAATGCATTGAACTCGAACTCGAAGAACTGTTTATTCTCCGGGCGGTAATAAACCGATAAATTCGGGTATTGTCCAATGAAATATCCCGTGCCAGGTGGAATTTTTGGCTAACTGGCAATTTTTCATGCTAACACTGAATTTTTTTCCTAAGAAGTTGTTCTCCGCGTAACGGCTTATGGTACCGCCTATTCTCCAGTTTATCTCACATCGGTGGGATTTAACGAGTCATGAAAAAGTATGTTTGAGGTGTAAAGCGTGAACGATAGATTCTAAAGGATGCTGCCTACCGTTTTATAGACTGTAATATTCGAAGTAGATCGGAAAACTGCACACCCGTTGTGAAATATCTAATGGGAGATACTGGAGCTGGAGGCTCTCAAAGCCCTCAATAATCCCTCAAAACCGATAGTCAATAGTAGATCAATAATAAAAATACCAGTGAAATATGCGGTTTTTTTTTCAGGCAACGAAATGAATTACAAGGGCAGCGGGAAAGTCCATTTCGGAGTGGACGATGTCTCCCTATATGGCACCCCTAAGGAGGAATTGGGCCCAGGACTTCCAGGACAGGAGGTCAAACAGAGCTTCCTCAAGAATCAGCTGCAGGCGCTCTTCCAACCAACGGACAACAAGCTGGCGATGAAGCTATTTGGCAGCAAAAAGGCTCTCATGAAGGAACGAATCAGGCAAAAAGCTGCCGGTCACTGGGTCATACATCCTTGCTCCAGTTTTCGGTGAGTTCAGTTTCATTTTCTGGCGCAAGTGGATAAACATGCGGTTTTTTGTTTCCCCGGGAGTGATGGGCTTCATTGGTCGGTTGTTGTTTGTTTGGACGATCAATCACTTTATTTTTTTGCAAAAGCATTCTATTTAAAGAGAATCAGGAAGTGTAATTCAAAAGCAACTATTTCAGATCGGTTGGGGTTTTGATGAATGCCTCGAAATATTTTTCCAACAATATCAAATATTATTCTCTCATCAACTGTTTGTTTTCAACAGTATTTTTTTTAGTGCTTTTAAAAAATGTCTTGATTGAAGAAAACTATCGCATAAAAAAATAGAACTATTATATTGACAACTTTTTCTGTTTGTAAATGAACCGATTGAAAATTGAATGTTATCTTTCAAACAGCGTTACAAATAGCTTTGGTGAAGGAAAAAAACGAGAAAAAAACAAGAAAAAAATATCGAAATTGAAAAACCATTCCAAATGAAAACTGTGGGTCAATCTGAATCGAGGCGAATGCACTTCCACGGGGTTTAAACTACGCGTGGGCGGCCAGTTTGTGGGCAATTAAACGAGAATTATGCAAAGCCACAAATCGGGCTACATGAATACCTACCAACCCATAGTCACGGATGCTTTATGCTCAATGTCAGAAAAGATTTGCGTATCAGTTGGTATTCAATCCAAAGGCGCCACGAGGTCCGAGAGATGTCGATTTAACGTTAACATTTCTCCCCATGTCTATGTTCTGTCCAAACTTCAAACCAACTGCTCCACATTTCCAATCGTTAAGATTTACAACTTTGATATAGAAGAGAAATTGAGTCGAGTGGTATATTCCTGGTTAATACCCGCTTTGATTGCACTATCAGGCGCTCTAGTTATCCGGTTGCCATTTTTAATAAATAAAAATATATAAATAAAATTTCATATCACTTGTAGTTGACGTATTCATGTCGTTATGTTGTGCCAAAAAAGGAATTCTATTGACACTTTAATGGGATTTTGATAAAAAAAAAACCCAATGGAACGTTTAAAAAATTGGAAATTTTCTGGATGGTTTAGCAGTTTCATTTTCAAACGGCTACGATTCATTGATCTTGTAGTGAAGAAATATAAAAGTCTACTATGATTGCATTCAGTTCATTGAACTTTAAGACTCTATTTACTTGCATTTTGTGGATTTATATTCCTCTCACTGAACTATTGACCTGATATTTATAGTTCCTATTGATTTCTTTATAAAATCTCGATTTTTTACTGGAAAATGCAGCCAACGTTTTTTATCAGTATGAATTCCAATTCAGAATTTGAAATTCCTTATCAATTTTAACCACAACAAATTAAAAAAATCTTTTGATGGCTCAATTTTCTAAAATGTCCCTAGATAAAAATCTGGTGATTGGACATTGAAAATAAAAAAAAAATGTCTAAACCTCCGCTGAAAAATCGTTTTGAATTGAATGGAAAAATCTTTTCAAATTCCCTCCACTGGATAATTGATATTGGAAATTTTATCAGTTTCCTTCCTTCGTCTGCTGGGGTTTGCTCAGTCACTCATCTGATATGATTCTACGTGTCAGTGCGAAACTCGATGCCAAATGTCAATGGTACCCGAAAAAGTGCAACGCAGCGTGAGAACACGTGAAATCGCCGCAAGGCATCAAACCATCTGGAAAACCTATTCCATTCCCATTGTCGAGCCAAATAACCCACATCCTGTACATATTTTTGGTGACTCAGTGGAGGAGGAGGAGATACTTGAGATAGGTGACACGAGCAAAGTCCATTTTAGCTGAGAACGCTATGCATATCTTATTTATAGCTGATTCCGCTGATATCCGGTATTGATTTAACCGTAAATAGTCTCATCCATCATTCAGCGAGAATTCAAATGTTTGGGTAATTAGCAAACTAGGGTCACCGTGTGAGATCTTTCGCATTGATGACAAATAAAAAAACTATAAACCACATGGAAAAGAATACTTTAAAAATACATCTAATATTTGGCCAATTATATATATATGTATATTTTTTTTTCAATTTATAAAGAAAGCGTTTGCAAATATTTTTTTTGTGTTAAAAAACATATAAATTAGATCAATTCCAGATATTCTTAAATATATTTTTCAAAAGAGAGTGATTCTGGCGCGGGACAGCTGCTCACAGGCAGGATGTACCTGAAAAATTTGATGAAAAATTGAGAAGTTATCTCATTTTAACTAGAATAACAGAAAAAATTGGCAATGCGGGGGAAGACAGTTGAGGGTTTTGAAATTGAGTTCAAATGGACTAGCCCATATCCCCCTCGGTTTATCATCGGGGTTAAAAAGCCCTGGAAGAACTTTTCTCCGAGGCAGAACGGGGATGATACCTATCCACCGGAGGAGAAAAGGAGACGAAGTTTTCATCCGAAGATTCGCTGTCCACATCTCGTGTTTTTTCTTGCCAGAATAATGGAACGACGTCATTACTCTTGACTGTTGCTTCATTCATCTGTAACATTCCGCAAGTATTGGTTTCATCAGCAAGAAGTGTGCGGAGTAGGAAGCACTGGCCGTTCCCTGATAATTATCTGATTAAAGCTGATGAAGTGTCAATTACTGTACAATGTCATGTCCGACATTTAACTCAGATCAGTTCCATCGTTATGAGATTTTTTTTCATCACCAATTATCATCATTGATTATGCCCCAAGTTGTTCAATACTCATGATCGGGATACATCATGCTTTAATGGGTGCTGTAATGGCGCAAAGACTCTTGTGGAAAATCATCTCAGAATAATCATCGGATTAAGGCTATTCTTAGGCTGATCCCTTCAGTGGTTGCGTTGGTGTTGATAACGCCTGATTGTCTGCTCCTCAATTTCTCTCTCTCATATTGTAATCATTCGAGCATACAACAATATTCGACCCATTGTTCTAGTCCATATATTTACTGCTGCATCAGGGAAATTCATTTTTCAAAAATTCACACAGAATGAAAAATCTTTCGGTGGAATTTATGGAGCAGAAACTTGATAAATCACTTTCTTCCTCGTAAATCTGTTTTCTTTGGAATCATTTTTTCGTGCACAAACTATGGGGAAAAAGTTCCATAATTGAAGACGGTAATTGAACGTAACATGGTAAACCTCATCATTCCGGTTTTATAACCTGTATCTGTCATCCCGAGTTTTAATGCTCTGCATGGAGAGAACAAGCTCAATAAAAATTACGTGAAAGTTCTGTAATTCAAGAATTATATTTTTGTGGATAATTTTCCCACATAAATAATATTCTAAAACTGCCCCGTAAAAATTAAAAGTGATACAAGTTGATGACTTACAGCTATTGAGTAAGTTTTTCGTAACTGTCTCTGAGACTAAGGGAGGTATATTGGCATTTTGCAAGTAAACGATTTCGTAGCTCTGAAGAAGCTCTACAAAAAAAATTTCAACAGGCATATCATTATCCCCCTCAGTTTCCAAGATGTTTGCGAAAACTTGAGCGAAGAGATGAAACCAACAATTTCCTTTACCTGTCTGAAGTACTTGTGTGGGAACTGAATTCGATGAGTTGATACCACGAAATGATTCACAATCATCAACAAAAATCCACATCGCCTATTTGCCTATTCCACACGCAACCTTATCCACCAACAATAGACCCCTAAATATGTTTCCGTCGCGGGCTAATATTCCGAACATCACATCCGCATGCACATCGTCAACGTCGTCGCGTGCTGACGCAAATCATGTGCACCATTCCTCACCATCAAGAGCTCTGAGCCGCGGATTACACCAAAATTCGTTGGCAAATTAGCGGAACAGCCAAGACAAAATGAAAAATGAACTTTTTAGGAATGAATTATTGGTCCTGGAATATTGGTCCTGGGTTCAGCAACAACTTTTGTCACGCACATTCAGGCATCCTGGAACTCCTCAATAGCTGTTTCCTCTCCCTCGTTACAACAAAAAACGGAAACCTGGTTTCCTTGGTGTGCAAAGCTGCTATCTCCCGCCTCCCGAGAGTATCATAAATTGCTGTTCAACACTCCTCGTATACATTACAAAAACCATCCGGCTGCAACGGGAATATCCTCGGGGCTTGGATTATTCAGGCACTTTCTCAATTTCTAGGTTTCCTTTTTCTCCAAACAAACTCCACCACCCCACTTTTCCCCAAGAATCACGGAGAGAAAACTTTCCGACGCCTTTTTACTACTTTCAGCAGGCACCACTTCTGCTCTCCCCCATGAATCCATTTTATTCTTTTGTAATCGAAAAACCTCACCTATCTCCGTTTGTTGGATTTATACACGCGGATTAATACCGGACGAGATCGTCAAATGAAAAATTTATGAAATCTACACGAATTTTCAGGGGATTCGAGTCGAAAAGAATTAGTTTGCACTATTGGATTATTTGGAACATATGCTGGTGAGTGCTGAAAAAATACCTGAAATTGTGAAGATTCCTAAAAACAAGAACAGGTCTCTAAAAATTAGCAAACCTTTCTCTCTGGAAATTTCTCTTGAATACTTCCATTATCAAACAGTCGTATATTTTGACATGTCTCGGGTCTAAGTGATTTAGTGATGTAGAGGAAAGTTATGAATTATCAAAAATGGTTAACACTTTCTTATCTTTATATAACATCTTTCCGATCTTTCAAACTCTATCTGTCATACGGAGTTTCAATGTTCGGTGTGTAGAGAAAACAGTCAATAAAAATGATGCGAGCAATTTGAGGTGAGTAATTTGGAAATGGCGACATTTTGAAGTTTGTCAGTTGTGACTTCAGTGATTTGGAGAATTGTTGGTCGATCAATTGCAGTGAATGCTGAGCATTGTTACCCCATGATGGGAATCCATCCCTCTTCGATATTGACTCATTCCATCAGTTAACCAGAAACTTTGGTGTTACATAACGGAACCGGTAGGAAACCATTGGCTACATTATTTAAATTCGCAAACTACGTAATGATGGGGCACCCAACGATGTGCGAGATGAGGGAGGCAGTTCAATTTGTCAATCCAATCCCGTCGGTACCGGCTCAAAGCCCGACGTTAACGTAAAACAGATTTTTCCTCTTCTCATTTCAATTTATGATGTCAATTACTCTACATTTGACCGTCACAAAGTTTCCCTCGACCACTCGGATATTAATATTCGTCTGCTATCGAACAGCTATCACAGTACCCTGGCAGAGGAAAATTGCTCAAATTACCATTAAAATATAATGAATATAGTCTGTATTTTCTCCCAGGGTAGAAACAACAATAAAAGTTAAATGAGCGTTTGTTATGATAATGTTGGGCAATTAACTTTAGTAAATGACTACAGGGGTATTCTCGAATAATAACAATAATTGTGAATTTATACAGAAATATTTTTATAAAAACCGACAACTGAAGTGATGATGAGGACTAGGGATGAAGGAAGTTTTTTACAGAGTGAGAGCTTGCATTGAAAATTTCGTGACCTAGAAATACCTAAACAATAAATTCTTCCCTTTTTTAATTCTGTAAGGTAATAAACAACGATATGGAACGAATAGAAAAATTCAATAAAAATAACCGAAAGTTGGGTTATTTGGGAGTGAATATCGTGTTGCATCAAATTCCAAGAAGATTCGCGATAAAAATTGGCAGATCCAGGGTTTTAGTCAATCACACGAAACATTCCTCTGCTAAATATAGAGAACTGAATCATGCAAAGGTGTAACTCGGCCCTATCCGTGAAAAAACCTTCTGAAGTAGCCTTGAAAGTGATGCGAAAAAATGATCAATCCACATACCTCCAAAACCATTCCTTGATAAGATTGATTGATTATGGAATGGCCGTTCAGTGCTCTCGCAGAAACCGGTTGTAACCAGTAAATATAAGACTTTCCGGAAGATCGTAATCATGTTGACACAATCATATACTCGAATAACCGACAGTAACAATTCACCTTGAAGCTACGAAAGAGGATCACGGTCAGGTGAATGCAATTGACTCATAGATTTTCACCCATGGGAAAACAGCTATATTCTCCTGAATATGAAAACCGGGATGTATATTCACTGCCTACCTGAAATAGTAAAACGTGGTGCACCAGAACCCCCCAGGATGTATATCACCTTCGGAATCGATGCTGACCTTCGCTAGGGCAACGGAAAAAACTGGGTCGATCCCACCAGAACCTGTTTGCTTTAATTCTCTTGATCAATTACCTGATGGAACATTTCATCCAATATCCCAGAACCCTCATCTGTTCTCTCTAGCAGAATTTGTTTTTTATCGCTCTAATCCTCTTGCTTGGATGCTGAAAGTATTTCCTCCTGTGAGTTTCAGGAAATCGAGGACATTGCGACGGTTTGCCAATGGCATTTACGAGAAAATAATCTTTTCATTGTTCAGGGTTCTAAGTGATGACTGAATGGCCTCCAAACTTGTCTTGAGTTACAGTTTTCCCGCGCTATTTCATTTATTTGCATAATTGTCCTCCCGGATGCCTCAGATATTTGATGATTTCTATATTGCAACTACTTTGAGGCATTTGTTTTTCTTGAGTGCTTTTTAAACTCGAGGTTGGAAATATTGATGACCTCTTAGATGAGTGATTTTTAACGAGAGGCATTGGAAATATGCTAAAGAAATTGGTTCTTTAAATAAGAGCATAGCAACCTCGTGGATTTTTTATGGAATTTATTCCAAATTCTATACTCTTAAAAGTCGTTTTTTATTTTTAGAAGAATCTGAAGGAAATTATGGAAATTTCCCGGATTTTTAATTATTTTCAAAGGGTTGGTGAATTCAGGGTTGGTCGAAGATCAAGAATTTTATAAATTTTTAATGGTTGCTGATTCAATTAATTTCAAATGATTTCTTGTGATTTAAGGGAATTAAATCATAATTCGTGATTCATTTGTTGGAAATCGTGCGATTTCCATCATTTTCATGATTTTCACGTCATTTCTGGAATGACTAATCCCTTGATTTAAAAAATCCGAGTGAGGCGGCAACAATGTACGTTAATTGAAGAAAATAAAATTCTGTGACTGCATCATTTGCTGCAAGCGACCATAACGAGCCCATTGATAAATTTTATTGTACAATAGCTTTACGCTATTAATTCTCTCGTTTAGTCTTACAGTGGTATTTTCCACGCTTGCGTGACTCCATATGCAAACAAACAATTATACTCGTGCTCCACATTTAACCGATTAATTGAAGTTTTTCTGGTAGAATCGATCAGCGGTAATGACCGAATTTATCGAATCATCGGGGATCGATGGTGACATATCAATGTAAATGCCAATACTTTGAACGAGTAACATTGTGCAATTATTGACAGTAATCGTTTCCTGCATGTGTCATTATCTCTCATTTATTCTCGAAAAACTCGTTTTAATTACTCAATGAATCTATTATCACCGTGACTCCGGAATTTGAATTAATGGGATAATTACATTTAATATTACATAGACTCGGTTTTTCAGTGCCATTCACGTCCGGTATTTGAAGCTCGAGAATTATTCACCGAAACTCCGAATGATGACTGTAATTTGCAACATTCCTTCCTCATAATTTGAATAAATATCTCGTTGAATGCTCAGTGGATTGAGTTGTTAGCGAGAGTATCAAGTGCCACCAATCAACTATTTCTTATGCACAGAGTCGAGTCAAAAACCCATCGTCACAAATCACGTATTGACCTGAAGTATTATTATGATGGTGAAGAAAAAAAAGGGGTTATAAAACTCGTGCTCCAGTTTCGATAGTATTTTATGCGCAGCGAATTTGCGCTCGAGAATTGTCGATTATCTAGGCTGAGTTTGTGTATAATAAAAGGGGCGGGTTAACATAGAGTAAAGCGATAAGTTCATCGTAAAGGACGAGAGAATGGGGTAATAAATGTAGTTGATGAGAGGAATTCATTGATCGCGCGTTACTATTTGTCCTTTGCGGCTTATATCTGATGAAGCTCGCTAGAAAACTGGCTTTTCCATCTCAGCTAGGAATTAACCATCGGCCTATCATAAATTTATTGAAGAAATTAGTCCAACAGGAGGTAATTGTGTAATCTACGGTAATTGCGGAACAAACTGGCACATGAAAATAAATTTTTTTCATCGGTTAAATTATTATTATTCATATTACATTACACTACAGAAATCTGATAAAATTCTTCATTTCAATTCTTCATTTTTTATTCTCTGCTATTTTTCAAGTGTATTCTATCACTATTTAATGAAATATCTTAATTTTACAACTTTCCGGAAATATTCCAATTAAATTTAAAAAAAAAATCATTTTTCAATGGTAAATAATGACAAATGGAAAATTCAGACTAGAATAAAAATGAGAGTGACGCAAAAACATATATGAATTGAAGAATTTTTTATCGAAATCTTCTGTTTGCTGAGGACGAATGATTTTATTCATAAGCCGCATCCGATATTCCGAAGATCGATAGCACGAGAGGCGTTCGGTAGAAAGATATCCGTTGTGCTATGCAAATAAAGCCAAGAGGCTTTGAGCAAACGACTGTAACGCAGCACGGGTGTAAAGCCCTATGTATACTATGTATACATACATTATATTTCAACCCCCTGGACTTCTCGTCTCTGGAGTACAGAATGGGATTGAACGTTGTCCCGACACCATCCGCCAGTGCCATCGACGCCGATCGTATCGCTCTCCTCGGATATTCCTCTCTTATCACCTCATGCAGATTTTATCATGTAGACACACTGGGACAACCGGTGAATAGTAGTCCTGGGAGATTTTCTCACTGAGAAAAAAAAATCTATTTATAATACTCGTGGAAATAAGGACACTTTTCCACGAGATTTTCTTCCTTTTTCTCACTAGAATCGCAAAAGTACATTTCGACACTGCAGTATTGAGAAAAAAAATACTTTTGCTATCATTTGTCCAAAATAATTATTTCTCACAGTATTTTATTTTTTCTTTACTAAAAAAAATAGATACGGAAGAATGGGACAATTATGGACACCAGTTTTGTATAATGCCATGAAATGAATGTGGATTGTTGTCACAACTTCGTTTTGAGATGAATAATGCAACAACGTTGAGATGATGTATCAAATCAGCTTCCACTGGAAGCTCACAGGTGATGGTAGATAGCGAAATTTTCATGTATGCTTTTTTGTAAGTCTAAAAATTCTTCTGTCTCCTAGATTCGCAGATATTCGCGAAAAGCCTGTGAATTTTCATAATGAGCATTTTGCTCCACCTGTCCCTAATTTCATCTGCCTAGCATCAAGCTAGAAATTCGCTTGCTCGACTATATAATATTCCAATACATAATACTAATATAACAAATTATAATATACAAAAACGATCTCAAAAATGTTGAAGCGAATTTCTTATGAGAAGATTCATCTCTGAAGGACTGGGCGTCCCGGTAATTCCGTGAAACGAGTAATATGATTCCGATATTCATTAATCGCGAAGATTGATCGGTCCCGTGGCTGATGACTTCATAAATCAAAGGTCAGTAAAGTGAAATGAAATTCAAATGTCAATTCTTGCGACGTCCTTGGGAGAGGCTTTGGTTAACGAAAATTGGTATTCGCACGGTTGCAGTATCGGACCCAACACTTCCAAACAGAAAGCATTCACTGCATATATATATTGCATACCGATATTGTCATTGCATATAGTTGGAAAATTTATGTGTTATGGAGAAAGGACAGCGAGGAGAGGAGTTCCTGATCTCAGTAGGCCACGGTCGAAGTAAGGAAGTGATTCAAATATTTAATAAGCCCAAGATTCACAGACCTTCCACCTAGACGTGTTTTATAACTGACGGTTTACTCTCGGTTGTAAATTCGTAATTATGTGAGTTTTGTACTTTACAAATGTTCGTATTGATCATTCTCGCTATTTTCTCTCGCAAAAGAAATAAGAAAAATTTCAGTTACTAAATATCTAATGATTGAGGGCATTGAGAAGTATTTCATTTTTTATATTAGACCCAAAAAAAATGAATCGTATTTTAAGATTGTGAAAATCTAAAAATAAGGTTTTTGAAAGGCTTAATTTAGGTTTTCCAATGACTTAATTTAAGATTTGGAAGGCTTCTGAACATCTAAACTTGAAATTACAAAATTAATAAATTTTAACTTAAAACTATGGAAATTTTGACAAGAAGTTTGATTTCCAATTGTCTAGTATACCTAAAGATCAGGCATAATTGGAGTACGTTAGTATCTCAGTTCCACGAAACTATTATATGTCCAATTAAACGTACAACCCTACTGCTTAAAATTTGAGAAGAATTGAACACATAACCGTTAGTTTCTAGTTTCGAAAAATTTCAGTATTATCGAGAAAAGTTGAACACTGAAAAGCATGAGTTGACAATCTCAAATGTTCCAAGTTAAGACAGCCAAGTTCCCACTTGAGATTACCAAAGTACTCAATTCAAGATTTTTCAAAATCTCGAGTTGGAACTTTCGAAAGTCCTCATATAAGATCATAAGTTTGAAGTTGAAATGAGATTTTCGGGGTATACTGTAGCTGATCGGAGCAAAAACTATATAAATTATATAATTATGAGTGCAATGCCGTGTGACGCCATAGGACGTCGCTTCAGGACTGAAATATAAAGAATTTCGACGGTTTTTGTGAATTGGATATTGTTAATTGATCCACGTAATGAAAAAACTCATCAACCACCCTCAATTTTCCGCTGCTCTTGATGTCTCAATTAAAGTTCAGTCCGTCATAAGAATATAAGTCGCCTAAAGAGGTGCAATTGGGAGTAACTCAATTAATTAATTTATCATCTCACTCTAAAGCCTTCCGATAGTATGAGTCTTGAGAATCTTGTCCATGACCCACACGCCACCCACAACGCGTACCACGAGACTTTTACGATTATTTGGAGGCTCCTTTTGCGCCAAGGAAAATTCTCATGTCAATTTGCAGCAATGAGAATTCTCAGGGTTGAAAGGCAAATGCAATTTTGAAATGAGTGACTACCCATAATTTTAGATCGATTTCCTGGACCTTTGGTGAGCGTCGATTCTTTTCCAAATTCGAATATTTTCATCAACCAATCGTCGATTCCACATAAATCCGCGCTCCAGATGATAATAAACTCCTCAATAACGCGACAAATATGAAAAATTCGATTTCGAAAAAACATAATTCTCGTATATGTCAAGTTTAGCCTCACCCCAAATAATTTATCCGAGAGATATAAATTCACCTTCATTTTTTAGCCAGACGTTGAGCGGATGAGGATATTTGTAAGAGGAAAGAAACGTTTCCTCAAAACGGCATTTTTCAACTAACAATTGATTTCATGGATATATTCGCCCCTAGATAATGATAACATTCTTAAAGACACAGAGAAGATAACGAAATATAAGAAAAGGTAAATGCCTATAGTATAGCCCAATCCAGCCAGTCTGTATGTTCTGTGGTGGAGTGTGTAGGACCTTTTTTAGGAAAACAATTAGTTTGGGAGATGTGATTGTCAATACATCGCTATTTGCGTTATCCAGGGCTACAACGAGGACGTTGCGGTATGGCCGGCCCCAAGACTACATGTTGGTACAATGAAAGACAATGGACACACAAAGATATGAATGAATGTATCTAGCATGGTGCCTGAAATATACCATTTTTTGGACGCTGCTTGTCCTGGAAAAATCAGGTTAAAGCCACACCGTAGAAAATATATCAGTCTCCCCACATGCTTGCCTCAGTTCGGATATCAACTTCGAAGGTGGGAAAGAATAATCTCCAGGTTAGGCCTGAACGCGCTTACTAAACACGACGAGCGGTATATCTCTGATATATTCTTGGTGGTGGAGCTAAACTAGACACTTCCCCAAAAAAACAATAATGATATCGTTAACTGTGAAATTGTTAGGGTAAAAAACTATTATATCTATAATTTGATGTTCTTACTTTAAGAAGTTGAGAATTATCTTCTCGTTTAATTTCCTTTCAGAAAAAAATGGGTTCGTTATTCAACTCAAGTCCTTCAGCATTTTCTTTGATGAAGAAATTAGTGGATCGTTTTCTTTGGAAAATAGCTGATATCGATTGCTCACCCTTGAGGTCTCTTTTGTTTACTTTGCTACGAAAGTTCCTATTAAACCGTCAGCGAGGGATTTCCAATTTACGGGGAAACTGCTCGGTCACGAACAATCCATAACAGTAGTTGTGTTCTGTATACTAGCTTATTTCTTGTTTCTTCTATCAACTTTTTTTATCATACGTGATCATTATATTGAATATGACTTCACAGTATTCATGGCGACAATGATTTATATGTCTTCAATATATTAGTATTTTATAATTTTCTCTTAGTTCAAATTATTGCAATTGATCATTACCGGAACCTATCGAAAATTCCGCTGTGTAATTGTCCCATTTACTGGTTATCTATCAAATTTTCCCCCAATTAATATTAAATCTTCAAATAAACCCAATACATTTCAGCATAAATCTCTGCAAATTTCAACGGACCGATCAGAAGGTCAATAGCAAGAAATGGGTCATCACAACTTCAATCTACCACATAAAAGAAAATTGATAGTAAAATTTCCCCTGACATTTTATAATCGTATGACATATTGGCGACGATATATTTCTTCCTAGGACGTTGTAAAAACTTTGGCATTGTTGACGCTGTAAAAAAATACGATGAATCTAGTAAAGATTTTTTTTTTTTCCTAAATCATAATAGTTTTCGTGGAATTTTCGCTAAACTTATCATTTTTTCACAGCGTTGGGGTAAAAATTCATCAGAATCAGGAACCAATCAATTGTTTTACCTTTCCGATGTGATATCAATGAAAATTTGTTTTTCAACTGTAGAAAATAATAGTTTTTTCAAATTATTCGGAGGATAAATAAATTTATGAAGGATCGAAAGTTGATTTTCGAAAACTGCTGTGGTCACGAAAATCATGTACTACATGAAAATACACATAGTATATATTAGAATCAAGTACAAAGTGTACTTAAAATTAGTATATTAATATTTTTATTTTAAATATATCACATACTTGATTGAAGTATATAGTTCTTCCGTGTGTCATAATTTGATCATCAACACATATAATGTGTGTATTTCACTGAGTGATCAATACCATTTGATCTTTGATTAGTTTCCAACATGGGAAATGAATTATTGACTCCCGAAGTTTTGGTTTGTTTAGCGGTTTTGACCTCTGGATCCTTTGTCAAGTGCATAATCGATCGTTCTGGATGACAGCAGGGGTGACCCAGGCTTGACGAACTTTGTTATTCGGTCGACGAGTCGATTAGGACACAAACAGCCTCCACCTGACACAATGCACATTATAATAAATTGTATATGGTGAGTCGACAGTGTTATCACCCGTAAACAATGATGCACGAGGTCATTGTGAGATGCTGACACAATCAAGTGGACAGCACTTGGCAATTTATGTGGGCGCTTCTCTGGTGGATCTATTAGTGGAGATACTTTCTCTCATGTCAGGCAAAACGATTGACCTCGGAAAGTCATGCGAAGATCATGGGGACAGATGTTTAGAAATTAGTGGAATTTTTTTGGCTTGATGATGAGTCAATAATTTAATCGCAATTGCATCTGTCAGATAATCACAGATACTCAATCCAATTTAACGTGACACAAATAACTCAATTTCATTAGACATTTCATCGTCTAAAAAACGATTTTTTAGTAATATCGTATTGCAAACGAAAATACTAGAATCAAGTATAAAAAAAAATATTTGATTCAATTACATATTTTGTTCCGTGGATCTTTTGAAATTCTAGATTCACCTAGATCCACCTGAGCTGTGAGTGAAACCAGAAATCTCATTCTTTTTATTTTTATACATCTATTTAAACCAGACATCAGACGCGTGTTTTGATTTGACCTTAAAAAGAGTTTCCAAAGTTAGATGACCTCAGCAGTCCTGAAACGTGATTTTATAAGTGATTCATAGAACAGATAAGGTTTTTGATTACCTCGCCGGTATTCTCGGAAATTTTCATATAAATAGAACTCATCGGAGTGGTTTTATTCTGAAAGTGCGGACATGGCGCTCAGACAATTGCGGATACACCTATACCGGAAGCAATTACCAATCGATACCAATTGACGTCTTCTTCGGGTATATTTGGAGAAGATTTATTAGCCCGGAATTATTTTGGGTTACAAAGGATCTGGGAGCTTTTGTTTCCTATGTATCCGGCTGATTACACTGCACTGAAAATCGTGTACAGATGCGGATAATGGAAGGGGGTGAATTCCCAGATCTAGCTTGACACTAATCCTATTACGGTATTACACCGCCACAAAATCCGTTTTCACGTTCGGTTAGCAACGAACAAGTGATAGACTTTTTCATGATTTTTTTTAGCACACACAAATACTGTGACACTGAATTTTACATTACAGACTGTTCAAAAAATGGGCTGAATTTTTATCTCTCTACTTTGGGAAAGTGCATTATATCAAAATTTTACTGAATTTTTCACAAATTCTTTCTTTGAGAATCCCAAATTTTGTGTCATCTGCGAAAACTAACGTTCACTATAATTTATTTCATTTTTCATTTGCCTACATTGTATTACATCTATAATTATTCTAATTAGCGATATTTAATTCATCATTTCAATCGATTTATTGATATTTTAAATTCGATGAATATCTCACACATTTGTGCACATAATAAAAACATAATAAAATCCTTGAAAGATCTCTCAGAATCGTTTTGTTCCAATTTATTTGGAAATGAGTTCAGGAATGAATCGTTGCGTTACAAAGATCAATGGACCCTCAAAACCCTAAATTAATTCCATGAAGGCATCCCGATTTCGTCATTATAGGTTCATTCCCGGAATAATTTTTAATCCACCCAACCAGTCAGTCTTCACTCTCAAATGATCAATTCATCAATTATCCCATAATTATCCACCAATCCCTCCAGCAATTCATGAATTATTCATCCAACTTATCTCTTTTTTTATTACTCCTGGAAAATCATAACAATTCCTCATCCACTGCGGTAACTCTGCATTAGCATTTATGGTTGAAATTCAACGTTGGATAGAAACTTTACCCGAGAAATTCGTCTTTCTCCGTGATAAAACCCCATCTCAGGAGAATTTTCACACCGCATTGACGCATTTTGCTCCTTCAGCCACTGCACAACTTTAATAAATTCACTTTCGAATTTTATTTTTTTCTTTCTCAAAAATTATTCAGTTAAGAATTTTTTACTGAAAAATCCAGAAATACTGAATATTGACGATTTAACTCCATGAGAATGCCTAGGAATAGAAAAAAAGTATGTAAATATTATGTAAATGTTCTTGAATTTCTAATTCAAGGGAAAATGTAGCGTAATTAGCTAATGAATATTCATGTTTCAATTTCAAAAGAAATTTTGTTGTAATTTGCGAACATTAAACTGAGATCCAAAGGCTTTCATTACAGGAAATTGAAAATTCCACTGAAAAAATCGATAGAAACTTTAAATTTGAATGCATCATACGAGACAAATTACTACAAAACCTGACAATTGAGTTCTTATAAAATTTATGAATTAATTTTTATTGGTAAACATTTATTAAATTTACTTTATCTTGAAAATTCAAAAAAATTAGTTTTCCATTAAATGATAATTGATTTTCCAATGAAGACATAAATTTTCAGACTAATCATAAAAATTGGGTATCAAATGCTATTGAATTTTGACCAAAGTCGACTCCAAGCAAGTTATGGCTAAAAATGATTCGGAAATCTTGAGATTAAATTGGTAATTTTCAATGAGTCGAGCTAAATGTCGCTCCCCTGAAAATGAGTAATAATTAATTGTGTACAAAATTATTTTATTTTTACCCGTAGATTTATAGAATTCCTCATGACTCGTATCACTTCCCTGCGGCAGCATAACTCCAGCATTTAAACCCGCCATCGCGTGTCAGGTGCACGTAAGTTGCACCTTTGTGCTGCAAAACCCCTCGAGTATTACCTTTATTCTCCTCATTATACCCGGGTGAAAGCCTTTCAGTGTTCCCACCCCACCATTTTTTTTGTCCCCTTTTCATGTTCAACACAATGTCCATTATGACGAACAACCCGGTTGCATTTGCACTTGATTTGGCATTTAGTTTTTTTCGTTCGATTGCTTCCACCGCTCCTTTGAGTTTTTCCTACTTTTCTTGGGCCTCTCACCCAGTGTTTTTCTCATTTATTCAACATGGGGGGTTAAAAAGGAGGGACCAAGGGTGAGACCACCTGTTGATGTGGAATTGAGGACTCATTCTTTACTAAGTGCGTGTGCTAGTTCTTTTCACAGTTATGTGATATTTCAGGTATGAATGGGTCCCCAAAACCTCAATGAAACAACCGATCCCGTTTTTTTTTTTCATTGAGAAGATCATAAATCATATTAAAAACATGAACAATAACGAGAGCACCAATGCAAAATTGAATTTATCTAGCGCCACTTTGAAAAGATTTTTATTATCCCCAAGAGGACATGAGAGTTGTTCCCCTTGAGTAATTCTCGAATTCAATGAGTGACGAATTCTAAAATTAAAGGATTTTTTTTCCTGATTTACAATTTAATAATTCATACGAATGAAAAATTATTCTGCGTTAATGAATAAAATATATTGTTTTATATAATTGTTGGTCATTTTTGAGAAATAGATGAATAATTTCTCAATTTCCATGGGTAGCTGATTTTTTCATTCATTATTATTTATTGTTTTACAGATTCTATTGGGATCTCTGTATGCTGCTGCTGCTCGTCGCCAACTTGATAATTCTCCCAGTTGCAATTAGTTTTTTCAACGACGATTTAAGTACCCGATGGATAGCCTTCAACTGCCTTTCGGATACGATATTCCTCGTAGACATCGTTGTCAACTTTAGGACAGGTAAATTCAATTACAACTGTTAGGTAAATTCAGAAGTTTGAAAAATTATTTTGTCAATCAAGACAATAATGATTATTATTAGCATGACTCGATACATTGACAATATTTTCCTTTACTTATAGTGGAAGGACATTTTTTTTTGAATCCGTGGTTCTAATAATTAGAAATTCCATTTTGAACTTTGCCACCAAAATGTGGGGGAGATTTTCTGACTTTTCGATTCGATCAGAGGATATTTTCTGGTGTCAAGTCTCAATTAAAAAAAATTGTCAATTAAAAGAAAATGCCGGCTGTTTTAGATCTTTGAAAAAATTCACACACTTGTATTACGAGAAAAACCCCCTGAGGGTTCATGAATGGAACTAAGAAATTCACGTCAACCACGTCTATTCACTCTCAGCAACAATAACACTATTGTTTCACACAGTATCAAGGGACACACTCAGTGTGGGCCTCCTTGACATTTCGTTATTACCCGGGGATTAATTTGATGCACGTTTGAGTGGCGCAAAATGTGAAATTGGGTCGTACGAGACTGTCTGCTGATTCGTGCTGTCTATTCCTCTGCTGAATCTATATTCGACAAAAATCATTGTCCATCCATCTGCACCATTTGATTAGAATACACTATTATAAAAACAATGAAATTCCACGGACAATCGGCTACTAATTTTCAAGACATCAACACGTAAGTCCATTCACAGAAATAATTGCTGGTTGTGTTAAATTCTCATTGAAATTTCATGACTTTTTTGGAATAAAATTAAACACACGGGCGACAGCAGTTATGCGACTGTGGATGAGTTATTGATTCAAATGTACGCACACAAAATACTATACTTAAAATACGAGATTTAGACCGTAATTTCCAGGATTTCAGATCTCGAGCATTGCGAGTTTAGAAACGTAAATTACAAGCTAAAATCACGTAAATTACGCCCAGAAATGCCGTACATTACGATTTTCATGTCGTAAGTTACGATTTATTTAGTGATTCAATCGAAAAAGTAAAAATATCTTTATAAAGATCACTGTCAACTTATATAATGTAACTAAGGCCCGATTTTGCGAAAAATTCTCGTATTAAGAGAAAAAAAATCAAACACATTTTTGGAGTAGTTCTGTCGTGTATATTATACGCGACAGCATCGGCATGTGACGTCACACCGGTAAAACCTCCACTTGGCCGATACGCAGTCGCGTATCTTGATTCCGAACTCATGAATGAGGAGGCCCATATTGTGAATTACAAGTTACGAACTCGGGAATTACGGGGTCCGACCCCATCATTTACACTCCCTTTCTCGTCATTTACGACATCTCAATCAGGTAAAATCTGTGATTGGGATCGTAAATATAAGGACACATATAAGAAAAGCTTTTTTGGGCAACATTAAATCTTGTAGTTTGCGCATATTTTGGATTATCTGAACATGAATTTCAGTGCCTTTTCTCAACATTAAAAAAAAAATGTATTTTTCGACTTCAGACCATTCTGTATCGTTTTCGAGCAGAATGCGATTTTTTTCTTTTGGTCGGGATTGACGATTGCAATGCAAAAACTATTGAACATTTTTATATTCCACAAAATGGGATACATGGACCACAGTAACTCTATCCAGGATGATGAAGGGTGGCCAGTGCTAGTGGGCCGTTATTGCGACGAGAAAACGGTACCCTGGGGAACTCCTTAGCAATATCAGCCTCGGTTATACCGCCACATACCAAATTCCCTATCTATTTCCGGCTTCATCACCCCCTTCTCATTCCTCATATCACCCCCTCACCGCCCCTTACCACCCCCTGCCGTGCCCCCGCGACCCCGTGGGAATTAATGGACCGAGAAAATTAAAAGTGCACATCACATTTTTTAATAAATTAATTCTTCCAATTTTCATACATTTTCCCCTATAATTAACCCTAGAATTAATTTGTCTCATCCGAAAACCTTATCATCTAATTTTCCAGAGGGGTCTTATTTTTCTCGGAAATAGTACTAGAACGCCAAATTTATTATTTTCATTAAGCGGAGAATGCTTAATATATCGAAGAAAATTTTAATTTCCAAATTACTTCGCAGTCTTTAATGTGAAATAGTATTTTTCACGCCTAGGACGGAAAAAGGGAATCTGACGAATGCGACTTTATAGTCCGAGTCGGAGACGAGGATTATAACACGCATGAGTCAGAATCACTTTTTTCGCCGTGGCTATGATGCTATTTTATGTCATTGTGGCCGAAAACGCGTTTTTATCCGAGCAAAGCGAGATTAGAAACGCGTTTTACCGGCCGCAATGACATAAAATACTTTATTTTGATGAATATTCGCAACGCAAGAGAATTTCAAATCAGATTCATGGCAAATTCGCAATATGCTAAACTCCAAATAAATATAACCAGTAAAACATAATAGAAGTCTGAATAATCGCAATAACTTGTACACAACAATATTATCTCAAGCGCATTTATTTGAAAAAAATGTTAATATTCAATTTAAGTGCCAGTTCACCTGCGATGGCCATATAATAATTTTTAGTGCACGTATATAATCCATTAATGACTAATTAACTCGAAGGCGAGTATCCCCCTGACTGCTGCGTCTTGTTACAGGTATAATGCAGCAGGACAATGCGGAGCAGGTGATACTGGATCCAAAATTGATCGCGAAACACTACCTCAGGACTTGGTTCTTTCTCGACCTCATTTCCTCCATCCCCTTAGACTACATATTTCTCATATTTAATCAAGTAAGTACAGTACATTTATTCTTCTCCCGAAAAAAAATTAAAAAAAATGAAAATCACGTGGGTTGTTTCATCAGCCTAAAGGTGGGATGTAATTCCACCTCACTTACACTGATTGCATTCCCCCAAAGATTCTTTTGTTGAAAATCCTCTACATTATCAGTTCCAGGACTTTAGCGAGTCTTTTCAACTGCTGCATGCTGGACGTGCACTGAGAATCCTCAGGCTCGCCAAACTCCTGTCACTCGTCAGATTACTACGACTCTCTAGACTCGTTCGTTATGTTTCACAATGGGAAGAAGTCTATGTAAGTGTCCAAACAATATTTCCTTATATTCAATCCGCTACCTGTGTTTATTTCAATCTCTATTATATCAACATACACTTTAATGGAATATTCGTGAATATTATCAGAGCTCTGAGACTATTCAATTAGGATAATAGAATGATAATTACGCTCCACATGACTCAGAAATATCCCCAAAGTTTCTATTCTAAGCTGAATATGAAAATTGAATAGAAAATGCCCAACAAAAATAATCAAGAATCCATAACTTCAATTTTTTTTGGGTTTTCACAATTTTTTTGGGAATTATTAATTGTAATTTTATTCTGGTCGAACAATTTTCATATTTATGCAGTGATTACCTTATCGATAAACGAGTTGTCCTTTAGGAGAGATAGAGAAGTCAGTAGAACAGACATCAGACATTCATCACGATGTACACAACTAGAAGAGTCGCTCGCAAATGTCGAAATACAGAGTGAAAAACATTCACAACAGATACGAATAAAAACGAGTTCGGAGTCTAATCAAACGCTGGTCGAAACGGAGTAATTAAAACTTCACCCATTCGTTATTTCAAGGTCAACGCGTATTGAAAAAGTGCTCTCGAACCGGTGTATTTCATTTTTATTCAACGATTGTTACTTTTTTTTTCGTTTTTCAGTTTGTTTTATTCATTGCCACTGTTGTCTTTTTCTCTGGCTTGGCTTTGTCACTCGTTAGTGCAAATAAAACAGTCAATAGAGGCACATGCCACGTGGTACAGGCCAACGAATCAATCAGGCATTATTTCATGGTAGCGAGGAGTGGATCAATTGTTTTGGAAATCATGGAGGGGTGGATGTTTAATGCTGATGGAACTATTCATAATTCAATAGTCATAATGTAGGGAATTGGGGGAACGTCATGAGTGGAGTGATTAATTGTCATGATATCGTCTGATCGGAGAATTTCATTTACAATTTCTATTCACTTTTATCGAAAATTTTGCATTAGCATTCACAAAATGTGTTGGAATTCCCCGGGGTACTAGATGTGTCGTGAAAATTCTTAAATTTTCCCCTAAACTCATTCAATATCAAGATAATCCCATAATGAAGAAGATGGAAAAAATCGAGCGATTCCTTCACGTTCTGCACGTCACTCCAGAATATATTTCCTCCAATAATAGGAATTCCTCGAGTGGCTTTATTTTTAATTTTCCTCTCACGTTCCGACTGTAAAAAAAATTCTCCCAAGACGGGATTTTCCCTATTACTAGGTGAAAATACATTCGAATTCATGAATTTTTCTATCAGTACAAAACGCCACATTATTCTTTTTAATCCACTCCTGTGGTTGCGAACAGCAGCCAGGTGCAAACGACGACGGACACGAGTGAAATCCGAGTGATCGATGACTCGCGCCACTCGATCGATCATTCTGATTAATAGAATTCCGTAAAAATCCCGGAGATATTCTCTGAAAAAGTGATGAAAAAAAAATCGGGGCAACTCCTCTAAGGACCTCGAAATAACAAGACCACTCGCACCTCTACCTTCTCTGCATTTCGACTTTTATTCTGCTCTCGGTATTGTCACGGTGATTTTGCCACAGTTGGCAGTGAATCCAGAAGAAAAAATCCCTCCGGACTGTATTATTTCGAGTTAAACACGCCGCGACCAACGTCTCACGACAAAAGCTTTTCTCCATTACACGCAATTTGCTTTAGTTGTACTGTTGTCTCATGCTCCTCATTTTTTCTTTCTTTATTCCCGAATTACCACTCTGGTACAGGTTTTTTTCAAATTATTTATTACTCTTCTCCGTCTGTAATGGGGAGAATGGAAAACTCAACATAATTAGAAAATTACTTTGGAAGTTGCACATACATTAATTTCAAAATTGTGAGACTTCAGGGACAATTCATTAGCTTTTAAAAGAGTGGCATTTAGTTGGAGTTTGGGATGAAAGAGTTATGAAATAAAAATTGCCAATGACAAATCAGTTAACGTCTCTATTTTTCAGAAACAACAATCGAAACACATTAATTTTTTATCTTTCTAATTACTCCATTTACATAATGAGTTTATAAATTCTAGTTACTATTGAAATATCCATGAAAGTCTCAATAACCAAGACAGTTTTTGTCCTGAAATTTAAAAAACTCCACCCATTACTGATATTTAATTCTCCATCAGAACTTAAGAATAACTCTAGATCTCCCGAATAGAAAATGAACTCAAAAGCTATTTGCTTTTATTGTCCCCGACGTCTTTGTAATAAACTAGAACAATAGAAAATTTTAAAGTACACTCTTGCTGGCACGAGGCTCATTTTTAATATTTTATAATTTATCAATCACTCAGATTTTCACTGCACATAAATTCAAAAAATATCTCACATGTCTCGTTATTCAGTCATACAAAGAAGTAACTTAAAAAATACCACGAATACTCCGAATACAATCATTAGCATAAACGCCACATTATTTCATAATATTTATTGCATCGCCATGAAATATGTCTCGTCAATAATTTTCACATCATCTCATTGCTGCTGTTGCCAATACGTAATTGCCACATCCTGGTCCATCATGTACATGTACCTCAGCCCCTGTGTAGTGAATCCCAGTGGATGAAGAAGGATATAATTAAGAAATTATTAAGACATGACATGGTGATTTGTCTTTCTGGGCCTTGCGAACACGTTTCGAATGGGTTTGCAGATTCCCCTTTATCAACAGCCGGAGAGGCACTACGAGAGAAGGGCTACACCGCCCCAACCAGACAGAACGAGCAAGGTGTGCCTGCCTAGTAACCCTCATTACCAAGGCCAAATGCCCTTTTTATCTTGACTAAATCGTTCGTTAATTGTTAACAAAAAAAATTAATGTTTCTACGTCTATTTAACGCATAGATTGTGTACTATGTATATTTTTTTCTCTTTCACGTTTTGTTCATTTGATTTATATTACTTTTCTTTCATTTTGTTCTTTATAATTATTGTTTTCTTTAGTCTGTTTATTTGGTTGATTTGTTGATTGGTGGTAATGATCATGATGATTCATGGAAAGTTGTGGGTTTTTGAGGCCTTGGGATTAATAATCGTTAACACTAGAGGAGTTGTTCTTACAATTAGTCTGTGTGGTGTCGGAATTTTGCATTCAACATTTCAGAGAAAATGAAAATTCAGAAATTACAATATTTAGGAATAATTCGTGTTTGAATTATTCATTTTCTCTGGATTATTATTTCGTGTTTGTTACCTTTTTTTAGTGACTTTTTATTTTTCTTGATTTTATGGATTTTATTCTCGAGATGCGCGTTGAGAAAACTCGTTGAGAAGACTGCTTCTTCAATTGTATTATCATTTCATTCTGTTTTAATTAATTCTTGTTTTATGTGATGTTGATTTGCAAACTATTATGATTTAATTGAACAAGAAAACGGATAATTGTTCACGTAGTATACGGATCGTACCACCCATTGCAGAGCAATTACACTGTAGAAATGTTTTTATTAGCCATGAAAATAGTGAGATTTAACAGCAAGTATAACATTTGCTCTGTAACGAGTGGTATGAAAAGTTATTACTGCCCATGTACCTGGGAACTATTTGTTATGACGTGTGTCATGTTCAACGGAGGTCTTGTTGAAAAGTTTCCGATGTAGGATTTCTGAGATTAACATGCTGTAGAGCCTGTCAGGCATTCTCGCATCGAGCCTTCAATGCTTTCATGCATTCAATTAATCAGAAGATTGCAGAGGGTTGATGGAGAAATGGGGAGAGGTGATGATTCAAGGAGGCTCGATGCCTGAATCTCTAGATAATCCATTAATGAAACACCAGTTGGTGTCATGATCAACTAGGTCTGCCTGTCAGTGTTATTAGGATTTGAGAGAAGATGAGAAGAAAATGTTTGCAATTTGATGATATTAGAGGATGTGTTTTCGTCGTTATTGTTTGTCCTCAAAAATTGCCTTGTGAATGAGTGTAATACTTATGTACATATACTTTCTCTGGTGTATCAGCCAGAAGTCCTGGCCAAACCCATGGAGGTTGGTCATTCCTGGAGATTAATAGGGTACAATATCACTCACACGTGACCCCCTGCTTGCTGCCTCGTGTCATTTGCTGCTTGATTACTGTTTTTCATCCTCAGATCGTTTACAATGAGTTATCCTTTGATTTTCTTGATCATTGTGGTAGTACGGTGATGCACATGGTCATAAATTGCCTGTTTTGCCCCTTCCTTTCATTGTCTCATTGGGTTTGTTTGTGGGAAGGGGAGGGCTTAGTCTTATTGTAACATTCACTTAACGTAAATATTAATGCGAATTATTTATTAATGATCATTACACAATGCGACAAGTGGAAAAAACAGAGCGTCCGGTTGAAACCGTTTACGTGATCACATTCAATTACATAATCATCCGAAAAATTATTCACAATTGATTGTTTATTTTCAGGCTATTTCTTCCATTTTTTTACGTTAAAAATCACATCACATAATACAATACTCGGTGCATAATTGAGCAATTCATTGCTCGCCCGTACTCCCACCGTTAAATGGGAATAAAAATATACAAGCGACACTAGACAGTCGGCGAATTGAATGAAAAAATAACTGCACTTCCGGTTCGCAGAGAAAAATGCATTATGGAGATTTACAATTGAATTTTTACTCATTGGCGATAAATGTTTATGGTGGTAATGGTCTCGCGTGGCCCTACGACTCTCAAGGGGACTTCAACGGGTTGAGCATAAATAATTAATCTTAATCGTCTTTTCCCTCTGCAAATGAGAATGGCGAGAGTGCAAGGTGTAGTTAACATTCTAATTATGACTTTACGCTCCTTTACTCTTTCATTATGCAGACGTAGAGGCCAGGAACAATAACCTCTTTACACAGTACTCCCACTCGATTCTCTTATGCTTGGGAGGACCAGAAAGAATGAGGGTTTACTCTCATTTCGGATGGAAAATTATGAGATTAAATTTTAAATTAAAAACAACATCACGGGGGAATTATTCTTCTTCGACAACTTGTGGAAATTGTAATTTTTAAAGTTTAAGTATAGAGACCCATTCGGAGAATCATTTGGAATTGATAACAAAAAAGTAGCCGTTTTGCGGCTGTAGTTTCCATGATGCAAGAATATGTCTGTTGTGGCGAAATTGGTCAGTACTTTTAAAATTTTAATGATTTTTCTATATTTTTTCATTCATTAAGGAAGACGATTAGTTAGAATTGAATGGAATGGAGTTTTTAAAATGTCCAAAATTCTTTTTACCGCTGAAATTGCTAACAAAATAAACTTGGGGAAAATATTGCGATCAATTTTGGTCCGTACGGTGAAAATACCATTTCAAAACAATCACACTTTATCGATCTTCACCGAACATATGTCATAAACCGAATAATGATATCCAAACATTAATCAAGCCAGGAAAATTGAATTTGCGATAAGTCAAAATCATCAACACACAAATGCGTAGAATAAATTGAAACGTTGAAAATGGAGATGAAAAATTAGCATGATACGAATCTCTTCAATCTGAATAGGAATATCAATTTCCATGCGATAATATCTGAAAATGAATTCCAACGGCTTAGAGACAGAGAACATCGCGGGATACGCATGATTGGGTTTTTTGTTGGAAAACAATTGAATAAAACACCTGTAGATTTTGCCTGAAATTAACGAAAGCTTTTTCGAATCTAAATGAATTCGTCGATACGATTGGGAAATTTATTGCGCAAATAGGGAAATCGTTTAGCAACGAAAACATAGTTTTTGTCGCGTTTTTACGTCTTTCATCCTCAAGCCATAAAGATGATACGATAGACAAACTGTTTCGAGATACTATTGAAACTCCGTATTTCCCATTTATTAGTTCATCAAACTAGGTCGAGGATAAATACATAGAGTAGAACAGTTACAGAATCTGTGTGTAGAAAGTTCTGCCCTCCGTTCAACAATATCAAATTAGTGATGTTTACGTGTGAAGCGTAAACCCACCTTTACAATAGGCAATACCATCCTTCAATTGAAAATGACAAAATCATCGCAAAGAAATTGACCCCTCAAATATTTAATCACCTCCATAAAAAATGTTTTTCAACTTTTACAACCAAATTTTAAAAATGCATAATCAACACTTCACATTCGTACAGACGATAATATTCTGTTTACTCAGGTTTTCGGTTTTGATTTTAATGTGCAAGTTGACCAATAGTAAAAGCCCGAGATATTTTACAATTCTTTTTATGTCAAGCTGTTATCATGGAGTCGCTGAATTATTCTTCACTTCATAAATATTTAGTTTGAAAATATTCTCGACACTCGCCACATTTTTTTCACATAAGACACTTTGATTCTCCGTCGACAATATTAAACAGTGAATGCTTGATAACTTCCATAAATTTAATTTCCGCGCTTCTGCGTTCTGCGCATTCAACACTTGGCAAAAATCGAAAGTCACTGCAGCTTGCGCTTGCCGCAGCATTCGCGCGTCCTGCAATTAATCCATCCAAACAATTCTGTTCACCTGATTGATATATTGACAAACAGCTTACCCATCAACCAACGCAATCAGTTCTATCAATTCAATAATCTCACCTCAACTTGAAAATTAATCCCTAACCATTACTGAATGGTCAACTTGTACGATTGTCACATGCCCGAATAAATCGGTCTCTACATACATTCATTGCGAGACCGGAATGAATAATTCGTCCTCTTGTGCTGAGGACGTGCTCCACCAACTGACATCGATGAATAAATAACAAACCAAACAAACATTCATTACCTACATTAACTGGATCACCTCTTCGAATACCAGAGCATTAAAAAAAATGACAAAAAAATCATCTGAAACGCATAAAACAAGGAGATTCCATAAATTCAACGGGCCAAGTTATCGTCGATGGTTCCAGAACTGATTCTACACTTCTATTTTCCAATCTAACTCTCAACATTTCTGTACTAAAAATGAATTCCTCTAATTTCGTCCTCTCCATTCTGAATTTGATCCGGCCATAGAAAAACAAAATCTAATTACACCCCTAACATCCATTAACAAGCCATGTAACGAAAATAAATCCGTCTCCCCAAAAATATCTCTGACTCCTTCTCTCTGTACTATGTCTTGCTATGTCCCGGCTTTTCTTTTGTTTCTAGATATTGCAGAACCTACAAAAAAAGCGCACTGAGCGGAGGGGGCGCCTAAGCTCTGACAATATGAATAAAAAGAAGTCCGGTTTCAGCAAAAGCGACCTTATTTTTAAGGTAACCCGCCCTCACCGAGGATAAGCGCAAAGGCTCACTCTCCTCCGCTGTTTAAATAATTAGTAACAACTTAAATCTGTGATAAATTCTGTGCCATGTGCGTGGAAAACTCGATGGAAAGGACCCCATCTACATCCATATATCCCTGGAGACAAGGGATATCTATATCTATGTCTCATCCATTTATACTTTTTTTTTATCACTGTCGCACTAACTCTCCCGGTGTCGAGTTTAATTTAACCTCGGAATATTACGTATTGTATTACGACTCTCTGTCCTAGAGGCTCAATTACAATTCTGTAATTTTCGAGAATGTCAATATCCAAATGAGCAATAGTTCATTTTCTTCAATCGATTTCAGTGTTTACGCAACATTTCAAAAATCTACTTGACTCCTTTCGACCCATTCTGCCCCGATATTTTCCATACTCTGAAAAATAACAATAATAATTTTGCAATATTGAAAGTTTTAAAAATATTTTAAAGGCAAATGGAGCAGAACGGGTCGTTTTAATTGCCGATTTTGTCCGATTCTAGGCGTTACCTTTAATTTTCATACTCCTCATGATTCTTCTCACAATTGTAATGCAGGGATATGTAAATTTTCATTGGTCTCTGGGTCCCATCGACGTTTTCCTGAATCAGGATAATTTAGCGAATAGTGGAGGGAGGAGCTGCACGCTGATTGGATCGTTGGTTTATACTTACAAGACGTTCGCTTAATTATTCCTTCCGCCGCCTTTCTTTTTGACAAGTTATTTTGATTATTTTGGTATTATCGTTGTACCCGCAGCGATAGGCTACTTTTGGGCTTCAGATAAATGATGGGAAAGAACTCAGTTAAAATCGTTATAACACTAAGTTCTTTTACACATCCGCCTAGCGATGGAAAGTATGTTGAGCTCATAAAAGCGCCCCCGTACAGTAGCTTTAGTCCTCGATTTTGTACCAGATCCGACACCAATCGAGTGATGAATCGATGAGTTCATTCCAATATTCTTCGTGATTATGCAATTATCTCAGCATAAAAGGATACCGAACAAGCTACTCAAATCGTCAACTCTCAAATCAACTCTCCACCGATCCTCTGGCATTTTTATTCATTTCCCAATGAATGACAGTATGGATTGTTCACTTCAGCAATTGAATGGCCAGATAGCAGGTGCCAGATGTCCTGATGCGATCTTAAGGATTGAATTAGCACAGATATGAAGAGATGTTCAGTGGTCGAGATAATCAAATAATCACGAGAAGAAAAAAATGAACTCATCCACCTCCACTCAATTCCTCCACTCCAATAATTTCTGTATCATTTCACTCCTCTCTACTTCCATCTGTACTCTCCACTCTGCATAAAAATTCTTTCAGCAAAATATTGCCGCCTGAAAGAGCTTTTTCTCTCACCATGTCTCCTCTAGAGTCCACCGACAAGCGATGCATAAAAAAACTTGGCTTTTGATCGCTAGACGGTGCAGTACAGGATTTGACTCTCGATGCAGCGCACGTAATTTGGGTGTCCCTCCTCTGTCGCTTGAGCCGTTGAAGAATAAAGTTGCTATAATTCTCCACGAACATGAATATATTAAAAATAAATAAGCCCCAATTGTTGAGAACCAGCGTAGATGATGCATTAGAAGCTGAAGGATTGTTTGATTAAGTATTTGAAAAAAAAAATCACCATTCGACGAATGTGTGTAGCTGCAGTTGAATTATTTGTCAACACCTTGATTTATTGTGTGTCGTAAATCCTTCGTATGCACATCCTGCACGAGCTTGTGTTGCTGCATGCACTTTGGCAGGGATTAAAAGTTCTTGACGATTAATCTCTTATTTGTGCCTTATTGATGAAAAATTTGAAGTTGCTCTTCGCTTGTCAGCCATCGTCTGAATGATTAAATACATTTGACCATTTTCTTTAAATCCGTGATTGTTTCAAATTTATTAATTCTCTTGAATTCTCTATTTTGTTATTGCTATCTGTTCCATTACATTTTTAAAAAGTTGAGTTAACTTTATTGTTTTCGTTAGTTTGAGTGCTTATAATGAGGATGATGTTCTATTTCATCTCTATTTAAGTGAACAATTCATTGAGAAACTCTCGCTCACACGACTCGCGATTGATATGTCTCGTAGATCAAAGTTTTTTCAACATTTTAAATCACACGAGGTTCAATAGATATTTTTCGTGAGGATTTTCGCCTTATCTGGCCATTGGGCGATCATTGAGTATTTTCATATATTTCGTACCCCCGGTTTATGTCATTTTTCCCACTCCTCGTGACTTCTTGCGTTTTGTCGTAAATAGTTAGTTCAGGTAATGTTATCTTTGTGGAGATGTTTGTGGTTTTTACTAGAAAATTTAAGAGGAATATTTAAGTTTATATGGACTTATGGTCCAGTAGAATTGAATATATTTTCTCTTGTTTGTTATTCAGCGGAGAATTAGTGAAACGTAAAGGCTCAAAAGTTGTTACCCGAAGAGGATGTTATAAATTATCAAAAATCATCACGTTTCATCGTTTCTCTGCTGAATTCCCAATAAATTCTACTCTAGATCGCCAATAATTTCGTAGTGAAGCGCTAAAGTAGGCAAGTCTTTCAAAAATATCTCCGAAACTAAGGCAGATCGCGAAATTTGAGTTATAACTTTTTTCGTGGCTTTTCAAAAGCTCTGAAAAAAAGATGAGGACAAAAAATGCTCTATCTCCCTTGGTTTAGTAGATATTTGCGAAAATGCTAAAAGATCCGAGTCCACTTATAATTTCACTACGAAATTCATCGATAAATCATCAATTGCACGTCAAACCTCTGAAATATCTCGATAAAAAGACAATTTTCGGGTGTTGTCTGGCTTGCAATAACAAAGGAGTTTGCAACATTTGAGGGCAAATATTGGCCAGTGACAATCGAGCTAAATGGGTTTGTCGTACACAATGCGTCACACTGGACCCCCCTAAAAGCTGGGAGTACAGAGTTTCGCTGAATCACTCATACCTCATGCCTGTGTACATCCCAAACCTCCTGTATGTGCGCGTGACCAAACTCTGACCCCTGTACGAGATCACAACTGGGCTGTAATTGGATCACGCACCCAGGTGTATTAATACATTGAAGCACTCGACATCATCAAATGATACCCTCCATTCAATCCAATTTATCAATTTTGCGTTCAGGAATTTCCTGGTATCGTTGATCAAACCCATGTGTCCTGATGAGATAAATAATATTGCTGTGAGCTCAGTAGATTGATTACCACATTTGTCTCTCGTTATGCTATCGGCTGTTATATTATTTGGCTTTTGTGGATTTAACTGTCGCATATTTGTGGTGTTTTTCGTTTCAAATTAGCGTGACCTCGCTTTGTTAGTCTGTTTGTTTTCAATGAAAAACCTATCAAACGATTGATAGGTTTTTTATTTGAAATTAATGAGGCGTTTAGCCCTGAGTGCTCCTTGCGCCCTGTTTTAATTCTATCTGTCATCAGGTGGGTGAACTCTGTCTCTCTTTTTTCATCATCTACTAATTGTCTCAATCATTGGCATATCTAATTTAATTATAATTATCATTTTACACATCAAGTTTCGTCAATATCATTGATGTTATTATTATGACTACTTGAGATTGTACGTCTGCGGCATTTTCACAAAATAGAATTTGTTTTTTTTATAATGAAAATATTTTCTCCTGTTTTCTCTGGAATTATTCAACAATATGATTTCACCCAACGGATTGATAGAGCCATATATTACAGAACGCACGGAAAGGATAAAGCTGCACCGGCGCACACAGGGTCGCCCCCGCATTTCAGAATTTCATAACCGCCCATTGCCAAGAGATTGATTTTTCGTGGCCGCTGCTTGAAAGCATACAATGTAGTTATATACCTCTATACATGGCGTTATACCTGAATTTAAAATCCCTTACCATCTCAGCCCCTGGCCCCAAAGTATTTCCTCCTGTCCTCCCGTCCTGCTCCACTTATATTTTTTTCACCTTTACTTTCTTGTTGGAGTTTAGACGCTCGCTAAAAATGCAGCATGATTGTTCTTTTATTTTGGACATCATTGTTGTGTAAACAACTGTGAAAGCCCCAAGGATTTTATTAGATCTGTAATTCAGAGCTGGGTAAAACGATTCTGGTTTTCAGGTGTTTTATTTTTTGTATTCGTCAGTTTTATGTCTTACCAAAGATCGAACAATATAGGTGAATAGGCAATAAATACTGCATATTGTCGTTTAATTAATGGAGAGAAAGCAGCGGAGAGGTAAAGCGATTTCTAATAACTGTAAAAATAGGAGTCGATTTGGGGAGTGTTACCTCCTCGCTACTGCAGTAATTAGCATTGATTTTATGAAATTGTAGGACATTAAAGTAGTAATTTGGAATAGTATCTAGTGTTATTACCCAGCTCTGCTCCATGTTGCTTGATGTGTTCCACGGATTTCTTGATTTACGTTGCGACCCCATTAATCTCCCTATATTTGACATTTAAGTGTGTTAGCTACGAAGTAGCCGATGTTGGGTCCCAGGACTCTCTCAATCACTATTAATCTGATTTTTAAATGTTGAAGTATATTTATTTTGCGTACTTACACCCTCGCTTATTTGCTGTACACAATCCGCCAATGAAGCTTTCGACGACCCCAAAGTTTAGGGGGTGAATTACTATTCCCTGTGGAGAAAAATGTCTTTAATGAACGGTAAACTCTACCGTTGGGTCAATGTCGTGGGGTTAATGTTGATTTTTGCTGTTGGCAGTTCCTGAATATGGCATCGGTGTTCATGAGGATATTCAATCTGATCTGCATGATGCTACTGATTGGCCATTGGAGTGGGTGTCTACAGTTTCTTGTACCTATGCTCCAGGGATTTCCTAGCAACTCCTGGGTTGCTATCAATGAATTGCAGGTTTGTTAATTATTATCTAGAAACGGTCTGTCACTCTTATTTTATTCTGAAATCAATTGAAGAATTTTCAAAGATCTTACTTTTATGTAGCAAATATAAGGTATATAAGCTAACTATATTTATAAATTCTCGATGAATACAAAATTTAATGTAATTTACCACTGAATATTCACGTTATGATGGAAAATGAGAGTGACAAATTAACAAAAATATTGAATGAATAATTGATAAAATATTGACAGGAAGCCTTTTGGCTGGAGCAATACTCTTGGGCGCTGTTCAAAGCGATGTCCCACATGTTGTGCATCGGTTACGGGAGGTTTCCACCCCAATCACTGACCGACATGTGGCTGACAATGCTGAGCATGATAAGTGGTGCAACGTGTTACGCTCTCTTCCTGGGTCACGCAACAAATCTCATTCAATCTCTCGACTCATCTAGAAGACAGTATCGCGAAAAGGTCAAGCAGGTTGAAGAGTACATGGCATATAGAAAACTGCCTCGTGAGATGCGTCAAAGGATCACGGAGTACTTTGAGCACAGATACCAGGGTAAATTCTTCGACGAAGAGCTCATCCTGGGTGAACTATCTGAAAAGTTGCGGGAGGTAAGAATAGGATTGCTATTAAGCTCAACACAAAGATGAATAACGTATTTCTCACTGTAAAAACTTCTCGACATTGTTGATTAACGTGAGTTTGAAATCCCCTCTAGGATGTGATAAACTATAACTGTAGGTCGCTGGTGGCATCTGTGCCATTTTTTGCCAACGCCGACTCAAACTTTGTCTCGGACGTCGTCACAAAGTTGCGATACGAAGTCTTCCAGCCAGGTATTCAAACACATTTAATTCAACGATTAAGGGTAGTAAAGAGATGATCCAATACTTGTGAATAACTTCCCCGGCGTCTTTTCATGCCTATTAATTATTGAATTGTCTCGTTAAGCAGCTGTTTAATGTATTCTCTGAACTTTTCATTGAATAGTAATTTCTCTCCAGGTGACATCATCATAAAAGAGGGCACAATAGGTTCAAAAATGTATTTCATCCAAGAGGGTATTGTCGACATAGTAATGGCAAATGGTGAAGTAGCCACATCCCTATCTGATGGCTCGTACTTCGGTGAAATTTGCCTCCTAACAAATGCAAGACGAGTGGCATCAGTCAGAGCTGAGACTTACTGCAATCTTTTTAGCCTCTCGGTGGACCATTTTAACGCAGTACTCGACCAATATCCCTTAATGCGGAGAACAATGGAGAGCGTTGCCGCCGAGAGGTATAAACTTTGGTTAGGTTTGTTCTATCGAGTTGGTGTGCTAATAGATGTCGATTCACCGAACCCTCCTTCCCGTCATAACGAAATTTCTTCTATCAAATTGTTTTTATCATTCTTTTTTTATCCATTGTTCTATCTCTACTAAATTTCATCATGTCTTCAGACATTGTTTCGAGGGTTTCAGTCATTGTGCGTCGACTCTGCTTCGCTTGCGACTCGATCTATCTTTTAAGATAGGTAGATAATTGGAGAAAATCGTCTAGCGTTCAATTACTCAAATTTTTTTTAAATAATGAAAAATTACAGCCTGTCTTCGCCGAGACAAACAATACAGTTGAGAAAGGAAAAAATTCAAGATTTCAACACTAAACGATTCACTCCACTAGATGTTTTATAATATTAAAAGATTGATGAGCCGCTAAACCGCTCTGCTATCTTTTCTTTAATCAGCCGGGTTAATTACACCCTTTTAATTACTTCATTGAGTTCCAAGATTTATTATGGAAAAATACTGGGTGATTAAGTACCAAGAGGGAAATGACAGATTGAAGATGAGTATCACTGAATATTTCAATATTTTAACTCTGCATAATCAATCGTATTGTCTTGGCAAGTCAATAGGCGCAAGCATTTGCCTGCTCTTCACACTCAGCGCTAAGCTCACAGCTGCCAGCAATAGAGCGATCTGTTAAACATATATTTAATCATCTAAATGTGATTTAATCAGTGTCTATGAATCAATGTAGTTGCTGATAATTTCAATTATTGATTATAATTATCCTGTCTCTCTTGGCCCGGACGATTAAGTGCTTAGAATACATTCGACATCTTCGTTTCTTCGAAGATGGTTGAATGCATTCCCTTCTAATCATGCATAACTACTGTGACAAAGGGTCTTTCGTTTTTATTGAACCACTGGTCTATCATTATGGAAAACTCTGGCGGGAATAATCAAGCAACTTGTCTATTTTTTCGGGTGACATGTGAGGTAATACGCATTCTGTTGCTGAATATCCTGCGAGGGTTTTCATGGTCAACTGATAATAATCGTTGGTTGTGTCCATTGCGACATTCCCTACGCTTAATACTCATTTCCTCGCAGGCTGAACAAAATTGGAAAGAATCCGAATCTCGTGGGAAATAGGGAGGAGGACCTTGGCAGTGAATCAAAGACGATAAATGCTGTCGTTAATGCATTAGCGGAGCAAGCTGCGCACGCTAGTGTCAGCGAGGAATCGGTAAATTGAGTTGAATGAGTTTTTTTATTTCTCTCGTTATCTTTGTAATTGTGAAGGAGGTTCGCAGGAGTATTATTCAGGTGTCCAATACAGTTGAAGGCAATTTAAGTTGTTGATAAAGTCAATAATTTAAATCAGATAGCCTCTGAGATTTAATGCACCTGAATGAGAATTTTTTTAAAGAATCTCAACATCTCCTGCACCTCCGCTATTAAAAATTGCTTGAAGTCTATTGAAACAATCACAAAGTCATTTGAATTTTCAATTATATGAGTTTGAATGCAATTTCAATTAAAAACTATCACTCAATTTCTTATTTATCTTGGAAATAATAAAAAAATGTGTTTTTCATGTTAAATGATAATTTCATCCTCATCGTGAAACATTGGTTTTGTCTCAGTGTCAATATCATATAGACCTAAAAATGGAGAATGACCAGAGTTTTGAAAAATTAACTAATTTATGAATGAAGAATTATGTAGAAATTTCATGTAACTTTCCAACAGTGTAGAGTAATGTTATAATAAATTAGATCTAGTATGCTGAAATGCAGTGAAATTTGCAGGTGCACAGTCTTGAGCTCCGTGCCCTCCCGACATGCCTCCTACCTCGGCCAAAATCAGAGAATAATTTCGCCAGTCAGGAATTGACGAGGGAGGGCCGACGAATCTTCCACAAGAGCGATACCTTCCACAAGGATTCGTATCAATGACGACACTCGTCCTATTAGCACGCGCAGCGTTACTGAAAGAATATACAATGTACATCCGTGGAGTATTAATCACAGTATTGCCCAGCTGTACCACCCACACGTAAGCATCAAACACTCATCATTAATGCTCTCTCAAGATGCCATAGGAATTCCACGTGTGCATCCACGGAGCAATCACATTGAAAATTCTCCAAAATCATGAAAATGTTTAATAGGACGTATGGACAATGCGCGCGCACCAATCAATTTCGTAATAAAAATAAAACAATAAAAGTTGGAACGACCCGAAAGGGACCCGAGGACTATGTTAACTTGTTGAGAGTCCTCTGGGTCGTGGAATCGGCTAACAAGGAAACAGTGCGGGAGAGAATAAAACGCTATCTTTTTACGAGATTAGCAAAGAAGTAATTCATGAATTAAAAAAAAACGCGGTGTACTGTAAAGAGATTCAAATACTATATAAATAATGAGAGAAATAAATTATTGCGATGAATCACTACCATTGCCGCATTATTAGGAAGTTGAGAGATTATATTAAATGCAGGTGGATTACAAAAAATAGATATTTAATAGTGAAATGCTATCGAGGACGTTATGCAATATTGCAGATTTTAATTATTGTAATGAAATGATAAGTTTATGAATGCAGGGTTGATAAGTATATTTAAATTGCACTAATTTGATTAAATTTTACTATTTTCGAGGAGAAAATTCATTTACGCGAGTTGCGACGATCATGATTTTGAGGATAAATTAAAAACGAATTTGGTAAATTTGGTTTTCCCCTTTTTCCAGTTGTTGATAAGCTACAGATAATATATCAGTTGGAATTGTTCATGATTTTGAATTATTAGTGAGTGCCTAGAGAATTGATGATGCAATGAATTATAATTTTGTAGCCCAAACAAATCTAGCTAAAAGTCAATGAAATAAATTGAGATTACCGGTCAATCTCCAATTTAAATAAAAAGCATGAGTAACTATGCATATATGTAAATATGAATAAATTACAGTCGCTGTAGGAGTGACACGTGAAACACGCAATTGAAACTAGGTATTCACGAGAATAAAATGATGAATAAGAAAAATATCGCGTAATGCTCGTAAGCATTTAACACCACGAGACACAAGTGAAAGATAATTAATAACAGAATGCGAGAAATAAATGAATTAAACTATTTTTTTTGTCGGAGAACAATGTAGCATTTATCCAGCCCCTTGCGTTGCGCTCTACGAATTACCTCGTGACGTTTGCTTATTCCGTTGAGAAGCAATATTTTAATGATGAATTATTGAATGATGAAATACAATTGTAAAACAATATACAGACCTTTACTATTAACGAGAAAAACAGCTGTTGCCATTGCTATTTTAAATTGTGAGTGAGAGGATGAAATTTATGACAAGTTAATTCAGTATTTGAATAATTGAATAGTTTATTGTTGAATGATTATCAGGGAGTTTCGTTGATGATGTGAGTGTTATGCTGATGAAATAGGGGAATTTAATCGTTGACATTTTATTCGTTTTTATGTTCAATGTTTACGTGATATGGAGTTGTGAGAGGATAATATTTCATTTTTTTTTTGTAAGGGAACTTGTTGAATTGAGGGGCGAGACCGGATGGCGAATTGAGGATCGTCTTGTTAAAAGAAATAATCAAAATTGATATTGAAGTGACTCGTGAGCCAAGAGTGACTACAGTGCAATCACTAAATTCTAGCAATGACAAACAGCCATTATTTTTCTTCTCTCTCGAATGAAACCCCTTGAGCATATCAGAGCAGTTCTACTCGATACAATACGCCGTTCAATCAATTGTTTAAGAGTAAGGTTTAAAGAGGATTTATAAGCCGAGTTGTTGGAGGTATGAAACCGGAACGCTGCAGATGAGTATAGCTCGCGAGATTGCCCTAAGCCAGTCCCAGACCACCCCCACGGGCCATTATTTCCGTTTCCGATTTCACGGATCATGCGTAGGTATTACGATTATTAATTGAGTGAAAACAACAGAGGTGTGTGATATTCTGGGTAGAATAATCCTGGGGATGGGAAAGTCGAGTCTTAGTTGGATAATCTTTAGATCATAATTACAAGGTGTAGGTGTGATGTGCGGGATTACTGTTCATGAGGAAGTTTCTGCAATCAGAATATTTTTGGAATTTCAATTAATTTATTTTCTATTCGTCTAAAATTATCGAAAAAAATCTTTCGTCGAAGAATTTAATTTCTTTATTTGCTAACAATCATTTTTATCGTTTTTCATTGTAATTCATGCCGTGAGCACTTCTTCTTGTTAATTCTTATCATTCAATCTTGAAAAGATGATTCTGAACATATGGATCCGTATAGAAAAAACAATCCTGTTTTTTTTTAATGAAAATAAAATTGTAGGACATTAAATCGTATACGAGGCGGAAATAAAAAGAAAATTGAGAAAAGACAATTAACAATTCACATTATTCATGTGAATCTTGTTACATTGCATTCTACTCGAAAAAAAATAAGCAAAGTGAACAATTCAATTTGTGCTTTTCATCACAGACTATTCACAAGTCTTGTGATCATTTCAGGATCATTATGGTCAGATTCTATTTTATCACAATGATTCTTCAAGATTAACTTGCCGAGGACCATCTGCACCAGAACTGACTGACGTGCAGGTCTCTCTTAATTATCAATAAATATTTTCTATTTCCGCAAGACCATCAACGGATGACACACGTCACATTAAACTCTCCCGAGATTCTAACACCCAAAAATAAATTTAATTGCATAAACTGCCGCACAGGAATATCTTCAATAAATTGGCGGTGTGTCTCCCAACGAAAATAAAATCAAGCGTCTGCGAACTCTCATCACCTCTCCTTTACATATTCTTTGGGCTCTTAATTTTTCATGTGTTAGAGACATGAAAGTAAAAGAAGGGATAATCAAGCTTGGCTGAATCTTCCACGTTGACATATTTTCTAAAATAGTAATCTCACACGTGCCATAGTGTCACCATGAGGTTCGCGAGCTGAAATGAACGGCAGCAGCAAGTGTTCCAAGTTGACCCCAACCGTAGCTTCCAATTCCAGAAATATTTGAAAATCCTCAGTTAACTTGTAGTCTTTCGCGATTTGATGAGTAGGGACTGTTGTTCATTTGAAGTTAATGGAATTTCGTTCCTTTGGGTATCCAGAGCGGGTGGATCACGACACCCTGTAAGAACTATTTTTATATTCTCAGCTGAACTTTAAAGAGATAACGCGCAGTAGAGAGCCTTGTATAAAACAGGGAGGAGGTAAGATGATGAACTTTCAATGAATTTATGAAAAATATGAAAACATAATGTATATCACCCCTGCGTCAATTTTCTACGAAATAATGCGTGCAGAGTCGGACAACGGGTGCACGTGCTTCTCGGTCGCCAATTAAACAGCCTCCTAATGTTCATTTTAACATTAAAAGATTATCGTCAAGGCAACCTGACCCTTAGCTTTCTCCGGAGAAATTAGGAGAGTTGTAAAACATGACAGAACAAAATTATCTCAAAATGTTTCGATAACCAGTGATTCCAGGGAAATGTAAACCTTTTTCCTCGAATCACTCGTTTTTTAAATAAATCCAAAAGCTCTGATGCCATTTTGTTCATCATGATTTAGCAATTTTCTAGTGAAATTCCCATCTACAATAGCTTCACTATTTCTTGGAGGAAAATAACAAGTACAAAGAAATCTTAATAGTAACCCAGTGACCCCATCCGCTTTTCTATTATTTTCCAGGTAATCCCAATAGATGAATTAACAAACCAAAATTAACTCTGATCGCACATCATTTCAGATATAACTACTTGCCATAACGAATGCCTTAGCGAAACGTATAATTGTAAAGTGAATCTACAAATAAGCGAGAAAATGAACCTAGACACTCACACGAAAATACGTAGAGTGGTATTTAGAACGAGAAAACCATTATGGCAAATTAAACAAAATTAATGAATAGAATATATTAAAGTGAGTGAACGCAGACGGGGAGTGAGACATTAATGTTTTCGGAGGTGACATTGAATGAAGTGAGAATTATATAGTAAATTATTAACTAATTAAACTGTAAGCAAAAGGAAATTACTTGAAAAAATAAGGTTGCAATTACTGTAATAGAGAGAATGGAAAGCGAGGAATGAAATGACCATAATGAGTAATCGTAAGTCCTGCTATTATAATCGATTTCGCCCGTCCACTTGTTAGGCACTGGCTGTCATTCGATGCCAACTTTCGTTATTCCATTAGTCAATAAGTAGGTCAGTAATTATGTGGTAAGACTGGAGGAATTCACTCCAAGAGAAGTCTCATTTCGCTTTACGAGGGAATCTTGAAAAAGGATTCCATATCAATTTAAAGGATTAAGAGAATTTAATTTTCAGACTACATTGTATGTATTGATATTATTTCCATTAAATTTCCCATATCATTGTTATTTTTTTTTCATTTTTTCAAAATAAGAATTGGGTTCGAGACCTCGTGGATGAATTAACGAAGTAATTCTGGTCATACGCGATATATCTGAGAGGCAAAATTCTAGGGGCAAAATTACATACCCTGAAAAAAATGGGAGACGGCGTTTTGAAAGGAAAGAGGGGTATAGCTTGACAGTGAAGATATGAAAATTTTCAAGTTTTTCTTTTCAAGAGAAAAATTACAATTCCAAATCTCCATGCATTTTTCTGAAAATTATGTGCAGTTTTTGTTAATCTTTCAACAAACAGGCCACTTTAACATAAATTTTTGAACTTAAAAATGACCCTTCATATCCAAGATTAATTCATTTATGACCTCAGTCGTTGGAGATCTACGTTACCAATTTTTACTGTGACTTTATTGTATACTATTTTGGCGAGCGCGTGAAATTTCAGGGAAATTATAAAAAAATAAGCGAATACTGGTAATCGATTCAAAAGAAAGTCAACCAAATTACAAAAGAAAAATTGGTCACTCCCTTTTAAAAGTAAATGAACTGAAACAAATTTTATTTTAACTTAATTAACTGTAAGAAAATTATAGGAAACATTTGCCTGGTGTTCTAGTCCCATTAGTTTCCTGATTATCTTCTTGCAAGTAATCTCATAATTTAACTAATGCAATAATTTAGTAATAACTAAATTGACGAAACCAGTTCTACAGAATGCGTATTTGCTGCCAGAAAATCGTTTGTTGCCACTATAATTTGGAATAAGAATAGGGAAGAGATTCACAATTGTCTAGATTTTTTTCACGTGTAAATAATTTTTCTTTGAAAAATACTTTTCTTGTGTATGTGTACTACTTTGAATCTAAGAGTTACCGTCATTTGTCAGAAACCGTTTACAAAGCGAAATAAGATTAATTGCCACTACATTACTGCACCTGCTTCGAAAAAAAGAATAGAAAATCCGTCATGAACATTGACTTTCGCTTCCTGAAATCCCCGGACCCCCGTATCGATGAAATATGCAATCGACGTGACCAGAGTGAGAAGAAAAATCAATAAACCCCATGAGTCAATTTATGAAAAACCCATTCATGGCTGTGGAGTTCGATTTTCCTAAAAATCGAAGAAAGAAAATAATCTGAATCGTTGAACGTAAATCGATGCCAGGAGATTGTTATCGATGCAAGGGATAGGGTGAACTGTCCAATTATGGAAAAGTGCTGATGACTGGAACGATTTCAATATTTATTTTTTTGTTAACTGCAGATACTTATGGGTATTTAACAAAACAATATTATTCCATTTATTTTATTCTAACTATATTGAGAAAAAAATAGCTACTGATGCTCTCACGTTATTATCCCGTTATGTAATTATAGATGTTCCATGAATTGTCAGTTCATCCCATTCCAAGTTTTCCGATATGATACGCCCGGTGACGAACGACGATCGTCGCATATCAAATATTAAAATTAAGCTATTAGAAACCCAGAACGCAATGGAAAACGACAAGTGGTATCGCACTATCTTCAATCCAAAATCATAATGAAAAAATTCTAGGGGCTTGATCGAAACCAGTGACACAAAGCATCACCAGCGGGCTGAATAATAACCAAAAAAAAAAAAAAACGATTTGAGAAACGTGAAACCAAAAAAAGTATAAGATTAATTGAGTATCAAAGGGGGAAAATTAAATAAAATAAGCAACGTAGAAGGGATTCTAGCCTTACGATGAAGGGTCGATCATTTTCTAACCGCTGTAATTTATATCTAAATAGTAAAAAAAAATCTAAAAAAAACATTACAAAAAAAGTGAAAAAGTGTATCTGTGGGCCGTTGTGTACGTGGAGTGCTGCAGTAATAAAAACACCTCTGAACTGCAGCACTTCGACCAACAATGTCCGTATGCACTGGTGCACAGATAAGCGTGTACATAAAAAAATAGGAAGGACAAATAATGAATTGATAAAGCAAACCACAAAGTATGTTAATCCCTGCGGCCTCTCGCCACCTCCACCTCCATCTGCGGGAAAGAGTGTCTGGGATTTAGGGGCAATCGACAGTAAAAATAGATGAAAATTTTGGGATTTTAATCCCAGACACTCAACCTATTGATGTCTTTGAGGGGGCATGTGATAGATTAATCAGATTGCGCAAAATGACTCTTTTCGAGGTCAAAAAACGAAAGAAATGATGAATAATTTTGAAGCATTATCCACTATAGGTCGATGCTCCTGTGATGAGGAGCGAGTGGCGAATGAAAAATTCTAGATGCCTTTTTCTCTGTTTATTGGTACGATGTTTTTTGGAGGAAAAGACGTAACTTATTGCCGGAATCATCCCCGAGGTATATCATATATCAGCATTCTAATGTATAGAGACGAAAATACGAGCCGGAGAGGATTAATTTTGCATTAGTCAGGAAACCGTTAAGCCAAGAGAACAAATTTCATAAACAAAGATATTCAAAATTAAATGGAAACGAAAAAGGTCCATTTGATTGATGCTGCTCTATTAAAGTCGTGTTTATTATAGATAAATCACAGTATTGGATAAAGAACTGTGATTTGACAGGCTACCAGGTGTTTTTTTTTTAATTCTTCTCTATATCTGCAGTTGAATATTAGAGTTTCCATTCAAGCCACGTCTGCCCTATTTTCCAAGAAAATTGAATTATTATCAAATTGCAAATCCAAAATGCGCCTTTTCCCTGTCAGTCGAAAGAAATTTATTTTGTACAACGACAGTTTTTGAGATTCTCAAAAATTTTAGTGATTTATTCATAAAAATGTAAACACATGATAAAATCCTTGGCAAAATGTTCATGATTGCTTTTTTTTTAACGCAAACTGATATCAACTTTAAGGCCCGGGTGGACCATCTACCGAACGTCATCTTTTGTTTAAATTTCATCTTTTTAGCCCACAATATATTAAAATTTAGGATCAAATTTGTGTTGCAAGAAGCACTTGAATGGACATAAAAAAATAATGAAAAAAAAAGTGGTAAAATTATTAAAGGGCACTGAAGAGCGCTATTGTTTTAAAGGGGTCTACCAACTTTATTAAAAAATAATAAAGAATACATAGCTCATGATATATGACATATACAGATGTATATATATCTGATATATAATGGCGGCCACAAATCTAATGTGTTGCATCATGGTAACCAACGTATTTTTTGTATCATTTTTTAGTCAACTTGGTAGATCCCTTTTAAATAATATCGCTCTTTAGCGCCCTTCAATAATTTTTCCTCTTTTTTTTCATTAGTTTTTTATACCCATTTAACTGCTTACCGCAACACAAATTTGATTCCAAATTTTAATGTATTTTAGGCTAAAATTATCAAATTTAAACAAAAGATGACGTTCGATAGATAACCCACCCTGGTCTCAATGGGAATTCTTTTGCGTTTTGTTTTTGATCCAAACACCTCATGATACGTCTTTTCTCCTAAAAATAATCGATTAACGTTCATCAAGTATCCAAATCGACCTCCTGAAATACGCAATTGTTCATAATTATTTACATATCCATTGTTCTTTTGAAACTCAACAAAGCCCTCACATTGAGAGAAAGAATTGCTTCGGCCAACCAAATTTACTTGCCACAATTGAATGTATATAGATATTTGCATTGGAAATGCGTGGAGTATTAGTAAATCTACTTGACGAAAGTAATATTCATTCTCAATGTATTTCTTCAAACTTCCTAAGCATCAATGAGTGTTTATCAAATAGCTCTTCAGCTTTCGTCGCACGCGTGTACTTTGTACGAAGACAGAATTTCCTATGTATTTTCTACGATTTATTTTTCTACGTGTGAAGCATCACCCACGAACGCTGAAGAACCAACGAATTAACATAATTAGTCTCCACTAATTACCAATTCATCCCTTGGTCTCCTGCATTCGCCACTCGTGAGCATCGAACATGTAATTAGACCCAACAAATCCCTGTCTGAATGAACCAACGAATGACTCTGCCCTAAAATTCAAAGTTCTGGAGAAAAAAAAATAATTGCAATTCGCTTGAGCTTGAGCACCCAAAACACAGATTTAAAAAAATGCCTAGAGAACCGATTTTAACCAGTCGATGAGACGTAACCAGTAACAATTAGCAGAATCATTTGTTTTCTAACGAGAAAGAAAAAGATAATCGAGTGAGAGGAATTTCTAAGGACGAATGAAAGAGGATAATTAGGCACACAATGTTGTTCGAAGGTAAAGGCCTAACGAATTATCCCCTCGCAATAACGGAATTAGAAAACCCTGTAAATAGATAGCCCCCTGTTCTCATCCTATCAGACGTTTCTGTTAAAACCATCAAAGGAAAACTGAAGAATCAATTATCTTTTTGTGGCTGATAAGAATATATGCACGTTGGAGAGCCTCAGAAGGGAATAACAAAAAAAAACTATGATGAAAAATACTTGCCATACTAGTGTTATATGGACAAAAAAACTTAGTGATATTTGCGATACTAGATAGACTGAGCCATTAAGTAACGATACCTAGAGTGTAAAAGGGAATAAAGAGGGATGCCTGGGCCTGCACCCCACTGAATCGTTGAATAATCCAGCCTGCAACAATAAATAATAATGGGTAATGATAAGAAATTGTAAAAACAAAGTAATGTCCATTATCATTTCACTTTCTTGCAAACTGCGATACTGAACGATTCGGTGCCCAACGACAGATGAGAGTCAAAAAATCATTTGTTGCGTTCGAGATAACGGCCGAGTATTAGTATTATTATTCATCAGCATTTGAGAAACAAAAAATCGAAATAAAATCCTGTCACCGTTACTCATCTACCTCTTTTTAACGTCATGAAACAAAAAAATAAATATCGATGAGTTGTATTGTTGCCTAATGTGGTGATTGAAAGGGATATGAATTGTCATCATTAATCGGCATAATTGAAAAAAAATGTTGAATATTAATTGACAAACATCGTTGATTAATCAGTCAATCTTAATGTTTTAATATGAAAAAAAACTATGTATTTATTCTTATCGTTTTCAAATAGCCGGACCGACAGAGTTGTTGCATTGAAACACGTATATTTTCATTGAAATTGTTAATGCTTAATATGCTGGTAGGAATTGTTCAAAGCTTCAGGGATATCAAAGCTATTGATCGAATAGAACATGTCACTGATTCGTGGATAACGATGAAAATGTGACTGAATGAGAACATGAGTGATTGAGGTACGTAACAATGTGCCGATCGTAATGATGATATTTTTTATCGAAAAATAAATGAAACAAAAATAATAAGAAAAGTGCTCAGCGAGTTCCATTAACTCACACTCACTCAAACTCACTCTACTCACTCGCAACATCTATTATAAAATATGTGCTTTATATAGTTTAACAAAATAAATAATTTGAAAAATACTAGTTGAGTTTTTAAACACCTCTGAACTACTGTTCTATCACTGGGTTCATTTATTATGTAATCATGGGATTGATGACTATTCTGGGATGAGCAAGTCTGTGAAGATACTGGCATTGAGTATTTTACGTAGGTTGAGCCCCTCTAATCTTAATTCGATCTCTCGTTCTAGTGCGATCGCCGCCTCGAGCAATTTGTCGCCTTTATTTCTCTCTGTTACTTCTGGTATTTCTGTTTTCAGGAGGTGAAGAATTATGTTCACTTGTGATGTTGATCTGTGAAAAAAAATAATCATTTCAATCAATTTCAAATTTAAAAAAAGGAGGGGAACAAATATATAATTGACTAACGAAAGTTCAAGAATATTCAAGGATTTGGGTAATTTTTTTTTGTTGATATCCTTTTCTATATTGACATTTGAATACTACGCATTTATTCAATGATGAGACTTTGGCTTTCTTATTTCTTTTCTTCAGTAAATTTATGGAATTATAAGAAGCTTGAAAATTTTAAAGATCAATTTTCTCTTCTAAAATTCGAAATCGATAATTTAATTAGCAGAATCATTGGAGAATTTTTAATAAACGCTTGTGCATCAGATGACGATAAAGTCTAAAAACGGTGATATCACGAAATTTTATCCGAACAAATGTATATATTTCTATTGATATAGACAGGACCTACTGAAACGAGTATTAGAAAAGAAAAATTCAAATCTTTGCAGTAGCTTTTTAGATATTGAAGAAAAACGAAAGTTGCTATATGTGAGGAACTATTGGACCGATCGTACTAAAACGATGCATCAAAGTAAAGGTTGATGATACCTATCATAAGTTAGAAATTCTAATTTTTAGCTACAAATTTCACGTATTTATGTAGAATTTTCTCAAAGTTAATCTTAAAAATTCCGAATTTTCCAGCACATACGCACAGGCACGGTCTAAAAACATCGTCTTTTTGCCTTTCATAACATTCTAGATAACTTGCAATTGCAATGATAAAATCGAAGAATCAGTCAAATACAAGGCTTCCATTCGGAAGCAAAAAAATCTAGACAGTGAATTACTTGGCTGAAATCCTCAAATTGACGTCGTCCTCCCCCAGGAGTATTTCAATGATGCAATGCCTGAGCATCTCCGTGTGCTTAGAGACATGAACATCAGGAAAGATCTCATTGAATCCATTCCCTTCCATGAAGTCCATGAGTTTAGCCCCGAGATCCTGTCCCAGTGGAATACTAACAGTTGTCTCGACAGAAGATGCTTTTATCGCCAGAACACTCTTCTCGAGGACAGCCGAGTGTCTGGGTGTCATTGACTTGTCAACGGCCTGAGCTGCTGTCATGCTGAAGGACTCGATTGGGGTCTGGAGATAATAGCCCTCGATCTCGTAACTGATGACACCGTGACCCTCGATAACTTCGCAATCCTCGAAACTCGGCATATCGAGGACTACAGTGGCCACCTTATGTCCAACATCTGGAGTCACATTCTCTATCCTATTCCACAATGCTGCCTCCGTCATTTCCCAGAGGCACGTGACACCCTGCAACTCCCTCTGACCCTTTATCATCACGTACACAGTTGGTTCCACCAGCACCCTGTGGACAGAAATGAAATAACCGATGTTATGGAAGAAAAAACTATCCCTGAGAGATAAATTGATTTGCTCGAAGTGAATCTACGTCAAGAAGAAAAACTACTTCTGACTATGAAAATTTATTCAAACCGAAACCTTATTTAAATATTCAATTCTACAGTCAATAAACTGAAATCAAAATAAGTATGAAAAGAAGCCAATTTTCATGACCATTTATTTGTTGAACGATATATGAACTAAAAAATATTCACATAAAAATTTCGCAGTTTTTTTTTTTCATGTAGAAAGAATTTCAAAGATAATTAGGATTAAAAAAAAAATTGAATTTAGTTGGAAAAATAAATTTGTGTTCAAAGTTTTGAAGTTCTGTATCTTATCGCGGCCTTTAGCACCAAAGGATCAATGCGGATGGATGTCTTGCAGTGGTGATAGCATGTGGGCGGGGACGACAATAGCAATCACTCGTTTTTCGACTCTGCTTGAACATTTTTCATGATAAAAGTGTCTGCAGTTGTCGGAAAACGGAAATGCAAGGGAATAAAAACGTGTTGTGAGGAGATGGTATTTGTAGGAATTGCTGGGAGAACTTGGAAAGAGGAAGGGGTTGTGATAGGAGGACCTTCGGTGAGTCTGATAACGGTAGTGTCACGTTCTTACTGTTATTTACAATTTTGAATCGTGCACTGGTGAAAATTATTGTCGTGGCGACAACTTCACAACAGAAACACGCAACAGCCAAAAAATGTTATTGAACAGTTTCATTTTTTTATGCCAAAAACGTAATAGTAAAATAGTGAAATAACGAACATTAAACAAAAATGATTCTTCATCATTGGAAATGTTGGATTATTCCAACAAGCGATGGGTTTTAGGGAAAAAATCTCCATTCTTCACTTATTAAGTAATTTTAGAAGAATAATAATTAAAAGATATTTAGAAGAGTAATAATTTTCATTAAAATTGTAATTTAAATTAACGGCTGTCTAACGATGCATTAACAAGCGCTAAAACTCGTTAAATTTTCTTCTGTAATCGAGAGACAAACTGGCAATTATTCCCTCGTAAATTCATAAGTACTAACGACCCTGATTGATTCCCTCCCCCTTCATATATGAATAATCATTCCCAATCAGCGGAAACGAGTGGAATAATCGTGGATCGATGCCCAATCACTCCCCCTCTCCTGTCCCCACCTCTTACCATTTCCCGGATGCAAACAATTTTTCAAACTCATCAATTTTTCAATTCCGGGACCCACCCAGGACATTATGATTCCGCGATTCTCCTGACTCATACGTTCATCAATCAGAAAAAAAATGCATGTTCAGTGAACCGACGTGAAGCGTTTAGAGTTGCGTAATATGTCAAATATTAATGCCACGAGCACACCAGGAAGTGCTTTTGAACATTGAAAAATGAGACCAGAATAATTTAGCATACGACTGTTTAGCATCAGCCAAACTGTCTTCTTGACACATCTTAATGTGTACCGAAACGTCTATGTTTAGGGCCCCTGTCTCTCATCGCATTCAATTTATTGCCGTGCAATTTGCACCTACTACCCAAGTACTTAATCTTCTTACCCTTCAGTCATAAAGGCGGATCAAATTTTTTTTTCACCAATCCGACGATGTCCGGCTTTATAGTCTCTGGCTACGAACCTTAATGAAGATAGAGTGATTCGCTCGAATGCCCGGGGAATGAACCCCACCGCAAACTAATTCTGGCTATTGGTAATACCCAATGAACCAGAATCCCAATTCCGCATTTGAATGATTATTCGAAGAATTCTGAACATCCGATTACAGCTCGCTTCTTAGTTTGGATGCTTCGGGTACTTCGCATTGCTCCGGGAGTTTACATTCCTTTCATTGTGGAGATCATCAGGACCTGGATGCAATCATCGGTGTGAATTTCCTGGAAGAATTCTAAACGGAAAAAATTCGGAGGAATTTTAAAAATCATGAGTGTTCAAGAAAACTTCATGTGGACAATTTTTTGTATTTCCATCAAATTACTCATGAGAAATTACTTCATCTCTATTCAATGAATTTACTTTTTGCCCAATGAATAAAGGGAAGAGTCTTTGTAATCTTTTTCTACTGGAATATGACAGTGAATAGGACCTAGTGGTCCGATTGCAGACAGGCGGAAAGAGTGACTGGGTTTCAGGTCAACTATCGACTGTGTCAGTAGATGTGCATTCTAATCAGTCCCGAGGTTGAGAAAAAGGAAGGAGAAATGGGAGCAAAAGTTGCATAACTTTTTCTTGAAAATATTTTTGTCAGATCTGGCCTTGATCCTTTATTGTTGGTGATGATGAGCTTCCACTGGATGTTTGCGTCTGCGCTTCAGCATGTTCACTGGTAAATCGACCCGCGAAATGCATCTGACCAATCTCAACTGGAGATACTGTGTAGAAAGTACTGACACTTCCGACTTTCAGCATTATTCTCTGTTGTCGTTTCCTTATTCTCGGAATTTTATCCCTGACATAAACAATTCTATCGCCCACTATTCTTCAATTTTACCGAATAATTCGATCAAATGGGCCAGAATTTTTTTAGCAGACAGCATTATTTCCAACTATTTCGTGACTCGATCCCCGTCTTTGATTGATTGATATTTTTTGATAGGTTCTTTCGAATTGTTTGACTCAATTCAATTATTTTTTTTTTTAAGAATCTAGAGGTTTCAGCTTTTTGAATTCTTGGTTTCCTTGGCACGATGAATTTCTTGAAAAATTCATTGCTGCGAGATTTTTAGAATGCAAAATCGATTATTCACTTAAATAGATGAAACCGAAATCTGCAAGGATGGCAATTTATCAATGATTTCCAATCTGTAGTATTACGGTTTTTATTTAATTGGAATTTTCAGAATATTTCCAATAAATGGTTTAAAAGAAAACATTTAATTGCGCGGTTTACTCGCGCATGTCATGCAAAACTTTCAAGTTTTGTCAAATTATCATTGAAGTTGAAACAAATGTCAGATCATAACAAACTATTTTTTCAATTATTAATTTTGTTTACGGAGCTCAGGGTGTCCGAAATAGTCTAATAACTTGTCTTCCTATAAACGGAATTTATTGGTTATTATTATTATTTATGATTAATAATTGTTAATACTAATGTTTTTAATCTATTTTCTAAACGAAAAATCACTGTGAAGATTAAGAAAATAATGAAAAAAATATATAGATGTAAGTGAAAAACGTTCCACTGAATTTTCTAAAGAGGAAAAACGGATTAATTTGTTATTGCAAAAAAAGTATGGAAGTTGTCAATAGTTTTGACGTCGATACTGGAGTGTATCCCCCACCATTTGTGGAGATTGGAGTGTGTTGGTATGCGCCGAAGTGTTTGGTTTTGGCGCTGGCAATGAAGAGCGACAGCGTCGGGGCGCCCGGCGTCGTCGACGGATTACTCGTTGTGGACAGTGCACCAGAGAATGCCGCCGTGAACGGATGCACCCTGGGGACATATCGTCAGCACATTCACACGTGTTGAATCCACATTCTAGGTGATTAGAGATAAATACGCGATCATATCCGGACCCGTACCGAACTTTTCCCCTACTCACGGGGCAATTTTATCGCAGCTTTTTCGGTGAATTTTCCTCTGGGGGAAAAGCCCGGGTGGAGCTGCGACGAGACGCCGAGTCGTCGGGGTAAATGATACTGTGATCAAATCCCTGCGTGTATGCTAGGTGGAGGTAAGTCTCAATATTTTTTTCATTATTTATTTATCTTATAAGGAAATAATGGCAAACATGCGGAGAAAAATAATTATTATTGCTATAAAAAAATCGCATTTTGAAGATGTAAATATTTGTATAGATTTACTTTTGCCGAGCAAATTTACTTGGAAAATGTGAATTCGTTGAGCAGGGGCATTTTTATCTCAGTTTAGTGCGCGGAAATAAATACTTGATAAAAATTTGATGTTTTTTTTTTAAATTTCCGAAGAAAAATCTAAAACTTTGTCAAGGTTCTGAGTGACTTTCGGAATCGCTGGGCGAACCGTGAGTTCCGTAATTTTTATTGAATATTTCTGTGCGGAAACTGAAAATTGGGATTTTATCAACAAGAAATAGAAATAGTGAATTTTAGATCTGATATTCAATAGAAATAGATTGAATTTTATGACGTTCTTGAAAATGACTAGTTTCCAATCCCTGAAATTCAATTTCGTTTTATCAAATTGATTTTCTTTTTATGGCACTATACAGAACTTAATTGCGAAAAAAGTGACAAATGGAATCGAGAAATCGATTAGTTTGAAATATTCCAAGGCTGAATTGCCAATCCAGGGATTTTTCAGTTTATAAAAAAGTAAACCGGTTTTCCCTCCGTACTTTTTACGATGCGATAAAAAAAACCTTCGGTGAAATGAAGAAATTTTCATCTGTTAATACCGGGGTAAAATAGGTTGTCTTTAATTCTGGAATTCAAACGAAAAAGGATTTTCCCAGTTGTGTATTCGCAAAAATTTTCATTTGTCAGGATCTTTCTTTATGAAACACAATAAAAAAACACGCGAAAAAAAATCAAAATAATTTCACAATACTGGAATATTCCGTATGAAAAAAACCTCTTAATTTTGATAAAACCCGAGTGTAAAAGCCCTGAGAAATAGTTTCCAAGGTAATGAATGCATCAAATGAATGTTTTTATCTGCAGTATGAGAGGGAATTCCCATATATTTTCCGTTTTACCCATAGAAAACATTTAATTTATTGAATTTCTAGAGATAGAATTTTTCTTGCGAGAGGACTTAGATGAAAAAGCAACATTGGCGGCAAAAATAAAAATTAAACCCCTGTCCCATTAATTTGAAGTAATATTTTTTCAATTAAATTCTGTAGTTGCTATTCCATGTAAATTTTGTAGAATCCCCCGCTGTCTGCAACGTACATGAATAAGTGAGTCAGCATCGTTGGTCGTGTGCACGACAAAAAAACTGACTTTTCCACGTGAAAGAGACAAAAAGAATCAACAGAAAAGGCTAAATTGATTTCCCATTTATGCTCGTATCTCTGTGAATTCTTTCTCGAAACTGTTTGCACGAAAAGCGGATGAAGGAAATCGGGCGGATCGTCGAGTTCAATACAGCAAGAGAAATACGGATTCATTAGTCCGTTCAGTAAAGAAATCTCGGTTACTTCAATTTCCCACTGAGTTCATCCCATCGCAACCACCTTGTTCCCCGTAATTCGTGGTATTGCAATTATGATCGCCTTATTTCATGGTCTGTTATTCTAGAGCCAATAAAGTCCGTTAGAACTAGTCCTAGCTTCATTGGTTTCATTTGATACTGGGAAAATTCAGAAAGGGGCGTTACAGCACATTCTCACGTACTAAACAATCTTCATGATTTCTTCATTTATACAGAGGAAATATGAAAAAAAAAATGACTTTGCTCACCGATTACATACAGGATTACGAAAAATTACACGCGATACTGTAATCTTTCACTGAAAAATAACATAAAAATTTAAGAAGTCACGGAAAAATTTGCCCCAACCATTTTTCGTTCTATTAAAAAAAGGAGTAATTTATGTTGAATATTTTTTTCTGTGTGCTAAATAAAATAAAATTATTAGGTATTGACCCAAAAAAATCCTGCGAATTTAGATAATCGATAACTTTATTTTCACATTTCCGTAAGTTTACTAAATTAAATTAAATATGATTTTTCTTAAGAATGACTGAAAATTAGAAATTGGGAATTGAACATGAAATAACAATTTTTCTCCATAAATAAATTACTCTCCCGGGATGAAAATAAATATAACTAAATTACTAAACATAACTAAATTACTCTCTCATCACAGAAAACACGAGAATTGCCTCATTAAAAAAGAAACTTCTAGTCAGTTTCACCTCGATATCGTTGGATTCCAGGAGAATTGAATGAATATTCCCATGCATTACTGCACATTCTCACGCACTGAACAACACAATTACCTTCGCCAGTCCTTCATTAGAATTAAAAAAAAAAATCAAAAATGAATACGTTAAACTTGCGGAATTCGCCTGATTGTAGAATTAATATACGCGAGTGTCACTATCACATGGCCTTTTGCATTGAATATTTTTATGTGAGGTGTAAAGAAAATAATATAGGAAACAATTCACATGGTAATCGAGGAGAGGGTGTACCCTATGCGATATCCATCGTATGGAATTAATTGACTTGGGTTTGCCGGTAATATGGGCATAACAAGTGAGGTATACACCCGTGTACAGAACCAGTACACAAGCATTCACCGAGAGGAATCATACGGGGTTACGCAATTGTCAATTGCCATCTGGATTGACGTTTTTTTTCTGTCTTACTTGATTATTCACCTTGTGAATAAACCTCGAGATAATCTAATAAATATTTTCCACAATTCGCTGCGGATGTCCGTCATCAGGAAGTTGAAAAAATTATCGTTGAGAAGGTGGAGATAATTATGAAGGAATTGCATATCTAAATTGGTGGTGATTACATCTTTGTTGTAAACTTGTATGAATATTCTATAATGTAAAAAGTTCTATTTTATCATCTGTTGCGAAAGAAAAACTTCAGGCATTTTTTAGTGGAAATCAGTTTTTCTATGAAAATGTCCTCTTAATCCTACAGCAAGTATTAGTCTTTGAAATGACAATCAACTTGAATTGTATTGGACTGATCACAATCTTGGGAGTGCGTGACCGAAAAAATTAACACGGATGGATAACGGACAAGTAATTACGAAGGTTGCGACAAATTTCACACGGTGTTAAGAATTTTTGGTTGCAATTTCTGCCTTTTCGTCTGTCTCTTCTCTTCCATTACAGTATTAATCTTGAAACATATCTGAATAATTTAAATAGTATCAAAAGACTTGAATTAATGCACGAATATAAATTGACGATTTCAAATAATTATTAAATAATTGTTGTCTGAAAATCCAAGTAAAAATCACATTACATTTGTTATGTTCACACAATTTGAGCAATGTTATAAAATTGATTCTTAAATTTTGATATTATGATCTAATAGGGTTTTTTTTTCTTTTTATTTAAATTGAACTCGATGTGACCTCCACCAAAAATAGAAATCTGCAATGCGAATTTACCAGAATTGTGTCCAGAATAGACGTATTGAGTCATTAGTTGAACAATTTACACGGCCAATGAATCAGATGTTAATTTGTTTGTTATTGTAATTTATTGTGCTTTCAGTGCGCTATGAGTACAGGCGGAAAAACAATCACAGAGAAAAGATGACACCACGCAGACACGTCCTGGCTGGAATTCGCAGGACGCTACTTGCAGCTGCAGTACTTGCCATCATCATTCTCGCATTGTCGAGTCAGGACAGCAGTAATAACACAGTGCAGTCACCATTGGAAGTGAGTACAAGCACCCATTTCTATTTTAATTGAACATTAGCACTGTGGAAAATTGGCAATTTTAATATTCAATTCTCTCCACGATATTATTATGCAATAACGATAATTTTATATTTTCTATCAAATTATTGGTAGATATTTGATTGAGAATGCTTTTAAATAATGAATATACTCTTCTCGATTTGAACATAATAATCTTTCCGAGGACATTACGCTTGAATACACCTGAGTATAATATTTTATTAACTCATTCACGTTCTACTTTCCCATAAAATAGCGAAATATCGCCACACGAATTCGCCCCACATCGAATTTCCCTTATAATTTGACAGTTAACTCTAAAAATCCCATCACCGCCAACTTTCCCCTAAAAACGACATCATAAACCCCCATATTTGTCGGATGTGAGTAAAATTACCCACAAAAATGTCGACATAATCCAGATATTTTGAGTTCTCTATATCCAATATTTATGTTGAATTTCAAATATCTACAAATTCGTTCATTGGTCAAAAGTTTCAATATGCAAATCTGTTGACAAAATTACCCCGACTCCCTAATTTTTATTTTATATCTAATAAGACAGTATAATCAGAGCCAGTAATTTTGGGGGAATTATTATCTGATGGCAGTTCTATTATGTGAAAATGTCTGGGCAGTCAATAGATGATTCTTGTTCCAATTTGTAATTTTAATTCCTTGTGTCTAATAATTACGGAAGATAAATGATAATTGCTACATTCTCTAAATTCGTCGGGAATAGAGCATAAATATTTTTTATTCCAGTAGATTACCTCTAGATACACCCGATTAAGAGATATTATCAACTCTTCCACGTTCATCCTTGCTATAAATGCCCGAATCACCAGGAGATGAATTCCTTCTACATCGAATTTGCCGGGCAATTCGACAGTAAACTCTAAAAACACCATCTCCTTGAATTTTCCTCCAAAAACGGCATCATAAACCCCCCATATTCGTTGGACGCTAATAAACTGGCCCATAAATCGTCGGCCACACTAGGAAACGGTCTGATTTCCATTCAATATTCTTGCCCAATTGGTAGAAAAAAGTGAAATTTTGCCATTTTTGGAACTAACGTTAAATTCTATTAATTCTTTCATCGATAGAAACTCTGAATATTTAAATCAACGATTAAACTCCCACAAGACAATTAAAATTCTCAATTTTTTAACGAAGTCGACTTTAACGTTTTTTTAATTATCAATTAAACATGAACTCGTTTCGCGAAAATGCACTGCACTTTATCTGATAAATGCGGAATTGGATTGAAACATAGGTTTTTTTTGGGTTTGAAAATGAGATAAATCATGATGCAAACCTGTGATTTGCTTTGACAGCTAAACCGCTGTGAATTATTTTGCATACTTGTGTTATAATTCACACAATTTTACAATAAATCCAAGATCTCTTGTGCGCCTCAGCCGCAGCTAGATCGATTACGGTTGTTGTATCACGATAGTCTCTGCAAAAAGTTATACGGTAAAACGGGCCAGTTTAGAACACAATCTCTTCACGGTATATAGTCGCACTTGATAAATTGCATTGTACATAGATATCTGAAGCATAACTATATATTTTCCATATTAACTATTTTCAATTATATAAATTTATGGATGTTCGATTTATATCGCGTAAACCAAATAGTAATCGATTTGATTTTTTTTCCTGTATTCCCTGCCACGATATATATTCCATGTTTTTTTTTTATTTTGAATACTGCCGAGCCGTTGATATTTTAAAAATTTTAATCGATGAAACTCTATTTAAACACGTGTTAAATCACTTGAATTTTAAAAATTCAAAGGAAAAAGAAAGCGCTCATTTTGTAGTTAATTTTTTGAACTGTTCACCATAAAATTTTTAACGAAAACTGTCAAACAAAAATTTTACGATACAACATTAACACAGATTTCTCGCTAAGGAACATATTTTTGGGTTCACCAAAAATTCGAATGCACTTGGTTATGAGAAATCATCAACTGAGGCATAATCCAAAATTTTTTCTCTTCGGAATTTCCCCTGAGATAATAAATGCAATTGTCGAATGCCTGATTAAAACACATTATTTGCTCATCCACATTGTTTCTCCTCATAAAATGTAGAAAGTACCACCAGTTGAGTTCTTCCCACGCCGAACTTCCCCTACAATTCGCCAATAAACTCTAAAAACTCAAACTTTTCTCCGAAAAACGACACCCTAAACCCCATATGTTCTTCCCAGAACACACGCGAATAGCCTGAAATTCACTTTAGCAAAAAAAAAAAAAACCACCAAGAGTACAAACAGCAAGAGACTGAGAAAACTTTGCACAGTGGAAAGCGAGTTGTGATTTTCACGAGTTCTTCAGCCTCTCAACTCTGTGCGCGTTGAGGAGAGATGGGCCTGGAGAGAAGAGAATATCTGCAAGTTTTCGCATCTCTTCTCTGTGGCCTTCGATTGGATCGTAAACTCATCGTAAAAAAGAAATCCAGGGGTTTCGAGCATAGCCCATACCTCACATCAGTGCTTTGGATTTTTATGTACCCAGTGAGTAAACCGCAGGAGAATTGGGTATGAGAAAGAATCCGCTGATTTTTCATTTATATCACGCACAACCGGGAATTGAAACATAATATTTGCTGTGGAATATTACGTTTACATAGCGAAAATACTTTTTGAAGTAGTAATTGAAATATCGATTGAAATATTATTCAAATTTGCAATACAGTTTCAAGTATTTGACTGAAATATTAAATGTCAAATAACTAAAATAACTAAATGTCAAACTAATTAATCCCTAAAAATAAATAGAAAGCTGCAAATATAAGAAATAAACTCGCGCACCAGTTAATGAAGTGAACATGAACCGTTTAATATTGCGATTCCCAATAAAAGTAAATGAAAGATAGAGGGCAACGGGAGAAGTGAAAATTAATGATTGCAATCTCCCGTGAAGACTCCGGGGGCTCCGGAGGCGTCACATGGAGGGGTATAAGATGAAAAGTCTGACGAAAATAGTACCCTACTACTTGTAGACTTCTCGAGGAGCGTCCTAATGTACTCGGGATTAATTAATCACTCGAGACCTGTCAAATCAGGCTGTTGAAGCGCATGGGCAAATTTCGCCCTGTCCGTGGGGTATGACTCAACGAGAAATCCCCAGATGAGGGTTGATTTCCCCTGGACACCTTCTTTCACCTTCATTCCCCTCATTCCTCCAATGTAGCAATGTCTGTCACCACCGGATCAACTGGAAAGTCGTGCATTTCATTCCTGTCGTCCCCTCCATCGAATTCCCCAGTGATTGCAGCCTAGGGAGAGAGGAACAGAGTGAAAGCCCAAAATAGAGTGAGTGACGCAGAAAAAAGCGTCCAACGACCGTTCACAATGTATTTATAAGATTAAAAGGAAGAAACTCGAGGAGAAATCAATCTGGTGACGTTTGGGGGATGCAAAGTGCTCGGAAAACTTCCAAACCCACAAAGCCTCTGAATGGTCGGCGATAGAATTCAAAAGCTCGGTATCTCTCTTGCTCTTGCATTTGGCAAACCTCCAGACGCATTGCGGCAGGTGGTAGCACCTCCAGCGTAGTAATTATTTTTCAAAACACTCATTTGTATCAATTGATCCCATTAAGAGGTGTCAGGAGATATATTTTTCGGTTTCCATAGAATTTCGCAGGGATTAGAGTCAAGGGAATGTTAATTGCATCATTTAACACCAGGAAATGCTGCTGTCAAATAATTTATTCCATTCGTTTGTCTTCTCAGTTAATTATACATCTCAAATAATGCACATTAATTTCCAAAGTGTCTTGAGTCACTCTTTTTTTTGCCATGAATTTGGAGTTAATTTATGAAGAAAAGGGAAATTATGTTATGAATACATTTAGATAACTGTTTTCATTGAAAAAAAAAACCCGTTGAGTGTTCAATGAAACTTATGCAACCAAGAAAATCAGTGAAACCCGGGGAAAAACAGGTCGTTATTTTACGGGATTCTCTCACAATTGGCAATCTCATGAACGATAAAATTTCAATTGTAGTTATTGAAAATAAAGTGAATTCTACTAGTGTGTACCAGAACTTTTAACAATGAAATTTTCTATCGGGAAATTAAAATTCCTTCGTAATGAAAACATAAGCTGCAGTGGGTTAAAAAAATAAACTTCCTTCAATGTCTCATTAAGCTCGACCTTGCACACGTTAGGGTAAACATGAGTGTAACGTGAGGTTCTCCAGAACAATAACAATATCCGATAACAATATTTGTCGTCCAAAAGCCACAGCCGATTTTCCTAAACTTTCCATCAACTCTCTATTTCCTCACGATTTGGTAGATCTTGAAACGTTGAAAAATGATTATTCCACGTCACGCACATCTAATGTATCAGTGTGTACCGAGTCACGATGTGAATCCCCGACGATTTTGACCATGCAACCCTTGTATGCATGATAGTTGAGACCACAACGATCAAAAGACATCACGGAAGGTCTTTTCTGCGCGGGGCAGAAGCATAAGCTGTAAGTGGGTCGATCGATTCTCGGTGAAATCCCGTAGATCGACCTTTCTCCAACCCCAAAAAAGAATGAAAGAGTTGATCCAACGCACGACATCTTCCACTAGCTCCAACCTATACCCGGTGATAGCAGAATGTCATGTGGACTAGATAAAATCGAGAAAAGTGATTGCCTGGTAATCATGCCATTTTTTCTAATGACACAGATGGGTAAAGTCGATAAGTTAAGTTATCCAAGAGCTGTAATCAAGTTCTTTGACTGTGTGACAGTCTTCCGGAATTTTTTCATCTGCCGGGGATACGATCTCGCTTTGCCCTAGAAAATGAAACTGATGAGCAGATGAAAAAAATTCTCAATTTATGTAAATCAGAGCAATCGATTTAGTTAGACCTTCAAAAATAATTCTCCTAATTTCGATTTTTATACAAATTAATGTTTCCCTGAGTTTCTTCAGAAAATATCTAATTTTCTATTGAAAAATTCCTGGAGATGTCAGTGAATCTACCGCTAGATTAATATTTTAACATCTTCTGTAAGAAGTCACTTGAATATTTTTCTCTGAATGAAAATTAATGAGCGTGGGATTTCCCTTAAAGGCATGGAAAACACCAAAGAATGAAAGTAATGCATACTGTAAAATTAAGGTAATTATCATCAAAGTCAATAGCAATACTCCTTATTCATACGAAATTTAGGTTCTCAAGTAGAACTAACTCCTTTTGCACAATTTTGAATTGACATTTACTCATTAAAACTATTCAAACTGGCACTCTAATTCCCTTATTATTCTGCTCCTCTTCTATTTTATCCCACAAATCTGTCTCTCAAACCTAGATATTTAATTTTCAAAAATCTGTTCCTGCCATCCGTATATTTTCACAATATTAATCTAAATTGTCGTATTTTTTACTTGAATCAATTGTAAATTCATTCTTTAATTATATTATTATTTTGTGTAATATTTACTGCAGAATGAAAGCTTTGTAATCTACCGAATTCAAGTTTCCCTTTTTTTGTCATATATCAACTCAGTATAACCCAAGGAGTTCAATAGTGCAGTTTTGAGACCGTGCCTAAATGTATGTGTGTATGTATGTGTGTATGTATGTGTTTTTTTTTCCACTCATTGCCCCTGATTGTTCACCCTCATCTCTACCTAATTAAATTTTTTCTTTCAAATATCTTATTGGGACCTATCTATCGCCATCAATAAAAATTGATTTCGCTGATTTCAGTCTTTTCTTTTTTGAAAATTCGTTTGTTTCACGATAATTTAAAAAAAATGATTGGAATTAATTAAATGACGTCTTAAAAAAATTGTCCTGATGTTCTCTAGGCCGAGTTCGAAGGTAAATAATAATTATTATTGCTGGCAGCAATAATGATTTTATGTCATTGCGGCTCGGATAAAAACGCGTTTTCGGCCACAATGACATAAAATAGCATCATAGCCACGGTGAAAAAAGTGATTCTGACTCATGCGCGTTATAATCCTCGTCTCCGAGTCGGACTATAAAGTCGCATTCGTCAGATTCCCTTTTTCCGTCCTAGGCGTGAAATATACTATTTTTTATTTCTGTGAAATTCCATTTTTTATTCTACAAAACTAATGCTTATTGCATATTGGAGGTATAAGGCAACTACAATTCCAATTATCATTTCGTTGAACGAATATGCAGAGGAAAAATATTTGGCTCTTGAGAATAAATACTTTACTCTAGGGTTTCTCGAAGCCAATAATAATGATATATTGAAACAAGTGGAGAATGGCTCTTATATCGCGTATCATATAGTTTTCTTTTAATAAATTAGCAATATGCTTCCGAATGCTTATTTTCCCCATTATTTTCCCTTTTTGAATAAGCTTTCATTTTTACTTCATTAAATTGAATCATTCGGTAGCAGTGTACTATATGACCGAAAATTCAAATTAATGGTGTTCAAATAAACTTTTTCAGCGCTCATTTTTTTAATTCATTAAAAGATAAGTATATAATATGCGATATAAGAGCAATTCTCTACTTGTTTCAATATATAATTATTATTCGCTTCGAGAATCCCTAAAGTAAAGTATTTATTCTCAAGAGTAAAACATTTTTCCTCTGCAACTTCGTTGAACGAAATGACAATTGGAATTGTAGTTGCCTCATACCTCCAATATGCAATAAGCCTCAGTACGTATAAGCATGAAAGCTAATTACCATCACGCAGTTGACCTTAACCTTCCCCAGAATAATTTTGCGTTGGAAAAATTGCATGCCCACTGGCTAATATTTCTCTCTCTCTCCTTGATCCTTGAGAAGTGACGCAGTGAAATTGAGAAAAAAAAAACGTATCAGATTACATGAAACAGCATAAAAGCCCCTTGTTCATGACACGTTTGAGGGATACGGTATATAACCGGTGGAGAGTAGGTAGTATGGCCCACATTCGTTGCGGCTAGGGGGGTAACACCAGGAAAATCAATAAACGGAAGGCGTCACTTGTGCATTCAAATTCTAACTACTGTACTGGGTATTCCACCGTTTGATGCATCACGTGTCGTTTCACCTGTCTGAAACATTTATTCATATGATAGCAGAGTAATCGGGAATTCAGGGAGAAAAATGCAGTTCCTCGAAGTTCCAGTTGCAATATTATAGCTGCTTATCTGGATTTTCAATTACGCCAGGATGTATTCAATTGCAATTGAAACTCCACAGAAATTTTAGACCTGTCGTTAGGTAATATATCGAAATGCGAGGAAGATAGCGATATTTTTGTGTATACAGTTTTTGTAGAGAAAGATGGGAGCGAGAAAAAAGATTATTATGAAAATATTACTAGTCTTCTTCAATTCCAAGATATTTTCTAAAAGCTGACTTTCAAAAAATGCTGATATTACAGTTTATCATTTTCAATAAAATTTTTTGAAAATCGACAGATAAAGGGATTCAAAAAATTAAGTCATTTGTCAATGAAAAATTGTAGACAAATATCAAGTGCAATTTTCCACACTGCGCAAGGAGTATGAAAATGTTTGAGGAGGATAATAAGATTAGCTGACCCTCGGAAGAATTGATCGAATGAAATAGTCGATTTAATTTTGGCCGGGGTAATTGGCCCACTGCGGGTATTGAGTCACTAATTCCACTGTTTTTCACACTAAATGTATCTGATATGACAATCGTTTAAAGAATTGAACAATTCATTTTCAGACTCAATTATCTTAATTGCACGATATGAATGAATCAGAAGATTAAGGTGAAGATATAAATGATGCGGATGTGGGCCGCAACGAAAATCGTCGGACATTTTTTGCAAAAACTGTTCATCAAGGCCATTCCCGGGCGAAAGAAATAAAAATATTCAATTTACGCTTTTAACAAAATTAAATTACATTTACTGCGAAAAATTGAATATTTAAGGGTGAAAAGTCTGATAATCTCTAAGTTAATGAATATTCCCTGAAATTCGAAATTAATTCGAGTTTACTAGAAGAAATTTGACGATTGATCAAAAATCAAAGAATATACTTCTCCCAGCTTTTTTCATTTCTATAAATTCGTATGAAATTATGTATTGATTTTGTCAATTTGAAATATTTATTGAAATTTTAATGAGATGTAGAATAAAAATTCTAGATGAAACTGCGAATTTTTTCCGGAAGAAAAAAATGAAATCGATTTGAAGATTGTCGTTCTCAGTTAAATAAAGATAATCGTCCTTCTTACGGATTGAGGATGACCTCGCCTATACACTCTCCAACGCGTACATTCAATCCACGTGTGTACGTCAAGTTCACTCAGCAAATCCAGTTCAATTCAGCTGCTTATCTCTTAGGCAGCGATAGTTGCATCGTAACGCGTTTAAATTAATGCGTTGGCAGAATCTATATTAAATTCATCCGCCAAAATTTCCGTGATTTTTCTACAAGCTGCGTTAATCTGATTTTCAGAATACCCCAGAATCTGGAATAGGCGTTAAAGAATGCCTTCATGGAATTTAATATATCAGAGGAATGATGGTCCCCCTTCTGGCAGATAGAAAAAATATCCTCAGGTCTTTCCCCTTTTCAATAGTACCCTCGTGCTGTCAATAGGGCGATAGGTGAGAGGGCACTCTGCTTGCAAAAAGTGGCCACTTGGTTTCCACTTTTTTCCTTGCTGTCTCTCTACTTCTCCACAAAGACTCGAGCAGAATTAAAAAACCACTGAAAACTCCTCACGTTCCCTTGCCTGTCCCACGAACCTGGTGAACACTCCAATAACAATGTTCCTCCACGCAAATGAAACAATATTAAAGATTGCGTGGACTGGAACAATTTCGGAGATTCAAGAATGGACACTTTTTATTGAAATATAGTTATCTCAGGCAACTGTGGAATAAATTAAACTGTGAGAAAACTATCCAGTAAAAATACGAAACATTTTTTCCATCAGAACCTCTAGGCTTCATCTACAATTTTTAGTGGAGAAAAGTGACTTTTCTACCGACCTTGAATTCCTAAAATTAAAAAATCATCATAAATTATGGGAAATTATGAATTCAGAGTTCATAATTTTTTTCAATTCAGGCGAATGCAATGCCGCTTGAAAATTACCAATCTACCTATTAAATTTCAATTGTTCCCCATAATAACGAGGAATATAACACTTATAAAATCAGTTATTTTGTATGAAGTTTCTTGAGGGCTTATGTATTCGGTTTGAACAGTAAAGTTTCTCGATCCATGGCATTAACCCACGTATATATCCAACATAAAGGTGTCAGTCAGTAGAGGTTTGACTTGTAGTCATGCGGGTGTAGAATTATTGACCACATGTACATTTACCTATGCCTTCACGGCAAACGCGCACAGCACACAGTCACAAGTGGTCATGAAATACATAGAGGAGGTCAACTATCAGATCTACTTAGGGTAATTGCAGAAATTGGGAAATTGGATAGACCTTGGTAACCTTATGATAATGAACCACTCGAGCGCCTCACTCTATTGAGTCATAGTCAATTTGTTTATCTTCATGTTCTTCAAAGTCATTCAACAACTGCCCAGTGCAAATGTTTGTTCTTGATGTATTTACAAAAACATTTCATGTCCTTCTCCTAATCAACCACTTTGTTAATTGAATTACATCCGAGATGTTTAAAAGATTTTATGGATCCAATAAAATTCAAAATGATAAACATTATAAAAGGTTAATATTATGAGGTTTAAACATATGCTTTGAACAAAATAGTTATGAAATTCGAAAAAGAAATGAGGTTTTCAATCTCAATTTCAAACTCCTCCAATTATATTGTGCCAATTATTCAGTCACCAACAAAAATAAAAAATCGTTATGTTTTCATTGTGCTAAATAATAGAAAAAAATGAATACTTCACAGAAGGAAACATCGCAGAATGCGGAGGAGAGGCAATTTGAGTTGAGTAGTTCAGCGGAGACTGAGCTGAGATTGAGAGAGCGAAGGAGATTATTAACGGAAAGATGTTCGGAAGCTGGTCTAGATCGTCCTGGAAATGATTCACTGCACAAGCCAAATGCCTGGGAATTTTTTGTCAACCGTGACTACCACCTCATCTGGTGCAACGTATTCAAAGCCGCTTCCACCTCGTGGATATACAACTTCAATAGACTGGCCGGGTAAGTCCAATTGAGCCAAGTAAACCTCTCCATTTAAAGATGAATAATTCACCGAAAGAGAATTGAGATTGAACGTTGAGTGCAGGTACAGTCCGCAGTTCTTAAAAGCCTCGAAGGCCGTTCCAGTGTCACTGGCTAGACAGAGATATCCCAGGCCAACGGCCGAAGAGCTTGCCAGGTATCTCAACGACTCGGTGAGCTTTCTCATTGTGAGACATCCATTTGAACGACTACTCAGTGCCTATCGTGACAAACTCGAGCAGAGTCTACCCAACACACTTCACAGCAAGCTTGGAGTGAGGATAATTAACCAGTACAGACCCAAAGTAAGTTGACTCTTTCATTAATTTGCCAAGTGCCTGAGGAACTCGTTGACCTCCTTCTTCAATATTTCAAATGCTTATCCCTGGAATTGTAGAATCCTAAGAACACAATGCGACAGGGGCCTCGGTATCCACTCTTTGAGGAATTTATCAGGTGGTTACTTTGCGAGTGGCGTGCTGGTAATGAACTGGATATGCACTGGACTCCAGTGTTGCAGTTCTGCACACCCTGTCAAGTTAGATTTGATGTAATTGCCAAGTTTGAGACGCTTCAGGTGAGTTGGCATTGTTACAGGGTCAGGAGAAACTAATGAATGAACTGCACCTGCAGTGGGTCAATTGATATTTTTCTTTTGCTCCAGGAAGATCAAAATTACCTCATAAAACACGTCCATCTGGAGCACATGATCCGCCCGGAGTGGAAGAACCCAGCCAAAGGTGCACAAACCAGGGATGTCATGAAATCTTACTTCATGCAATTATCCAGAAGTCAAATAGCTGATCTATATGACATGTTCAAGTGAGTAATTCACTTGCTTAATTCAGTGTCGCAGTGACTAATTAACTCTCTTACTCTGCAGGTATGACTTTGAACTCTTCGATTATTCACCGAATGAGTATCTGGCAATCGGCAGAGAAGAGCCCACTACTTTCGAGTGCAAAAATGCCAGGGTAACTTCAATCTAAATTAATCAAAAAAATTGCATCAGCGAACAACGAAGGAACGTTTATGACAATTCGAGTTTTCCAACCCACTCATTAAGCTTCTTCGCCTTGTTAGGACAACTATTTTCTCAATTATTCATTACGATCTTATGAATTGAGTGAATGAGTCGCACATATCGGACTTAATTTAAGTAGCTAGAATTTACAAATTGATCGCCCATGAGAATGGCGCAATTAGCATCAAAGACGCTCTGTGAATGCACAAATAAATCCGTAAAATTAATCCTTTTAAGTACTAGATTGTTCGTCTCATTGCATTTTCTATAGCAATTATTTTTTTCATCAGTCAAGGAAAAAGTCAGTCAGATCCTTACCGTGACCTTGAATTACATTCAGTTTTATGAAATCAACATACAGCATGGATTTGGAGATTAACATCTACTCTGCTGATATTAAAATCATAAAACTCATTGGATATATTGCAATAGTGCCTCACGATCCATCAACGTATTATGTAATTTAATAAGAGATGGCCTAATTTAATTACAAGAGTTGTAATCCCACTGTATTAACAATTCAAAAATGGAACTAAACCAATGTTACTTGAATTTTTTAGATGAACTAAAACCTAGACGTTTCGACGGTGAGGAGAATTAAGAGAGCGACCAAATAAGAATGATTATAAATCGATATTTAGGTGTTAATCAATTTAATGTCGAGCTAGCAGCTAATTAACGTAATAATGAAGAATTGTTATTCAGTTGTAAATATGTACATGTAAGGATACTTTAAAAAAATATATGTTTTACATTAGAAAAGTAAAAAAGAGCCTCCATTATTTTTCTGGCAGTAATGACAGGAAGTTGTGAGTACAAGGACGAATGCAAAGAAAGCAAAGCCTTGCAATTATGGAAGAAGTAATTGACATGTGCATACGTTGTTATTATACAAGGCCACATAATTATGACTTCCCAAATCGTTTTTTTTTACGTTCTGTCGTGACTCAGAATGACAAATTGCTATTTTTGAGAGTAAACAGGAGAATTGTGAATAGTCTGTCGAGCAACGAATTTAAGAATAACTATAAATATTAACCTAACACCCCATAATTTGAGATTATTAATATTTCCGGAGGGATAATTACAAGAATTATTGACCATTGGCATGAATATCGGTACAAAGATTTTTCTTTTTCCTTATTATTATCAGTCCCATCAATGCAAAAACTAGACCGATAAAATTATGAAAGGTATGCAGTGAACTGGATAAAAAAAAATATAAACTTCGCATTGTTATGCAATTGGCTATTGTGGATTGGGGTACAATATTTTTCCTCTTTTGTTATCACTTGATACTCGTGGGCACTTAAACAGTATTCGCTGCAGTATGTCGTGTGAAGTGGAACATTCGTAACGTCATCAGGATATTTCCACGATTATTGAGGACAATATGACGCTGAATGGAGATCTGTTGCTGAAGGGCAGTCTTCGGAGATTTTATCAGCTCGGGACGATCAAGACGATTGCATTTATCATGGGAATAATTTTCCTGATGATCTTGGTTGTTTATAATTACATCTCCATTACTAGTGAACATTTGAATGAGTTAAGTGAGGTGAGTTGGAGGGAAACAAGTTCTCAAACAAGTTTTGTTTTGTTCAACGAAAGTCGTACCTTGATCGTTCAAAATTGTTCAACTTTTTATTTATTATGCTTCTAAGTGTTTAAAGTGTTCTAAGTCGTTTGTCTCAAAAGGCAAACGATTAACGCGAAATTTGGCAATCTCAGATAATATCCCTCATGACGTGAAGTGGAAAGACAAATATTTTTTCTCTGAGTTACCGGATTCCTCTCGGAATTATTATTTTGTTTACAGTGTACGAAGGATTTATTTACATGTAACGAACAGATCCCGTTAATGTTTCAAGGTCCATTTGAGAATGAGGATACAGCTGAGTCTTAAATACAGACAAGACTTGTTTGAGAATACTAATAACAGAATTGTAATAATTTTGGTAAACAGTATCAGGTGCTTGCGCCGACGAAATCAGCAATGATAGCGACAATTCCAACAATTAATTACAAATTGGACGGAAAAGAGCAGCTCGAAGCTGAATTTCTGAGAAGAGGAGATCATGTCAGAGAAAAATGTAAAGAGTTGGGGCTCATCAGGAGGCAATATTATATACCCAGGCCAAATGCCCAAGAGTTTTTCATCAACTATGACTATCATATTATTTACTGTAGTGTTTTCAAGGCTGCTTCGACTTCGTGGTTGTACAATATGAACTTGTTAGCGGGGTAATTCAGATTTTATTGTTATATTGGATGTGCTCTCAACTTTTCATAAGGCCAGGTTTATTTCTTTTCTAGTGTTGCTCCAGAGACTTTAAAAAGAATTCTGGAAACGGTATCTCCCATGACGGTGGCGAGGAGAAAATACGCGAGACCTTTGCCCTCAGAACTTCTTAAAGCTCTCACGAAGAATCTCAGTTTCTTAATCGTTAGACATCCTTTTGAGCGGTTAATCAGGACTTATGAGGATAAATTCATTTTAGAAGGGGATGACAAGTTCTATCAAGAAATGGGAGAGAAGATAATATGGAGAACGAGATTACAGGTAAGCATAATCGAAAAATTATGTCGATGTGGCATTCGGCGATAATTTTTCATAGCCATTTGGGTAGGACGATTTTTCGCTGCTGAGAGATGGAACGATCAATCAGACGTACCTACCACCCTCGTTCGAGGAGCTCGTCAAGTTTACGCTCTGCGAGTGGAAAGATAATAAACTCCAGGATGAACACTGGAAACCTATTACGAAATTCTGCACTCCGTGTCATGTACCTTTTGATTACATCATCAAGTTTGAAACACTTGAGGTATGTTAGAGTGATTGGAAAATGTTATGGCGAGATCTAATGTTTGTAGCAATTGATGGTTTAAAGGCATTTGTGCGATCGATTAGAGAATATTCAATCATGACATTTCGCAGTTTTGAAAATATTTCAAGGTTTTGTAAAAATCATTATTTGCAGAAGGGAAATTATTTTCTGGTATATAATACAAAGTGGAAAAAACCAATTTCGCGTTGAAAACTGATTGATAGCACGGATTGTAATATTTACAAATATCCGGTTTTTAATTTTTAATGGTTTAATAAGAGTTCACTTTAAAGAACTTCAAAAAAATTTTAAAAATTTTCTGAGTCCAAGTGTGAGGAAACATTCGAAAGACAGAAATTTGTCAAAATAAATACCAAAATTTGACTATTAATTTTCAGAAGGAAGAGCAGGTACTCATAGAACGTGCAAACCTTCAAGAAGTTTTAAAACCCAGATGGGAAGATGATACGTCAGATGAAAAAATCGAAGTGTTAGAGCAAAAATATTTCTCCACACTCTCGAAACAACAAATTCTCGAGCTCTACAAGTACTACAAGTGAGAAATTAAATGAATTGAATTATTGCTAGAAGTTCTCTGAAGCAAACATGCAGTCACAATTGAAGGAATTTATATTAGTTATTATTATCATAAATTAGGGAAGATGTGAAAAATTTTGATGTGTGAAAATATTCTGGAGATATTTATCCACAGTAATTAGCCAATTTCACAAAACTTGACAGAATCTGTCGACGTTCTTTGTAAACTTCTAAGTTGTGACTGCAAAATCACCAAAGAATTGTCCTGAGACTCATGATTTAGAGCTGAATGATGCCTGAGAATCATGTCATGATTTACAGCTGAAGTAATCTACAAAATCCTGGAGCCATTTAAGCCCCAAAAATTTTCCCTTTTTCCAAACTGTCAATATATGCATGTGTGGGATACTTCAGCTGATAATTCCACTTCAACGTAAATTTTAGGGCTGATTTCGAGCTGTTCGAATATTCAATGGACAAGTATCTGGCGTACGGACAGGACGTGCCCTTCGTGTCTCTCCCCTGTCGACCATTGCCCCGCTTAAGAACACGAAAATAGGACTAACCTAGTCGACGTATTCTGAAGATCAACACCAATGACCCATTTGTCATCCACTACTCGCTGCCATACTCCAGAGACAATCAGGGCAGGTGGACCTACACTTTTCTTCCTTTTCTGACGTTTCAGTACAGGCACACCAGCCTCATCGTAACGCTGAATCAGAAATCAAATAAATGAGGTTATGACATGAATGTTGTTGATTACATCCTTACCTCGGAATCGGTGTCAGTGCCAGAGCTGTCAGCGTCATAGTACATAGCCTTTTTATGAAGTTTTTCGAGGATTTTATCAGTGACCAACTTGATTTCATCGTTCTGCCTCTTTCCACGTTCAATCTGTTCCTCCACCTCGGTCAGCTGTTTTATCAAGTTCTCATCTACAGGATTATACACCTGGGGAATCTCGATTATCTCGTCCTCCTCTTCGTCCAAGGCGAATACATCTTCATCGTCGGTTTCCATCAGGAAGAATTATGTTCTCAGGAGTTGATGGTGAATATCAATAATGCCATGATTCGTTTTGATTTGACAGATTGCGTCCTAAGAGGCGCTAAATATCATGTGAGCTCTCGCAACAGGTGTGTGGAACTGCTATGTATCACAAGAAATCAAAATCTATCAAGATCACGGGCAAAGAGGATTGATTGGTTTCCACAGGAATGTTTCACAGCGGTGGCGCGTGAACTAATTATGTGAATAAAAAAGATCCCTTTGAAGATGTGATCACTCGAGGATGGAAGCAGATAGTCATTTTGAGAGACTATGTCCGATCGTCGATAACTGAAAAATTCAGGCTGTAAATTAAGTTGTACCCTGTATATACGACCGATTTTTTTCCAAATTTTTTATCAAATGTGTCTAGGCAGTGTAGGAATGGAATGAAAGAGGAGAAAAATGGTACCTGATGTTATCGGAATTCCGAAATATTACGAATCACGGCATTTAGAAGTGCAAAATTTCAAGAAATAACCAATCACTCTCCGTAAATCGATCATAAGGATTTCAGCAGCAAAAATAGCAGAAGAGAATGCCTGATGAAAGAATGGAAGAATGAGAATGCATCTGTCACATCAATTGCGTCACTTCCGTTCCGATTTTCGTGACGATTTTTCATTTTACGACCGCCATCAAAGAAGTCACTTCACTTCAAAAATTCAAAGATTTTACATACGTTAGCGGCGAAATAGACATTAAATATAACACCAGGAAGATATGGACGGAACCGGTTTCCAAAAAATCGCTGGCAGAACCTGTTGTCTCTTTGCGCAGTATAAGCAGCTCATAAAAGTGTGTTTTGATCCTAATATATCGAAAGATAGATGACGTTATTGTGGAATATATCATGAGCATCGACGAATCGGAGTGATCGCACTACATCATCAGTACGATACCAGAAATATAATTCGAGCAATATGAATCATTGGACAGCAAATTCATAATTAAGAATCGACGCTCTCTTCATTTTTCCTACACCTTTTTCCTATTTGATGGGTACAATTGTACATTGCAATCAGTTAAGTGCGTGTTGATAGTTGCTGATTAAAAAACCAGTACAACCCAATCATGACATCTCCACAATGCAATTCCATTAGAGCCTATTATACCAACGTCAATCGATTCAAGCCACTTCCCAATGGAGTACTCTTTCCAATTTACCCCTTTCATACCCCTGCGATGAATTAAAAAAATTAATGATGTAAAAAAATACGTGAAATTGATGGATTGAGCATCGTCATGGCAACACGAACTGCAACATAAAAATTATAGAGTCACGGCGATGTGAATTGCAATTGTGACTCTGCAAAAGCAAGTTCACTCGCCTTTCCCCTCTTTTTTCCACATTCATCCTTTCTTCTCAGGTGAGAACATGGGTACATCCGGTGAGAAGAGTGAAAAAAGGTGGGAACTCTTTCGTGCGAGTAATTACCTGTCTCTGATGTGGCCGTGCTTTGAATTATCGAGAATCTACGGTTTGTTTCCATACAAGTTCAACAGCAAAGGTGTCATTGTGCCATCGAAGTATGGATGGATATACGCGACGTTCATTTCGATAGTGAATACGATTTTCATCGGCGTCATTCTGTATCTGATGGACATCTCGAAGGATCTAGCTTTTGACTCGGTTCCGGGGACTCTTCAAGGCAATTGCTACCTCTTGCTGGCATGGTGGGTGGCAGTTGTCTCCTATCTTCTACATTCCAAAAGAATGCGAATGCTGCGGAACTTCGCCAGTGTATCTGCCAACTTGTCTGCATCATCATTCAAACGTTTATCGAGAATTATCCATGGGAAAGATATCATTGGGTTCCTCTTCCTCATGATACAAGCAACGAATCTCTACTCCTCGAGACTTGATCTGGCTACTAGCAAAGTTGTCAGCATGTATGCAACCCTTCTTGTATTCTTCATGGATATGCTTTATGCTGATTGCGTTCTGGTGATCGGCGAGTGCTTCAAAAACATCAACGAGAAGTTACTGACGCTAAAAATGAATATGGAGAAGGATCAGCCTCATCTGCTCAGGAGGGTATACCATGAGAAACATAATCCTTTGATTCTGATGGAGATTCGGGGCATAAAGAGTCAACATAATGATGTCAGTGAACTCGTTCACTGTCTCAATCAGACTTTCAGTCTTCAGCTTGTCGCATCAGTCACGATGACGTTTGCTGAAGTGACTTTCTCCTTGTACTTTTATATTCTGCAGTGCCTTGGGAAGACTGGGATCAATATGGAAAAACAGATATGGTACTCCTATTTCAGCACTTCAGTTACTTATTATGCTTGGAAGTTGGTTGTTATTGTGTGGGCATGTGAGATGTCTAAAGATCAAGCTGTCAAGACGGGGATTATTGTCCATGAGGTGCTTATTGACACGGTCGACAAGCAAGTGAAAGAAGAGGTGAATATTGGAAATTTGTTGAAAAAAAAAGCGGGTAACGTTTTCTTCCACCGATTCTGAATTCAATGATGGAATTTTCTAATTACAGCTGCAGTTGTTCTCGCTGCAAGTGCTCCATCGTGACAACACCTTCACGGCCCGAGGTCTCACTCTGGATGCAACACTTCTGACATCGGTATACAACCGGAATTAATTCCATCTCCTTTCTTCTCAACACCCATTGTCTGCCTTTCCATCCAATCTCGGGGGCACAATAGCCACAGAGTTAATGATTTTTGTTGTAATTTTGTCTCAGGTCGTTGGGGGCATTACTACTTATCTCCTCATCCTCATACAATTCATGGTATCTTCCAAGTCCTGTGGCTCGGCGATGGACCCAACATCTCCGCCCCGAACATGAACTTCCAATAAACTTCCACGGGAATTAGTCATTTTGATTAATTAGTTGGGGCTTAGCCGCACGTAGTGCATCTACCTCTAGTCTTTTTTTCACAATCCAGGTGTAACGCCAAGCTTTTTTTATTATTATTGACAATTTCATGAAATTTTATTAACTGAACCTAACATAGTAAAACCGAAAAAAGTAGAATATATTGAGTATATTGTTACATAACGTATTTAGGGAAATAAAGGTGACTGAACCCTCTTCATTTTTATCAAATAAACTTTTCTCTTCTCGTATACCTTTTTTGGCTTTTACGATTTGTTCCCTTACCACACTCCATTCTCCTGTACCGCAGTTACAGAAAGGGAAGGAAATAAATTGATTAGTCACCGATGATTAATTGAATATTTGTTTAATGATGTGTTTCGTGAAAAAGTAGAAAAAATTAATGGTGAGAGGGGGTCCAGCTTAGTTCCCCCCCTTCTAAATATCAAATATTGTTTTTTTTGTTTGAGAATTTTTGAAAATATTCACGTCATTAATTTTTCTTTGATTTAAAATTGAGCGAATAAATCCCATCGATTTCACGCTTCTTCACACGGCTTTATCGACCGAATATGATGTCCATGTTTCAAGTTTCGTAATTTAACTAAATCAGCAATTCATTCAATGCACTCGTGCATTGACCGACTTCCAACTATTCCATATTTCCAAATTAAACATTAGTCGCGTCCTAGCTTCATCAAGGAAAGTACCAAGAAGAGAACTCTCCAAAATTGTCTGATACTTGATTCCAGAATCAGTTACATTCCCTCTACCCAGTGCTTATCATTCATCCGAGTATTTCGGGATTATTATTAATCACAATTACACACAACTTCGTAGTGATTAATCCCACATTATTATTAATATTTTATTTCCGCATCCGGCAAACGAGGTGCCGTTCTTACTAAGTTGGTTATAAGATTGTAATGTTCGTGCAGAGACGAAATCATTAGTCAATTGTCAAACTGTTAACCTATTGTTAATCAAATATCCGTATCGTGAAAGAGACAGAATTATATTATTGTTAAAACGAGTATGTGTATGTGTGAAGAGCATTGTCAATTGTAAATAGTATTTTATTTTTTTGACCATTATTCTCTTCGATGAAGTTGAGGATCATTAAACATCGTTTTTCCTCTTAAATTCTCTTTCTTTCATATTAATTCCCAAATCCTGAAGGTTCAGTAAAAAGTGCAGGCCTGCCTAGCACTTTAAAATGTAATAGTATCCGCTGAATAAAAATATCATTTTGTGGCTCCTAGGGCAAACTATAATTATTTATAATAATAAATAAACATCAACTCGCTCGAGCACCACAATAATTTTTTTTACATGTGCTCTTCAAAAATGGTGGAAAAATGTTTTTTCAGAGCTAAAGAGATGCAACTCTTAGTGATGGATGAGGGTGACAGCAACAAGGGCATTAACTGGAATATTGACGGTAATGAATCAAAAAAATCTACCGGAACGACGGAAACAGTTGGGATTGCCCCTCCATAGGAGTCCCTCGCTTGTCCGACTCATGTTGTACTCGATTCACTCTCGAGTTTCATCACTTCGACTCTGGCCTGTTGTTGTCAGTCGAGCGTTAGCCTTCGTGCGCATAATATGTGTGTGCGTCATTTAACCTCTTAGAACTGTCAACAAATTGAGAACTGTCTATCAACTTCAAATCTTGTGAGTGAGGCCCGAAGTTTACAATTGACCTTCAATTGATAAGTCAAAGTGGTGTAACATTTTTTTGTCAACAGTGCTACCCCAAATTTGCCAATCCCTCGAATGTTTCATGACATTGAATGATGGAAAAGGGAAGAGGAAATGTCCTGGACAAATTTATTCGGAGTATTTCGTGTTTTCAATGGGTCATGGATAATAAGTGTTAAACAATTGGATGTCTGAGCGCAAAACTTGGATTGATTTCAACACTAGGTCATGAGGTAAGTGAAATCAGCTGATATTGCCTCACGACAGAATAAGAAAATTTTCCTGATCGTCAGTGATATTGACATTGAATTGCGTAGATTCGATTTAGCTATTTTGTACCCGAATACTGTATGCTTTATTTATTAATACTGCGCAGGTAATACGTATCTCGGTTTTATCGCTATTTTTTGTTGATTCTTGATACGTGTGGATGTCTTTTAAATATTTTTTCGGCCTCATGAAATTATATATTGAAATTGAAAATGCGTTAATGGTGATTTCACTAGATATTCATTAATTTACGAAAGATGCGGAGATTGAGGAGGATTGCGATAATTGACATCTGGTTTTTTATTCGATGCGAAATCATCATTTAGACTTTGATTTCGGTAATCTTCCATTGAGTCCGAAATATTCACTGGTCATTGATACAAAATATCAATAATTCGACACAAAGCAGTGATAAAAAAGTGTGGATAAATATTGAATAATATTATAAAAGATATACGAATATTCGTCGGAGGGCAGACAAACAGTTGGAACCAACTTCATCCATAAATATTTCCACAAATGCTACATACTATTGTCTCACTGAATGAGTTTTGACTCCAATGATTTCTATTTATACAGAGATAATGATTATTTGCCGACTTTATCCTTCACACAATCATGTGATTTATGTAATTATGAATTAATTATTTATTAATATAGTTAGGAATCGTTGGGGCATATGAGTAATCGCTCAAGGAGCTACTTAGAGTCAAATAGTCAATTCGTAAGTCCAGAAATCGAAGGAATAAGGAATTATTGATACTTTGTTTTTCTCCATTGTTCCACTTAACTGCTACCACCTGTTTTTTCGTTTATGCCCCGCATTTTAATCGTCCTCTTTCATGTTTCATACTCGCATAATCACTCAGATCAATCACCAGTTTTTCTTTCTTTAGTTATATTTGAGCGTGACTTGACAGTTTTGTTTTTGGGCTTCTGGGAGTTAAACAGTTACAGCACTGACAGGTGATAAGGCAACGAGAAACGGAAGTCGATGTCTTATTGATGGGCAGTAATTATTTTTTTTTGGGATATTCTTTTTTAATTATCGAAAAAATTGACCTTATGTGCGTCAACACAGTGATACAGATTGAGAAGGGATTGAATTATATCGACTTATACATTGATATGTTTTTAAGAGAAATTTTCTATGCTATGATTACCGATTACATTATTTAAATAATTATTATTAAGATTCATGGAAAAGTTTATTGGATTATATGGAAATTCAGAGAAATTTGAAGTGAAACATTTGTAAAAATAATATAAAGTTGTTGCCCACCTTAAAATTTGCATGAGGGAAATTGATGCCATTATTTATCCAGCGAATCTAGAACTTTACCTCCGGGTTCTATCTGTCTCCTAAGGGTCAGCTTTCTGGTTAAGTTAACTATGGTTAACGCTTGGTTAAGTTAAAGTTAACTTGGGCCCAAGAACCCCAATGGGATGGAATTAAAGCAGATTAGATTACAGCCAATGGAAGTCATTAATGCATAATTAACTATCGGTATGCTAACTGTGGTTAACTTATAAGAAAATTGGCCCTAAAGGGCCAGAAGGCTAAACGGGAAAGAAACTTCGGGAGCCATTGAATAATTGAATGACAAAATACGAAAATGTTATATTTTTTCATACTAATCCCACGTATAGTTTGCCAGCAAAATAAAAAATGAACTGAAAAACGAAAAAATCTAAATATCTCGAAAAGTTTGTATGGGCGACTCTATATATTTTGATTGATAATGACAGGGGACATCGAGACAAAAATTTTCATATAAAAAAAAATGAATTCGGTCTAGTCAATTTTGAGATATTCCACATAATCATTTTACACTAAAAATTGAATATCTCCGGAACTAATCAGTCAATCCTACTCATTTTCAATACCATCCGTTGCAGTGATAAAAGGACAATCTCGTCAAAATTTAAAGTTGATATCTCGATTTTTGCGGGGGTGAGAGTGCGTACAACATTTTTTTTTCAAAAACATAAAAGCGACAATAACTATGATTTTTTCCAGAGTTCATTTTCAAATTTTTGATTGATTCCAATAGAGCCAATCATGGCGAAGAGAATGAAATAAAAAAAAACTGAATACCTTCATTAGTTTTGGAGATATTTCGAAAAAACGATTTATAAACAAATCACGATTTCTCAAAAACGGCTTGACCGATCTAGCCGAATTTTCATTCCATAGTTAGCCTCAACTCTTGCCTACTATTTGACAAAATTTCAAATTTTTTGGAATTTTTTTACCCACCTTTATCTTTTCTTAACTAAAAAATCACCCCTGGCCAGGGGGCACCACGCACAGACATTCTCAAAAACTTTTGTATTTTTACATTTCAGACCATTCTACATCGTTTCCAAGCAAAATTAGAATTTTTTTTTTCCGGTCGGGATCGGACGATTGCAATGCTTCCATTCGGAAGCAAAAACGCGAATTTTGGCTGGAAGGATGAAGGATGTGATGAAGGAAGAATGATAGAATTAATTAATGTGTGGGTCGGATTGGGCAATTAATGACCAGTTCAAAAGAAATCGATTTTTTATGATCTTCAGTGTTATTAGGCTGAAAATGCATTCCTCGAAAGTTTCATTCATAAAATGCTGTTATAAACGCTCAGCTAAACTGGTCGGATTGTCGAGGTCTTAGTCCGTAAATTCGACCGCCCATGGTTTTGCAGCCATGTCCTCTCATTGTTTAACAAACACCTATAAACTGATTTTCTCTTGGGATTTTCCTTCACCTGTTTACCTGATATCAGCCTAAGAAAGGCAAGAAACGGTCGACGTTGAAAATCCATTAGGAAGAATGCACTTCTAATGAAAAATATAACAAATAACTAACAATTATTTCAGTAATCATGAACTATCAAAATTGATTTTTGAATCTGTAGGAAATTAAATGTGTGACGATCCCTAGTCATAATTAAATTCCCAGAATTCAAATGGAATTTATAATAAAATCACGAATGATTATTTTTATTTATTTCCTTCCTGTATGGTTTTACACCTTTTACAATACAATATACAATTAAAAAAATCCGGGTAGATACCATCGTCACTTCCTTCCGCAAAAATTATTGAGTAAGAAAGCACTTAATAAATTAAGAAACATTTTAAAGACATCCCGAGAAATTTAAAAAAATTTTCGAGAAAATTTCCGATGGTCCCTCCATTGCCTCTGTACGCCATCAGGGCTTCTCCAAGCCCTATTCTTGCCTCGTATACATGCCGCGTCCATTTCCACAGGACCGCTTCCACTAGTATTCCTGCAAGTCCAACGGCAGTGCTTCCAATTTTCCCTTAACCCTAATTGCCTAAACCTTAATTGCCGCAGAATCCATCGGCATTTTCAAGTTCCCAGGTATAATTTCTGTGCCTACTGTGCCCCTTTCCACAGGACCACCGATAGTACTTTTTTGCCTCCCCATCCTCACCTGGAGCCCCTGCTTCCTCGGGGAGTGTTCTCCAGATCTGTGTGCGGCCGTTGTTGGTTCCTAAAGAGTTTCTTTTTGTCCAGCCTGCTTCCACTCTTTCCAGACGATTGCTCTGCATTGCGATGCCGAGAATTTTCCATGAGATGCAGGTTAAACCCGGGGCCTGAGGTTGGCAGTCTCGGTACCCTAACCTCACTTCCAGTACGTCCTTCAATTTGTGTCCGTTCCTCAGGACTATGTTATCTTATGCCGAGATAGCCCTGTTAGACCAGGCAAATGCCACCCCGCATATGATGAAGACTTTTTTCCGCAGCTTCACCCTGATATGCGTGAAAAACTTCGAAAAATTGGGGGACGTGGGAGTCGGTCCGTCTAGATGGTACGCCGATACCGGTCGAGCCCAAAAAATCACGAATGTTATTCTTTCATGAATAAATGGTTCCGCGAGAAGAATCATTGCACATGGCTGTTTTTCTGAAAAAAAAAAATTTGAAATGAAATTCCGGGTGTCTTCATGCTATATAAACAGTTAGATAAACGAGCGCCGCTGATTCGTGGAATACCGAAGTTACTTCACGGGAAATTTTACGCATGACGCATCGACTACCGTGACCTTGGGATTGACCCTTGATATTCTTTATCACGGGGTTTGTTTTTATAATTGATTTATCTTGAGATGAAAAGTAATTGGAGGATGAAAGAAATTGATAGCAGTGATAACCTACCTCAACCCTATGAGTGGTGACAACGAATGTCGGATGATAAATCTAAAGAAATTATTTTAGATTTTTAAAGTATTTGTGGAACGAAAAGTCGTTCAGGGGATCGACACGTGTTATTGCGTTGGTTATTAACCTCGATGAGTCATCCTTTTTGAGAATCTAATGGAATGAATTTTTCCGTACTGCTTCTCACGATTTCTCGTCTGAGAATTGGTGCTGCTCACGTTCCAAACTCGAAAACTTGAAAAACATTACAGAAAAATGTTATTCGGACTTTTGCAATGGTGTTTTTTTACTCGTGTCGTTTGCCAACAGTAAAAACCCCCATCCCAACAGTCCAGAAATATACTACCTATTCAATATTTGGTAGACATGAAATGCGGAGTATTTAAACTGAGGTTTTCCTCTTGGAATTACTCGACTTGTCAAAAATATGGGGGATGCTGGGGTAAAACAAACTACCTTTAAAAATCATTCCATTCTCTATATTTTCAACATTTTTCTATTTTTGAACAAATATAAACAGATAAATTAAACATTAAGTAATTAGTCGATTGATTGAATATCAAGTAGAATTTTCAAAAAAATAAAAAATAAATGAAAGTAATGTTGAAAGATGGCTAATAATACTGTATATCATTGAATTGAGCTAAAATTCCAATTGGCTGTGCTTCAACGATGCTTTTTTCCCTAAATTAATTACGTCGTGAACCAATTGGAAACGTGATTCTCAACAAGGGTCTCATAATTCGGTAGTGAAGTGGTCAACCAGGTCAAGTCGATTTAAATAAAAAATGGGTATTTCACGGATGTACTTGTGCAATTTATGTGAAATTTTTCATAAAAATTTTTACATGTGTACTTCATTGCCCGTTCACAACAATTTTCAATCCGCGTCGGGGATTGCCGCAAAGGTTGAGGGTTTGTGGCGAACTAATGCAGACCAACGAATCATAGCCATTCTCTTCCAGTCACATAAATGATATCTGGATATTACGAAGGCTGCTCCAACGTGGAACGATGAAAAAAAATAATAATATGCATCTCTGGGAAATTAATGTGCAACCCCACGACTCAGTTGAGCCACACCTCCTGTTGCTTATCCCGCAAAGCAATCAGTCCGTACTTCTCCTCTCCTCATCCCATACTTTCCCCAATCAGTTACAATGCACCAGACCTTAATTCTCCCAAATAGGTATGATCCTTCATGTTGCGAATAACGGGTACTCATTCCCTTCTACCGCATTGCAAATAGCTTCTCTCACTTGCTCAAGGAAATTGAAGGGACTCAAGGATCCGACTTATGGCATTCTAGGGACACGGGACTTTAATCCATCACAAATAAACTCTCTCATAATTACTGAGACACGCAGGAGATGATAAGTCAACAACCTCTATTTACTTTCGGTAGACAGCGGGGGGTGGAGGGTTATTTCAATTGCAATTTCACGGGAATCAGGCCATAGTAATAATTCTATAATTCAATTTCAATTATATTTCGCCCTTGCTCTTCTACATTACAACTGTAGTATGCCTCCTGTTGGCAAGGCAGCACACCCGAATTTAGAGGTAAATAGAAAGAAAGCTAGAGGTTTTAAACTATGCGAAAGAAACTTCACTTTTCTTTCGCGCGTGCTTGGTAGCACATATGTTTTAGATTTTTATGTTCTTTGTTCATAAGTTCTTTGGGTATTCACGATGGGAAAGCAATCCAAAAGATCTCGTTGAAGAGATGAACTATTAGAGAGATTATTAAATAAAGTTAAAAAAATAGAAGAGAAGTTGGAGATTCCACCAGATAAGTCGGAAAATAAGGCGCAGAATAACCAGGAAAATCTGGAAGAACACACTGAGTTTACATCAGAAACGCCCACAATTGTGTCAGAAGAATTGGTGGATATGACGGCTGATGAACATAAGAAACTGAGTCTAATAAGGACCGGATGAAATTCATAAGTTTTTATTATAAATGTATGGGGAAATTAAGTGAATAATTTTTAAAAAAAGAACCGAGATGTTTTTTTATCTAGCTAGGTAGAAGGAGTAAATAAGGAAGATCTAGCCTGTTATGAATAAATATGCGTGTGCATCGGAACGAGAAGCCCCAAAATTAAATCCGCAATCTTGGCTTCAGTGGTTACCAGCATCTAGGGAGGAGAGTGATGGCTTTGACTTGGAGAAACTCCTGACACGTATGCGTGATTCGGGAAAAATTCTCACAACCTGGTTTATCCAAAGAAACAAAAGCTATTTTGAAATAGATAAAGCCTGAAAAATTTTTATATGGCAAAGTTTTGACGGACAAAATAAAGGAGGCCAACGCTCTACAAAAGATGAGCGATAGTCTCAAGCTCAGTATACAAGATTAGGCCTTGCCGCCCCAAGTATTCCTCAACATATGACGTAGCGATGGTTTTACGTTTTTTAGAGAGTTTGGATATATCTAATTTAGAAAATTTAACGTATAAGACGATAATGTTCTTAGCTTTGAGTACGGCTCAAAGAGCATAAACATTGTTAAAAATTAGTATTGATCTCATAGGAGACATGCCTGATGAGATTGACATAAAAATCTGTGATGTTTTCAAAACCTCAGGCCCAGGGCGTTATCAGTCATGTTTAAGATTATCAAAGTTTAATGATAAGTCTTTGTTATGTGTTACTTCAGTAATCAAATTATGTTTCGATAAAACAAGTTCCTTGAGAAAAGAGAGCAAACAATTATGTATCTCATATAAGAAACCTCATGAAGCAGTGCGTGCTCATACAATTAGATTAGAATACAGTAGATGGGTAAAGAAATGTTTATTCTCAAGTGGGATTGATGCCACAATATTTAATGCTCATTCTACTACTACTATTATATGTATACATATAATTTGGATCGAATGTCACTTACAGATAAGTTAGTTTGATTATCCAATTATTGCATGAATACTTGGAATTATGGATAAATCTGGAGGTGAGAACTTTTTCTTTTCAACTGCGATGGTGGAAAATTATGACAGTAGGTCGATTGTTTTGGTGTTTTATCACTTCATTTACAAGAAATATTTTCTGCAATAAACTAACTAGTGATAATGTTTGCCTGCATGCAAAAGACTAACTAACATCCGTTGAAATAGCACGGATCATCTTTCCAACGCGTTGACTCTATTATTATAATGACCGAGTGTTAATGTATAAATAATTTCTCGCAGTAAAATTAAATTTCATTTCATTAGAATTAGAATATTTCTGATGTTAAAGGGACCCAGAATTTTTACAAATATCTAAAAAAGTAGGGGTGGCAAATAGTTTTTTTTTGGTTTTTAAGTTTCTTGTTGATTTTTCTTGTGATTGGTAAAAATGAGAGAATTAGTCCTTTCTTACTTTTTTGTTTAGATATTAACGAGTGAGAGGGGGATATATCGTCAGCGATTGAGTTTATGAGTTTGTTTAAACGTGAATATAAGAGACGCTAAGTAATTAATTTCCTTGGAATGTTTATGCTTGCATTAGGAGATATAAGTGTGAATGGAAAAGTGTTTGCGTAGTATCACATTTTTATTACGGTTGTGTTTAGGGTTTTAAGAGTTTTCTTTGTTACATAATAGTGGTCTTTCTTCTGCCATATGTGTTGGAAATATTTTCGACGTTAAAACGAACAAGAGACCTGTTGTGACAGATCAGAGGGAATAATGGAAACATTTAGGCTGTTTATACGAAACAGCCCAACAGGTGGACCAGCCCCATAGACAAAGGGCCTTGTCTAATGGGTAGACCTGACACCCTGAACGATTTGGTGACTGAGGACACTTGGAGACGAACTCTCGAGCAAGCAACATTAAATTTACCACAATCAATCCAGCTATTATTATATCGAGTCTTTAACCAAAGTTTAATTGTGAACAATAAATGGAAGATCGGATCAATTAATTAAATAATCGTTAAATATTTAGTCTCCAACATATGAGGTAATTTTTGAGACAAAAGTTGTATTGTTAAGAAGTGAGAGTAAGTGAAACAATTATGTTTATAATAGAGTACGAAAATGAGTATGTCTAAGATAGGAGAAATAGGAGTGAGTCAATTCGAATTCAACTGATCGTAAGTGAGCATGTAGAGCATTTCTATGTAAAATCAGTCCATATTCTTTTCAAATACATTTCGTTATCACTGTAAAATAAAAAATCCTGTTCCTATATGATTTTGATCCTACATTTTATAATCAATGTATCAGTTATAGGAATTATAAAATGTTTCCTTGAAGTCGATGTATTCGCCATTGTTAACTATACACGGATCCACCAATTAATAGTCAACTTCACACTAAAAATAGTTTCAAATTCACTGGAGCTAATCACTACATTCTTCGAACTAATATCGATAATTTCACTCCGCTTTTATTTCAGTCTTCAGTTATTTTCAGGATTTTTTTTTATGCGTATTTTTTTGGATATTATCCCACTTCTGATATGTAAGAGAGTAAATATTTAACGATTTATTTTAATTAATTAATCCGATCTTCCATTTATTGTTAACATTTGAACTTTGGTTTAAAGACTCGATATAATATAAGCTGGGTTGATTGTGGTAAATTTAATGTTGCTTGCTCGCGAGTTCGTCTCCAAGTGTCCTCAGTCACCAAATCGTCCAGGGTGTCAGGTCTACCCATTAGACAAGGCCCTTTGTCTATGGGGTTGGTCCACGTGTTGGGCTGTTTCGTATAAACAGCCTAAATGTTTCCATTATTCCCTCTGGTTTGTCACAACAGGTCTCTTGTTCGTTTTAACGTCGAAAATATTTCCAACAAATGAATTACAATTGACAGATAATTAAGATTATTTCCATTTACTCCTCCATATTCGATTCCTTCTGGTACATTGAAATCGGGAAAGCTCCGAGAGCCATGCAAGTACAAAGTTTCATAAGATCATCTCAGTGGCACCCGGTAGTATCATCAAAATACGAGAACCAGTCAAGACAAATTAAGTGTTATATTTTGCTGAGGAATGATCAATTACCAGAAAGTATAATAGGGTAGTTCTTACACTTACTCGGTTGGGTGAAAGTACACCCACGTCTAGACTCATGGCATAAATCATGACAGGAATAAACACTTGGTTTTAGTACCAACCTCCCAATGCTAGAGTAAACAGTCACCGTTTTGACTACAGAAAATGACTGCAATCTATCATCTTCTTATTCTCTCCTGTACTTCATAAATCCCATAAGTATCACTTTCACACTGAAATAGTCATTTGAATTTTTCATTCCATTCCATTCAATTTTTCTCAACCCTAAATACCTTCCGTCAAGAAAGTCGCTCTGTGAAAATGATCAGTTGTAAAATCCTTTGGCTTGAGTTAAAGAGAAGTCTAGGAAAAATTTATATTTTTTCATTGAACAATTGTTGCGATTATTTTGGTATTTTACATACTAAAAATAAAATTTTCTCTTAGTTTTACATTTCTTTACTTATTTTGGTTCTCATGATGAATATTTCTGAAATTAATGAAGAACTCAGAGAAAAATTGTCTTGAATCTAGTCGAAAAATAAGTCTCACAGAAGTTGAACCGAATCAACGAAAGCTGAGTTTTAGATCCATATGCTGGTCAGTTATAATTCGATTGACGTCAATTGACATAGCCCAATGATTTCTTATCAGCATTATATATCCGTAAATACTTTTGTTTTGATGTCACTAGATTGATAGCCTGTGTTTCATGTTTTTATTCAACTTGAATAAATGGTTCTGATGCAACCCTTCATGTAAAACGATTATAATATTTCTGTTATTGAAATTAATTGGAAAGGCGTGAAAAGGATCAGAATAGTTCAATCTGAGAATCAATCCTTCCTATCCTTCTTACCCTTATTATAAAAAGGGCAAATTAAATAAAATTAATCCTCTGAGGCGGCCAATTTGAATTTAGAACTCATTTAATTTTGAAATTTCAAATTCATGATTCTTATAATTACAGCGCGCTATAGGATAGGTTCGGCCTCGTAATTTGTTAATCGCAAAACATCATGTTTCATTACTTTTTAATTTAAGATTATTACTTCTTTAAATAAGGTTCAATGAAGGACCAACCATTGCTTCCATAATTAATAATAATTTCCATTTGAAATTTTACTGCAAACAAATATAAATAATTCATTGATAAGTAGAAAGAATGGATATTCATCATAAAAACGATATTGTTTAGATTTTAAATTTTTATAAATTTTTTTGATGCATCGACAATCGCTATCCAATCAGATTGGATTGACAACATTCAACTATTTTTATACCCGAGCAACAAGCGATGTTTGCAGAATTCATAATTTCTAGAAGATTAAGTCGGTCATAACATATTTTTTGGATGATTACTGGCGCCATTTTGCGCGTCTAACTCGATATATAACTCGTCATAATGTTTGTGATGATGAGCAATGTTAACGCCGAGGAAGTAAATAGTGTGTATTAACTGATAAATTACTATTATGTCTATTATGGCGGAGCCAATTTGTGCAGAACGATAAATTATCCTAAATTTATTAATTCAAGGAACATTAGAGCATATGCAAGGTTCTTTGATGTTGAACAATTTTTTTTTACATCGAAACAAAGAAGTTTTTTTTTTATTTGTTAAAACAACTTTTTCATGCACTGGAATTTCTTCTGTCTCATACAAATTCCGCATTCTCAAAGAATATTGGAAATTAGGAATTACAGTCTGAATTCGGTAAAAAAAATTTCAGAAAAAATGGACTTTTTTCTTTGAGTCTGTAAACAATTTTCCTTAATCAAGAAAAGACTTTTTTCAAATATTATAGTAATTTATGTTACGAGACCCGAGTAGGGATTTTTGTTGCCCTAGGGAGGTAAGGTGTTGAGTGACAAAGACACTTTTTGTCGCAGCAAAAGATTCGAATTGAGAATAGTAAAAATTTGTCGACAGTTCTTCATGTAATTATTAAAAAGAAGTGATGACATTATGCTGATTACAAGGGCAGTATTGAGTTTGCTCTATTTGTTGAAGATATCACTAGATCACATTGTGGTGGTGCCACTTTAATGCATCGTCGCCTCATATTATCTCATTTGCTTTTCATCCATGCTACGGCTGAAAAAATGTGCAATGATTCAGAAAGAGTGGCTGGCAATTTTTTATTGATTCAAACAAACATTTATACCTTCAATTATTTCTCGATGATGGTAATACATGACGTAGAACTTCATTCATATTTTCATCTCCAATTAATTTTTGTAAACAGACTACTTAGCTTGTCGGGTTCGGGACGTAACCCTGAGGAGATTTCCTTGGAAATTTAATCTCAGAGAACGTTCCCACTCTTACGTGCTGGACCCGAGTTGGGATATTACGCATTTCTCCATGATAACGTTAAAGTTGAGATTGATGGTACATGCAAAATGGGGAAATATTTTCGAGGGAGAGCAGACTGATAAAGAAGATACTTAAGAATGCAATTTTTTCCACGGGGATGTGATGTTTCAATTAAATTCAATTGTACACGAAGAATATTACTTATTTTTTATATTACCCCGTTGGATATCTGAAATGTATAAATTTATGTTCACGGATGTAAAACCATTTTTTCTGTGAACCATTAACGAAATTGAGACAAAGCGATGAAGTTTTTTTATCCATCAATTAGTTAGATAACGTGTATTCTTACAATTACCACCCTAGTTGCGAATGCCAAAGACGTCAATGAATGCTAACGAAGCATTAAACAATATTCAAATGCATGCATAAAGGAGATAACGCTATATTTTCGATCATTCAGTGGAAATTCATTTTTATCGTTTTTCCTCAATTTTTTTGAAAATTTGTAGATATTTATGGAAAAGCGTAATGTTGATACGATGAAATTTTATAGGGTACTCATAGATCATAAAATGTGAAAACGTCACATTTTTTCACGTCAATTCGACGGATATTTCAGTAGAAGTTGTGACGTGGACACGTGCAGTCTCAGTGCTTTATGACAGATTTAGCTAGTGGTGAGTTTGAAGAGGGGAGGGATAGCAACGTGACACTGTCACAAGCTGAGGTGCATTGGCAACCAACGATGAGGACACAACGTCACAGTTGGATTTTGTGTATTCAAGAACGAAAGACAGGAATAAATTTTCATGCCGCCGTAAGCAGACGGTTTCTCCCTCATTACTCCGAAGATATGAGACGCTCATACACCTGTCGAAACATTTATGAAGACGATTGTCTCTTGCAGACCAGTGAATTTCTGCGTAATTCATGCAGGGGTGTGTTATTATTTATTTTACAAGGCAAACTGAAAAGAAGGATATTCCTCTTAAAAAAATTGATGACACGTTTTGTGTCATTCATTGTTTATCTTTATTTTCCAATGAGGTATTAGGGTTTTAGGAGCGTTTTACACGTTTCCACCGGAATCAGGAAGTGTCACTAGCCTCACGATCATTTCATTTCATTTCATGTGTTTTATGTCTATGTGTGAGTAAATGTACGCTTTATAAGCAGACTTGTAAAGTCCATCGATACCCGCACGGAAAAAAATTGTATGCTGACTTATATAAAACATGAATTGAAATCATAGCACATATATCTTGGCCAAAAATGCCATAATTGAAGTCTATCTCAAATTTATGTGAAATAAATGTTGATTATTTCCAAATCCGATGTAACAACTAACATTAACATTAACATATATGTCTGTTAACACTGTTATATATATATCAAATATATGTATATGAAATATCTGTGACAACCTCCAGCTATGCTTCAAAATTATCTTTCGATTTCCCATTTCAAAGTAATATAAGAAATATATTATTTCATTATACGAGGTATAATTCTCATATATTTCCCGCATATATAATTGATGAAGTATAGTTCCACACTTATCTGGTCTTCCCCTGTTGGTGTAACATTCAGACATTTTCTCATTAAAAAGAAAAGATATTTGGCGGCAATTTGTATAATTTATATTATTTCGATTTTCATTCATTCATTTTGATTCATTGATAAGTAAAAAATGTGTCAAAAGATGTTCTCTAAAAATGATCTACCTATCATTTGCTTATCTGTTGGTGCGTTCATTAATTCAGTCGACATAGACAACGCGAGGGACTAATGTAATTACGACAATGGTTCAATCTATGATTCAATGTCACGGTCACTTACTTCGAGTATTTTTTAATTGGAGAGAATTGGAGAGGTGAATGTTGACGGTGAATTTAAACGAGTATGAATAATAGACGTAATTGGGATCATGAAACAATTCTCTGACATGCGCAAGTACAATTACGATTCGAATTTTCATTTCCATTTTAAATTGTAATTTAATCTGATTTTCAGATTCACTCTATTCTTTTACAATCAAGGATTCCTGAAATTAATGGAATTGCTATTCGAGAAATGAGAAAAAATAAGAATTATTCCAAGAACAAGTCATTTTGAACAATAAGAACATTAAGCAATATTCTATCTACAATAGTCATTCATCAAACACATGAGGCAAAAAACGGAATTGAATATCTTAAAAAAAGTTACTCTTAATTTTTTACTGATACAACTCACTGGATACGATTTTAAATGAATTGAAAACGCCTGTAATTTGATATCGAATACCGCCATTGAATTATTAATGTATTAATGAATCGCCGAAGGTCAACGTCGAAGGCCACTCCATTAACAATTCTGGTGTTCGTTACGAAAATAAATGATAAAAAACTATTTGTCACAGCAAATACTTTCCCAGACATAACAAGCGCGATGACGGCATCATGGATTCGATGATCGTGACAAGTGGGACTTTTCAACTCGGACAATTCACCTTCTGTTGAATTAATCATTTTTACCATTTCTAGGTGTAAGAGACTCGTCTGTTTCCATTCACTAGATTCATATCTGGAACGTTAACAGCGAGGGGAAAAGAATGGAGCAAGTTTAAATTGCATTCAATGACTGTGTGTACTAATTACATCAATCTAAAATAATTTTGCTGATTTGCATCAGATAATTGGTGATTAGCTCGTGCAGGGAGTTATTAATGGCCGGAAGTTAGTTTAATCATCGAATGCAGAAAATCATTTTCAATCCAAAAAAATTGATCGTGTACATCAGACACATGACAATCAGATTAAAAAGCACCAATGCATATTCAGAAGGTGCGACTGCTGATCCAGTTGATGATTCACGTGATTATCTTATCAAATATCTCCTTAATCCGTCGTATTCCTCGAAAGAAAAATTTGTCTTTTCACGAATTCTCCATTCCTCTCTACATTTTTTTTTCTGAATCTTGCCATTGGTGGAATATCACGAGCAGTTAATTCACACGTGTGTTGAATAAATAAGCAACATATGGTCTAAAATGTTGAATAAACGGTACTTGAAAATGAAGATAAATATTAATTTCTTTTCAATTTTCAGACTTTTTTTTTGGTGGTTGAAAAATGTATCGTCGAAAAACTCGACTCAGCAGTTGATCACATGCAAGATTAAATGGAAATGAATATGCAAACGTCTTTAAATCAACCGCACACGATACTTCGGGGTTTATCATTCTATGTGCCGTATAATAGTACTGCCGACTTATTATCTCTCGCAAATGTAATCACATAGCCGCGCAATTCCATCGATTGCGATCACGCGACGACGTGATAATTCACTTGTATGTCTGAGAAAAACAAAATGACTACAGCGTCGACGATAACGGTACACTGAGGGGGAAAAAAATTTCTAGGATCAAGTTCATTCTTGCCACAATCTTCTCTTCCATTGCATTTACTGATGACTCGAAGGAAGTGAATTATTATTATTGAGACTCAGCAGATGATAATTTGTTCAGTACTAGAGCGACAAATTTTATAATAAATTTATCTCTGTGTGAGAGGATTGATATTCCGTTGCATCGAGAGAAGATGAGAAATGGTTTTTCCATTAGTTAGAATATGAAAAACTGAATTCCTCATTAATTCAGTGAAATGAAGACCTTAGATTCATATCCGTCTTCACAACAATGTAGTCGGCGATAATGTTTATGCAGCTACTCAATATCTCCATTTGCCTTGAGGGTATTAATCCATAATAAGCGGGCTCGTGCATTGCAATCATAGATTGAAACGTTTCCTCCTATTTTTTTTCTTTTTTAAATCACTGACGTAGGTGTGTCGATTTTCTTTGCAGGTGGAGGTCAAGATGCAGGGATACGGAAAGATCATCGTCCTCTTGGTTATCGTGGGGTACCTACGACCAACAAGTTCAAATCAGTGCCTCAAACATTATCCAGGTACAATCAAACTTCATTATTATTGTTTAATATCGAACTAATCGACAGAATTTTCAAACCTCGTATTTATTTTCAAAACCATCAACTGTTTACTCTGTCATCGTTGAATGTTGCTTAGTTTTTAAGGGTTTCAATGATCGTATCTACTTGTACCAATTTTCTGAGTTAATTATAAATTTTGTCTTTAGAGATGAACCCCAAGCGAGTTGTCTACTTAGATGGCCAGTCCCTGACGATTCCCTTCGAGTTGACTCAGAGGGCAACCCAAAGACTTGCGACAAGAGTGATGAGGATATTCCTGATGGAAGTTCTCGGTTATGCCGACGTGACATTAAAAGAACCAGACGACGTGTTCGATATAACATCCGTCTTCATAAAGATGGCCAAGAGCTTCGATCCTGACGTCGACAGGTGGATTCCGGAGACGATGGTGAACATGGAGGTGTGGATTTCTCCCCAGACCGAAGCGACAGAACTGCTGAATCAGTTTGACGTTAAAGAATGCGGACCCATCTGTTCCACCGGGAGAATTGGTTGGTTCGTTCCCGAGGAGTTGAGCAGATTCGGTGAAAATTGGCGGATCTTCGCAAATCGGGAGACAGCCGAACGCTTTTCCGTTGACAATGACACTCTCCAACGCATTCAAAAGTCTTCGATAGATCCAGTCACGGGTAAATACTATTGCGAGGCATCCTTTTGTACACGAGGAATGTATATTCCTCCTCAGTGCTTAGCAGAGAAAACTCAGTCCTGCGCTGTTCTCCTCACTTCCGAGACAAACATCACTCAAATCGTTAAAGAACACATCGACCAGCTTAAGCTCTTCGTCAAAGTCATCTGGGTCGGTCCCAATCTACAGAAGCTAACAACTTCTTTGACTAAAGAATATGCAATCTGGAATAAGAGGAACGACCGTAAGAAATCTCTGGTGATGCTTCACTGGACTCCCAGCGAAATCATTCCAAACGAACGTCAATTCATAGCCATTGACTTGCCGAGATGCGGTAGTGGAGACCTCAGGATTGGCTGCACTTACGAGACAAATCGATTAGTCAAGCTCGCGTGGTCGAAGCTCGAGTCGATCGCCAAATTCGCCTGGGAGGCAATCAATCGGTCCAGATTCTACCCATACATGTACGAAGACTTGATAGATCGTTACAACAGGCTATCGGGGAATCAGACCGAGGACGATGTAGCCTGTGGCTGGTTGCGAGACAATTTGAATTATACTCTTGAAGAGTGGATGCCCAACAGTGCTGACAAGAATACATTGTACATCGGTGGTATTTTTCCCATGTCTGGGATAAACTACAGAGACAAATCCATTCTGTTAGCAGCCAAAATGGCAAAAGAAGCTATCAATAACAACAGCACAATTCTTCGGGATTATAATATGGTTTTGCTTGCTAATGATGGCCAGTGCACATCTGATAGGGTAATGAAGTCCTTCATCGATTACATTTTCCATAATTATTACGAGAAACTCGTTGGTGTCCTTGGACCTGCTTGCACAGAAACTGTTGAGCCACTCGTGGGTGTGTCGAAACATTACAGAACAGTCATCATTAGCTACGGCGCTGATGGTTCCAGCTTCGATGATCGATCCAAGTATCCGTACTTCTTCCGAACGATTGGAGAAAATAAGCAGTATCGGTACGTTTACCTGCAGCTATTGAAGAGCTTCGGGTGGAAACGAGTTGCTGCACTTACGGAGGATGGACAGAAGTACACAGAATACATATCTTATATGCAGGACCTCTTGAGGGATAAAGGAATTGATTTTATTGCTAATATCAAGTTTCCGAGGGAGAGAGAGAACAATCAGATGACCCAGTATTTGCTAGACCTCAAACGGAAACGCGCCCGGATAATCATTGCTGATGTTTATGATACAGTTGCTAGACAAATCATGTGCCAGGCGTACAAATTGCAGATGATGCCCGCGCAGGTAATATATTCTCCATAACTTGTTTTGCTTGGGTCGCTGTATCTGACGTTTTTATAATTATAGTAAGTCCCAAAGTAAAAGTACGAGTAAGAATTTGAATAATTTTTTATCGGATGGAATTGATTCCTAAAAAAATGAGTAAATACTTGAAGCACTTGAGAATGTTTTGTTAGAGACAAATAAGAGTTTGAAATAAATATTCATCCATATGGCAGAAGTTATTTGAAAAATTACCAGTTTTAGGGATACAATGAGAAAATGATTATGTATAATAAATTCAATGTTTGGGATTCATGTTTACGACCATTAGAAATCCTCTCGAGTGCTAAATAAATTATTCTAAAAATTATTACAACTTTCATGAAAATTATAAACCCATTACTTTAGGCATGTAAAGTGTGAAGCAAAAAATGACAAGAAGACGAGACAGATCGCATTTAATTGACGCATTGTTATTGTCTTCGTCAAAAAATTTTATTTTTTTAAACAAAAATGCTACTTTGGAGATTCTTGAATCCTCATAAAAACTTGTAAAAGGACAATTCTTTATGCTTTATATTGAACCGTTAGTTCTCAGCTTTCCGATTGTTTGATAATTTGTTTTGATTTTCCTCAGGGCTATGTATGGTTTCTGAATCTCTGGCTGCGGTCCAATTGGTACGACACGGACTACCACAACAAGTACAGCGATGAGAAGGTCCCGTGTAATACGACAGAAATGGTTACGGCTATTAATGGCCATCTTGGAATATCCCATGCATACGTTGCGCCTGATGATAATGTCATACAAACGGGGGAAACAGTCGCCACTTGGCGAGACAGTTACGAACAAGCGTGCAGGAAAAATAATGAAACACCATCGATTCACGCGGCCTATGCTTACGACGCTATGTGGACATATGCCTACGCGATGGATCGACTCATTAGAGAAAATCAAAGTTATGTCGTTGACCTTCACTCTGAGAAGACAGTTAAACGATTGACCAGAATCATTGAGGAGACTGATTTTAACGGGGTAAATAAAGCATTTAATCTACTAAGATCCATACAAATTTTCTATTGCAATCTTGCAACAAAATTATTTCATAATTTCCAATTTCTTCTCTCAAAGGTATCGGGACACATAAAATTTTTCGGTGGTGCGTCCCGCGTCTCAGTAATAAACATCATGCAACGAATAAACAACAAGATCCGAATGGTTGGTAACTTCTATCCCGAGGTATCCCCGATGAGTCACGAGATAATTGGGGGCCAATTGATCCTCAACAAATCGGAAATTGTCTGGTTATCGGAATCGACCCCGGATGATGGATCTGAGCCCCCAGTGCGCTGCATCCTCGGAGACATGCCAGAGCTTCTCAACGTCTCCTGCGAGGCTGCCATAGTCATTGTCAATGTGATAGGTGTGAGTCTTTTGGTGGTGCTTCTAATTATAGGGTTCATCATAGTGAAACGCAAGTACGACGCTAAAGTTCGCCAACATGAGAAGGTGATGGAATCTTTTGGTCTCGATCCACGTCACACGACTTCCGGTCTGGACAAGTGGGAGGTTCCACGCGATCGTGTTGTGATCAATCGTAAACTCGGAGAGGGTGCATTCGGTACAGTCTACGGAGGTGAGGCATTTTTTCCAGAGAAGGGATGGCTTGCAGTGGCTGTGAAGACCTTGAAAACCGGTAGCTCCACCGAAGAGAAGCTCGACTTTCTCAGTGAAGTCGAAGTGATGAAGCGATTCGAGCACAAGAACATTATAAAACTGTTGGGTGTCTGCATCAAGTCAGCGCCTGTACTAACAGTCATGGAGTTCATGCTCTATGGAGATCTTAAGACTTATCTACTTGCTAGGCGACATCTGGTCAACGACCAGAATTACGAGGACTCTGACGAAATATCGACGAAGAAATTAACAGGAATGGCGCTGGATGTGGCGAGAGCTCTCAGCTACTTGGCGCAGATGAAGTACATTCACAGGGATGTAGCATCTCGTAATTGTCTCGTCAATGCGCAACGAGTTGTTAAACTCGGTGACTTTGGTATGACTCGACCGATGTACGAGAATGATTACTACAAGTTCAACAGGAAGGGGATGTTGCCTGTTCGGTGGATGGCGCCAGAATCACTTGGTCTCGGCATCTTTACACCGGCCTCTGACGTCTGGTCCTTCGGGGTTCTTCTGTACGAGATCATCACCTTCGGGAGTTTTCCGTTTCAGGGTATGAGTAATAATGAAGTCCTGGGGCATGTCAAGGCGGGAAATTCTCTCAGGGTGCCCAAAGGCGTGAAGCCCACGTTGGAAGGACTCATCAAGTCGTGCTGGGCTGTTGATCATTCCAAGAGGCCGACAGCTCCGGAAATCGTTGATTTTCTTGCCACTAATCCGAGACTTCTCAGTCCATGTCTCGATGTACCTCTTGCCAGTGTACAGTTGGAGAGCTCTAGGCAACTGGACTTCCCAGGGCATGATAATATCACGAAATTCTCACTGCAACTAGCCTGGCCCATGTCCAGGAGACAAACTGTAGACAATTCGGGGAAAATCATTTCCGATTCCACTAACACTCCTCTTTTGGATATCCATCAGGAAAATAATGTAGACACCCCCATGAGGCACGATGGACAACTACCTCTGCTTTCTGGAGAATCTTCTGCATTGCTTCAACCGATTAATGTTAAACCGGAAGACATTCCACGGTATGTGAATCTTCAACCTCGTGAATTGAAAGTTGGAAATGGAAGAGGGGGGCTACAGGAGAGAAACTTAGAGGATGATATCAGGGAGACGGAGGGTGATGCAGTTTTTTGAAGGGTGTCAGCACAAAATGAGGGTTGATTTATTTGCAATGATGTTTTGTGATACGTTTGATGGGTTATCACTCGTTGGTGGAAGCGTAACGAGACAGTTGGGTAGAAATAATGGATTGGAAGGCACATTGGGGACTGGAACTCCTCTTGAGGTGATTATCGGTGGTGGATATCTATCCGGGGCAGTACCTGAGATGATAACAACGCAATTAAGTGAAATACTTCATTCACTTTGCGTTTTATCGATTGTTTAGATATTATGTGGTATATGTTGTATATTGTATATGAAATGTTTCTTACATATATGCAGGAATACATCCAAGAGAATAAAATTTTGTTTTGAAAATGACGGTGTTCAATAGAACGGGCTGAAAGTAAGAGGCGGGACTTTCACATTATTTGATTCACCATTTTCATTGCTTCAACTTGAAACTTTAAGTATTTGAATGATTTGAAGATTTTTAAAATCATGACTTTGTGTTTTCAGATCTTTTAACTTGAAACTTTATGGACCCACTTGAATGTTAAATGAATATTATAATATATATTTGAATAATCAAAATAATCACGGCTTGTCCTGCAAGTTTCAACTTGAGATTCTTGAAAGGTACTTTGAGTTTTAGCTACTTAACTTTAATTTTCTTTCCAATTTCTCACTGCGACAAATCTAGATTAAAAGAAAATGTCAAGTTAAGTTCTGACACTTTTGAGTGTCGAGACTTTTAGGATTCAAACTACCACACCGCAAATTGAGATTTGTGAAAGTCTCAATTTAAGATGTTTCAAATCATAAATTAAGATCTTTTTTAGGAGGTGATATATCCATCACCACCTGAATGAGTGAGATAGAAACTCTAGCTAATATTGTCCAAGGTCTTCTCAACGAGATCATGAGAAGATATTAATTATCAGCAATTGTAACCGTCATTTCATCATAGAGATTGTCTAGGCAGTTGATTTTTCAAATAATGACACGATCATTGCGGCGTCTCTGAGGCAGACGACGAGTAGTTTTAAATTGAGCTGGAAATCGAGACGAGTTCTGCAATCGATAAATGGATAATACGCTTCTGATAGAGATAATGAAGCTAGGAGAAGTCTGAAGATTGTAATTCGTGATAAAATGTAAGTCGTTGCTTGAGTTATTGAATTGGAATGTGTAAAGTGGAGCGAGAGCATCACAAGTCCTCCGTTGTGCTCTGTGCTTTCACCAAAGTCAGGAAGATTAATGTCTATTTTTGTAATTCATACTCTTTTTATATTGATGTGAGGTATAAAATTACTGATCTACCTGCAAAATTAAAACTGTATTTTGAGACTTTCAAAACGATTCCGTTATGAATTCCACAAATGCCAATTGACCAATTTTTTATGCTCTAGAATCAGTCAAATTTTCAGAAGTCTCTACTCGAAACTTTCTAAAGTCAACCTCAGATTTTCTGCGGCAATGAATTTTTTTTTCAATCACGCATTTTGGAAGAAAACTTGCAATAAAGGATAATTTGAAGGCACGACTTTTAGAAATTCGAAATGGAGACCTTCTTATTCTTAAAAGAAGGTTTATTTTTTGGATATAGTATAGTATATACACGGTCTAGTCAATCCAGTCGACTGACACTGATTATTTATGGATATAATTTTTTATAACTCTTCTGGATGTATGACATGGTTAATTCGGGTATTTATTATTAATAAATAAACTTGTTTCAGGGAACATGAATTAATGTGGTACAACGATGATGTTTGATTTTGTAAATGGAGGAGAAAATGTGCCTATGTAATGAAGTATTATATTTGGATATTAATTCAACATTTTATATGATGGAGAAAAAAAGACAATGAATTATTTATATTAAATTGTCTTTAGACTCTTCCTTTCGTCAAATCCCAATTCAAAATTGGTTTACGAAAATTCATTTACCGACAGTCGGTCACAAGATAATATTCTTCTGTAGATAATGTAGAAATTCGAAAAGCAGTTGGTATTTTCTGAAGTACGGGACGCTTTGATGAGTTGCCGATAGATAGGGTATGGAAATTTCAATGAATGAATTCAAACTTTGTTGGACAGAGAAAAATATTAAAAAATTGATAGGCCACTCTCAGGTGCAGAAGATTACCGCCAAGTACTCGGGTATAATTACATGACATTCTTCACACGAGTGAATTTCATCGGCATAAAAGCAAAGGACATTTCATAAATAACTCATCGTGCGAACATCCTCGCATGTCCCTTGAGAACAGTTACTTATTTAATAGAATCAACCTCTGGAGCTTCTAAATCCCCATCAATTACCAACCATGCAATGAGTTTTTGATCATAAAACCGGTAAGAAGCGCCACTCAAAGATCGTACTCGAGAGACATCAGCATTTACGACTTAATTAGTAATTAAGTTAAACAAATATTTCGTAACTGAATAAAAACGGGAAGAGAAAAAGCTGGAGAATTGACGTGCTTGGTGGCCGAGTGCAGAGGACTAATGATGGAGTTGTCGTGAAATTGCGTTAATGAGTTGACGGAATTGTTGTGATGACAATGGAGGAAAGAGATACAATTGCGCTCGACAATCAAATCCTAATCGGGTTCGCAGCGTGATTAGTTGCATCCATCCATTGGTACCACTCAATTGATTAATTACGAACCACCAGCACGATTACATGATCACTTTCATTAACAATTGCGCAATTGACTGCATTGACTATTGTACAGGATCACGTTTTCAATTTATTATTTCTTCGATTACGCCCCGTTGGAAGACCAAAGCGGTTCTTTTGATAATTATCACTATTAGATTATTATCATTTAGTACAAGCATTCAAATATGTCCCTTCAAATTACGACTGATTTTTTAAATAATTCTTCAACGTTTTGTTTCGAAAATGGGAAGGAAATGGTTAGTTATCTGTATTTTTACCAGATTATTATCACTTTTTCCTTTTTTCATTTTCATTTTATCCTTATTGCAAAATATATACAAAATACATACAAAACATATATTTTGTATGATACACATTCAATATAATAGATAATAGTTTGATATTTTCGCAATAAAACGCACTTCCGGGATGGTAAAAAATCATGAAGTGTAAGTGAGGGATAAATGATTAGATTCAGTTTTTTTGCGAGGAATTGTTGGGGCCCTGTGGCATGTGTCACAAATAATAGACCAGAATGATCAATTGTTTCCTTCTAGATTGAAGTGTGACGAAACAGAAGAGAACTGAACGGCTTATCTGAACCAAAATTTTTCGCAATCCCTTTTTTTTTTCGTTTATAAAACGTCCGCAGATTTTACTCTTAACTCAAGTTTGTGCGTAGGCCCAGGGATCAGACGCAGCCATTCTCTTTTGGCGCCACATTCATTCATATAACTCGCCCGATGCATATATGTACTGTACACAGGGCATTGTATGAGACATTATGCCAGTGAATAGAGTGTCTTAAGCCCTTCGCCCCCGTCACATTTTCACTTCACACATGTTTAACCGGACAATTTAATTTATTATGTCCCCTCGATTTAGTAAGTAAAAAAAAAATACCTCAACATTGGCTGAATTTCAGGCATTGTTCAGGGGTTTTAATGCAGATGATTCACCGAGGTGTGATTGTGATTGAAAATTGGGCGGGGGGATTGACTGGAAGGTATCACTTGACTTAATGCATAAAATCGATGTCTCATTATATTCATTCGATCGTAGATACCCCACGTGCTGTCTTACCATCACCGGTGTTATGCTAATTCATGTGTTTGAGAATACCCTCCTACTTTTTTTATAATGGAACATACTCGATGATATGTAAATTCATTGGCATTTGAATGATGTTTTATAGTACTTTCCTGGTGAAGATATTTAACAGCGGAAGTGGAATTTTTACGGACATCAGAATTTATTTTTCCATTATTTTTTTTCATGGAACTGAAATATTTATTATTGAAAAAAAATTCTTCGGAGAAAATGAATAATTATATTACGAAACATCATTAAAACCACTGATAAAAATAAAGGGAACATTTCTCCTCAACCCTGAACCACAACGTACTGAATGTACAAGACTGGATGAGATAAATGACAACCACTTGTGTCTCGCGTTATTATTTATGTGACGTATTCCATTACGCGCTCTTAATTGTTTGACTAATGTACATTTTAACGGTGCAACGGTATACCACAGGGATATATATATAATTTCCATGATTATTCCTACTGTAATATGATCGCATTAATATTGATTCCGGCTGCTCATTGACTTTTCAATAGGAGGAATTTCGAGGATGTTATCTCACAGCGGCTATTCCAGCCTATCGTCATTTAGCAATATCACCTCTCGGCTCTGTTCTCTTCTGTTCCACGTGGAATGTCTCGGTATTTTTTATCCTCCTCGTCGGTGCACACTGACAGGTGGGGTATGTGTGGGATGATCGTGTGGTTTACGAGTATAATACCGCGAGTTTTAGTCCATTACGCAGTGACTCCTCAGGACGGGTTTCCTCCAGTCTACATGGGCGACATAATTATCACGGGAAATGGCTAGCTCGTTTTTACTCTCACCTTTTAATATCGCAAATTAACCAATCGCCATTCAACAGGACGACGGTCTAATGCGGTTTGCAGTAGCTCCGCCTACCTGATTATACCTCCTCCCCAGTCCTACTCACATCTTCCGGGATTGTGAAATTCAGTTGTCTCCAATTTTTTATTTTCCGGTGTGAATATCTCATGAGAAAAAATATTTACTTGGGAGAAACATGTTTTTTTTTCACTAGGTTATTTCTCAGATTGAATTATTTCTAGGCGATTTTTTTTTTGCTCACTTAGTGTGAGGAGTATGTTTTTTATAAAAATAAATAATTATAAATCCATCAATGCAATACTATTAGAAATTTCTTACAATTTCAGCCGTAATATCATTGGAATTTTTAATTCCATTTTAATTGAAAACGTTCCATTGATTTTAAAACTTTCCATTGATTTAAAAAAATTCAGGTAAATCGGGTTGAAAATCAGAAAAAATGCCTGAATTCCCAACATTTTCAAAGAATTTCAAAAACAATTGTTCACCAAATCTCGAAGAATTGGTCTCTCTTAAAGATTTTCTAACGCTATTGGCCGATTTAAAAAATAGTCAAAAATAATGCACATGGAAATGCGATGATCAAACAATGATATGAAATAATTTTTACTCTGGAGGGATAAGGAAGGGCGACAGAGGGGATGAAGAAGGTTCGAGGTCACGTAGAGAGGTCTTCATCCTGAAGATAGTCAGGATATGTGTGTGTAGCTAGCGTGTGAGACTTGGAGAGGTCTAATAACATTGCTCCAACGGCAAACACGCAATTACGTGTTTTCGATCTTATGCCGTGTCGCTCATTATGCCAGTGGGTTCTGACACGCGCTGAAGCTACTGGCATTTACCTAGTAAATACCGATATCCAATCACGAATGTGTACACAATAAATTAGTTTGTACTTGAAAAACTTCTTTAATAATTCCATAAAATTTTCCTCAAACACTTTGCCCTTCGAGTTACAGAAAAAAATCGGTAATTTTCTGTGCGATCTTTGGAAAAATTTTGACTTGAATAAATTGAGCTTAGCATTCCACAAATCATATTTTCTCGACTGGAAAAATTTCCCACGCTACAGATCGATAGAGTATTGTGCAATCGGTAAAATGGGCGTTTTGTTGTTCACGAATCACCATCCCAAGTGCTATCGCTTGATCGATAAATGTGGCATCGATTAATCGATATACCGGTGGTAGGCCCTGTGAAACACCCCATTCTGACGTTCCTGACAATTTTAAAAGAGGGCAATGCGACCTTTAATGTTATTTATAAAGTGCTCGGTAACTGGGGTCGTATGGATGCAATTCTGCAGGTGACATGAGTGCTGTTGATTGCTCCGAGGACTCCTCCCCTCGTCAACTCTTTTCACTCGTGTTAAAATAGAATGCACTTTGCAAATCAGGGTAATCATTTTTTCAGCACACGCTAGTCTTGAAGGTAATTTATTCCGTAGCTGTCAGAGTTGCAAAGAAAATTATATCATTTCTTCCGTTCAATTAACTTTTCTGATGTTGAAAAAAATCCATTGCAACAATTCAGGAAAAATAAATGAACACATTTTTCTTATATGATGCATACATTAAATAAAATAATCTAAATGTGCGGAAACCTTTTCTCCTAAAAAACTTTCGACCTAAAAAAATTTTTTTAATACCCAATTGTACCCCAGACTGAACTATCAATAAATTTGATCCTCGGTATTGATTGAAAATCGCTTTCCTATTATCTTTAGACAATTAAAACTTAAAAGGCGAAATATTTTTTTTAGTTCGTTAAAAGTACCCCATTGTACCCTCAATCCCTCCATATTGGATACGGGAATTAAACATTTCAGGATTAAAAAATGAGTGGAAAAGAATAAATTTGGGCATGATGGATGAACCGAAATGGCTACCCCTCTCTTAGGTACCCGTCATACCTCAGTCTCATTAATTTCCGAGAAATAGAATGCAGCAAATGCAGCAAAAAATATGGGGTGGAATATCCAATTCATGATTAATGAGTGAAAATCAGTGGTATCTTGGAGGAAAGACTTGGTTTTTTCAAGATGATGCACTTTTCTTGATTCTCCGATTGTTTATTCATAAAAATTAATCAATTAATAGTATTCATATTATGCTAAGTAAATTTAATTGGCTGAAGTAAATGAATTTAACTGATTGAATACCTTCTGAGTGTATTCCTGTGTGGGATAATTAAATCCAATATCTTGACAATAGTCTATAGCCCATTCAAGACAACCTAAAAATCAATTACCAAGAGAATGGAATTATTTCAAAGCGTAGGGTTTGTTAATTGTCACATTGTATCAGTTCGCTGAATCTCTTAATTACAGTGTCTCTGGTATGAATAGTAGGACGTTCTGGCGGGCCTACATGTAGTCCGGATTGATAAAAAAATCTAAAAATGGGGGGAGAAGAAAAGATGGAAATTTTATTCTCACGGCCGAAATCCTGATTGTGGAGTGTCTGTTACGACACTCCCCTAAGGCTGTACTCAGGCGGTCACGGGTCGATCGTTTTACGCGGGCGAGAACCAGACGCGGATAAGACGGCAGGATAAGACCCTGGGTCCAGCCGAGACAAAAGAGACGCGTATATGTGTGTGAGGTTTTGTACTATGTGGAGCGACCAACTGATTGCAGTTCGATAATGCACGTAGATTTATGTAAACTGGTCAGCGATGGAGAAAAAACATCTTGTGATAATACACAGGTACGTGTTTTTTTTTTTTTTTTGAGAAACGCTTGAGAAGAAAGTACAAAATACTATATTACGGTGATACGGGAAAAAAGTACTTTTTTAGGACGTGTACCACATTCGGACTCTCGAGCGTCTTTTGATCTAGTGAAATTTTGTCATCTCATCTTTTGAGTCACGACTTTGAGTTTTAAGAAAATGATTTTCTTTTTATCGCCTCCAAGTCTCGTCAATGGAGAAGTTTGAATAAATTGCACCCTCTTCATTAAACGGTATATTTTGATACAAGTGAAAAAAATACTTTTTACGTTGGAAGGGTTGTAAGGTTGAAATGGGAAGACGCGGGTTCGAATCCTGGCGGATGCTGCGCCATCTTTTTTCTCTCAAAATTCTAACCTTTTGATTTTTTTTTAAATACAAATTCAAAACATTCAATATTAAGTATTCTTCTCGATTTTGAAGACTTATTTTTGTAATGAAAAAAAAATTCAAGGTATTTTTTGCAATTTTCACAAAAAGTGACCTTTACTATTTTTCCGATTTCGTTCATTTTCACAACTTATTTCATATTCTGTTGCCCTGCTGGAACTTTTTCATAAATTTTCAAAGTACTTTAGCGATTTAGACGAGAAGCCATGTTGTAGGGGATTTTCACGGAAAATTTTGTTTTCAATTAAGCGTAAAAGCCTGCCTTATCGTGCAATCTCTGTGGCGGGTAGTATTTTTCATTTGGTTTTTTGTTTTTTTAAAAGCGATGAAAGTTGAGCGGTAGTGCGTGCATGAGCGCTTTTGTACGCCCTGGAGGTTCCCATTGTGTACTAACTTTGAGGCTAATCTAGATCGGAGTGTACCTTTTATCATTTGGGTATATGGTTAAGTGTGTATGTGCCTGAGCGCGTGGCTGGCGCGCGTTACGTTATATACCACCGGAGCACCCGCATAATGATCGGCTTTTGCTCAGTCTCTGTACACCATCTCTGTATGGGAGTAACGGGTCTGCAAGCCACATGAGCCTCTGATGCGTGCATTATATCGACAGGTTCCACACTGGGTGGCTGTTACTACTCTTCGGTATCTCCAACGTCATCCAGCTCGGGAAATATCGGCGAAAATAGATTTTAACGACATCCACGGGTGCAAAGCCGTTTGATTCAGCCTGAAATATTTACCCAAGAGTTAAATAAGGCCAATTTACGCTCAAACGAAAATTACTTTTGCCAAATTCATTTACTTCTACCGAATATATCTGCATTTCAACTCTGCGGATCATTCATTTTTGAAGGACAGCTCGAATTGCAAACGAAGGGCTATTCGTCATCATTTTTAGTCAGTGTAACTTACCATGTGATGGTGACACCATTTTATTGTCGTAACCACTCCCCATTTTTCTTATTACCTTGCAGCTTCTGGTAATTTTCATTAAATTATATTTGAAAATAATATGTAACTGAAATTTTTTTCTTCCAAATAGAAGCGTTCTTTTTTACATTCCTACGATGATAGGGGCCTGGTAATCATCGAGTGTAATCGGGGAAATCATTGGGAGTCATTAATCACGGGTAATCAATTGCACTTGGTAACCAGGGTATCACCCCAATCGTCTGTGACCTTCGATCGCAAATCTCATTATAACAATTAGATATTAATGTTCACAGATAATTGTTATTGGATTATGGACAGGAATTAGTAAATAATAAAAATGGAATTAGTTTAGACTTTAACTTTTATTAAACGCACTGAGAAGATATATCATTCTGTGATGACCTCTCCTGCTCATCTGACTCATGGCAACCAAAATTTTTATGCTGTGGACCCATTTGAGAAAAAGCTCTTATTTATTCATCTCTTTTTATTCCTGTTTATATAAATTGTTCTCCTTATCCTGATGCTCTTCTAAGAAAAATTATAAAATACTAATATGGACTAACACAGCCATGGGCTAACCATGAATCTTTGAACACTCATACCAAGTACTCTCAGTAATTATGTTCAAGAATTTCGATGTAAAATTTTGTAAATTTTACTTTTTTTGTGGTTAATTGTTATTGAACTTTTATCTCCGTGCAATTTGATTCAATTTTCAAATTTATCGTTTTTGAGGGAGGAATTACGACATTTTGCGTTTCAATGATTATTTTAGAGAAACTCGATTTTTGAACTAGAAGAAAACGAGAATTCTCAAAATTTCTTGTAATTTCCAAAAAAATCGAATCATTCAGTATGAAATTACATTGAATTTCCGATCAATAGACAATACAAGGATGTCTTTATTTGAATAGTCCATTTATTATTTCATGAAATTTTGCATAGTCACTGACAAAATATTAATAAATGTAAAAAAAATTACTTTAAATTCAAAATTTCACAGAAGTGTATTGAAGCTGGAGTCAAGAATCTTCAACGGTTTTTTTTCGAAAAAAAAATACAGAGCCGTTGACTCATCAAGTTTCGACAGGTGATAAAAAATAGTAGATGAGACTTTTTTCACATTGTCTTTCATAAACTGGGGCAAAATAAATGGTCGAAAAAGAGCAATTCATGCTGTCAATTTGGAGAGCATGAATATGAAAAAAATTCAATGGACATTTTGAAGGATTTTTTGTACAATGGCGTGTACATGGAACGAAATATTTTCTCGTCATATAAAATCACCAGCACTGACCAACTATTCAGCCATTATTCTCCATCTTACGACACGCACCTCCAATGAACGTATGTACACCCGCATTAAACCACGCGCCTTTCTACCGACAACGCGAAAAACCAATTGGATCTGTAGTGTAAATTTATCCAATTTTTTCCCACAATTTTTTAACCCCATACTCTTCACTTTTGTTCTCCCGGTTTGAGTTATTAGATATCATTGTGCGGAATTTCCTAACGTATTACAACCCAAGGCGATTGCAGGCAATTTCCAAACGGTGAAATCATTGATACGAATTTGCGTGAAAATATTACACTGGGATACATGTGAAATATCACGTGTTATTCAATTATCAGCTGGTAAATACCACCGAGAAACATTTGTTTTTGTCATTACAAATATTCTTTCCTCACCTATTTTTCAATATTATTTTTATACCGTCGTAATGATACCCCGTGGAGATGTAAAAATCGTACGCAAATGAACCGAACATTATCTCGAGTATGTGTGGAATGATTTTCATACTTTCACGTAAAGTGATTGTTTGGTATGAAGTTTTAATGCCGCCTAACAAACATACGCCGCGCTTGTCCTTTCGAGCATGACCCGGCGCAAGAGTGCAGCCTTTGATAATTAAATTTATTATTACCTATCACGGGAGAACATTCACTTTGTCTATTAGGCGGCGATTCGAAAAAGCGATATTTGCCTATTTTGAGGGGAAAAAAATTGTGAGTCTGTCGGGTCATGACTAGTCATTCCTAATTGCGGATAGGTGTTTCCAACACCTTGGTGATTCATTGCAATCCTTCATTCTTCCCATTTCGTGGTGGGAAATTTTCCAATTTTTCAAAAATCCTACGGAAATTTCAAGTAGAAAAACAACTCTACAGTTCATGCGAATTCTATTTCATTTTTTAAAACTGAAAATCAGATAATTTCTTCGAATTCTTAATGAAATTCTCATTTTTTGGTTCATATGATCATGAAAATGGGTGAACAAAATGGTAATTCAGGTAATTATTTCCCTGAATTCTGACACTATTGGGAATGTAATCGAATTGAAAATTTAATTTCCATGACGCGATTGGAAAGCCTAATTGTTTCAATCTTAAATCAACTTGAACCTCAAAACATTGAGAATTTATTTGCAATCATTACTGAAAATTTCTCATTTTTGCAAGCTATCAATTTAATATCCCAGCTATCAAAATGAAACTTGCATTGTTTAGATTTTTCAAATTTTTCATGTAGAATGAGGAAATAAACTCAAATAAAATAATTTTGTCAATAAACTTTTTTCTAATTTCATTGAGTCCAAAATTAACCCGTAATACGAAGCATTACTGCCACTCACTGATAAAAAAAAAACAAATCACAATGGTTTACAATCGTGGCTAATACATTATGTCAAATTGCCGGGCACTTCGCTCCGAACCTCTAGTTTGAACCCAACACCACTGCAATAGAAACATAATCCGCACTCAGGCTTTATCAGAAAAGTTGATCGATAATTGAATAAATTACCGACTCTGCAAATAGTAATAGTAACCAACGGATGTATATCCACTCCGTATCCTACATTGGGGGTCGATCGATTCTCTTGCACCTCGCAATTATTCTATAATAAAAAAAAACAATACTTTACATTGAAAATAAAACTAATGCCTTGGGAAAAAAGCGAATCAAATAAATTCTCGGGCTGAACGAATTCCCTCGTTATGCGCAATGCGATACACAACGCACCGGAAACATGAACATATTTTTATTCCTCTCGAAATGCCTAGAACAAGTTATAAATTAAATTGTAAAATAACTCTGTCTCAATAACCATCGTGTATCAATTTTTTTTCCCACTTCGTGGATTTAGAAATAGAGTAATATGTGGGTGTTGTATGTCTTCAAAGTGGTTCATAAAATTGTTACCACTCTTGAATCTTCCCTCAACGCCCACTAGCATGTCGTCGATTTGTGTACAACCGAATATCCTCCAACTCATTTTCCCGGTGCCTTTTCATCGTCATACACGTCATCGACAAACTCCTACACGAGTACTAGTCGTTTTTCCAAGTTTCATTCAGTATTACCTTTACTCATTGTGAATCTCTCGACGAGCGTTTATGTAAAGGGCGGTATTAAATAAAAAAAACGGTACATGCTCTTTTTCAACGACTAGGCGGGACGTGCGGCCTATAGCCAGGTCGCATATAGAATTGAATACGTCATGTTCAAAATTCCGATATCTTTTATTTTTATTCTTTATTGTAGGTCATGTCATCGAGACCTTTAAATTGACATGTAATATACCCGCGCTAGTGTAGCGTCAAGCCTTGCTCAGTTGCAAAAACCATCATTTTTGGGTTTGACAACGTAAAAAAGAAAAACAATTTGCTATAATTTGATGAAAATTCCGTTAGGTTACATTTTTCATACACCATGTTGAACAGCAGTAAGTGTTCATCAAAATAATATATGAATATATCTTTGCCTGACCCATTGAAAAGCATGGAAAAATTCAGCCATTGTTAATTTTTGACTTTAAACACAAAAATCAAATTTTCACCCAAAACTATCATAAGGTAATGAAAAATCATTAGAAATGGATAAATCAGGTGTCATTTTGAAATTTACTTATTAAACTTTCCAATGAGTATGCAATATGTATGCTTCATAGAAAGAAGGCTAGTTACACTCACGCATCTTTTACTTATGGAAGGAAAGTACATAAATATTGTGAGTACAATGACATACCGATTTCGAGATTTTCTATTTAGTTGAAGTGATTTTGAGATTTTCTCGATATCAAAATGTCCCGAGACGTTATGGGTCAGCTGTTAATAACCTCGAATCCCCAACAATTGGCAGCATAAAATAAATAATAAACCCGTTCCCTCGAGAATTTCAACTCGGGGACGAGATCAACCTGTACCCATCAGGTTTCCAATATCAGTAATACCGATCTCAGACACGGGTATATCTCACGTTTTATCAAGTCTCCGTAGCGCGTGTACGCTCCATCGGTAAGAGATAATGCCCAACCGATAAAATATAACGCATCCTATTTCTCCTCTTAGCGTCACCCCCCTCACTATTTCATGTTTCGCCACTGGGCAATACCGATGGCCACCATCGCTCCATTGTGTACATTTATTTCTCGTGGGTCATTGGTAATGGTAGAATGTAGGTACGTGCATCTGGATACCACACACGTGTTCATGATTTTTCACAACCGCATGATTTTCTCTCATTGCACCTCTATCCGTACTTAAATCTCATTGTGTAGGTGAGATAATGCATTACAGACGTTGCTGAGACGATGAGATAGCAGAGGCGCGTGCGCGCTATTCTGGGATTCCCCTCTTTTTTTCGTAAATCTGCGCATGCGTTGGCACCTAAGGCGCCATGAGGTCTTTTTATTTTGGCGGAATAGTCCGCGGTCATTTCGGGGGAAAAAATGCATGAGTAATTGATGTGAACGGGTGGGGAATATAAATTGTAAGTGCATGCAAGGTGGATGTAATAGTTGGAATGCCGCTGGAAGGATAATAGAAATACTGAGGAATAATGCATGACGGTAATGAGGGGCTGGGCTTGGGATAATAATAAGGTCCTAAATCTTTCATGGTCACTCATTAAAAGGATTATTAATAATTTCCGATCTTAGTTACGATTTATTTTATTTGTTCAGTTGTTTTTTATTATTGAAATAGAGGAGACAAAGAAAATGCAGTTGCACGATTTATCAATCTTAGGCAGCCCTGGAGGTTTTGTTTTGCTTGCGAAATCGATGGCTGAGGCTCTATATTTGTAGATGTAAATATTTTTGTTGGCTCACGCACGAGATTCACGAGCATCGATGCTCGTTACGGGAAAACTATCGCATTGCCCCGTATGGAGATTGCTTTGCGGATTTTTGCAGATGGTTGCTGCAATCGTATTCTGTATTGGAATTTTTGTGGAATAGTTGGGAAAGTCCCGGAATGGAGGAATTTTATTATTTTGGAAACTTGCTCAATGCGATTTGGGGGAATTTGTACCGAAATAATCAGATGTACAAATTTCCGGGAGTTTGAGCAAACAATGAAGAATGGCAATGATTTGACCATTATTTATACTGCTGTCAATGGTCTAAACCTATATTGGATTTTTATTTACTGCGGCACTTCGTTCCACGCACAAGTTCATCGACAAAACCAGCTTGAATTCGGAAATTAGTCTCGTTAGGGTTCAACCCATTCATGACCTTTTGGAAGGCACTCGTCAACACCCAGACTTCCTGCCCACGTTGGCCCATTCCCATAACCTGTAATGAAATCAATAAATTATAGAATTTCCATCTAGAGGGTCATGGCTGGAATGGTCTAGTTCGTAATACATTTTGTAGATAGTTGAATATGAATATGCAAACTCCATCCTTATTATTGTTTTAACATAAATATCGAAACATAACATAAACCTTCTTAAGGGAAAACATCTTCTTTCAAGAAATCTTGCGTGCTTTATTGTTTTCTTTCGTTGCAAGGATTCCTTTTTCTGTACAACTTGGACTAACTTTGAACAAGAAAGTTTTAGACGAAAATAAATGATTTACCTTAAGTCCTGATACGAACTGAAGAGTTTCTTTGTTGACGACTGCGATGCTCAAATTGTCTCCACCGAACTCGTTCCGCCAATTCCAGCAACCAAGAGCAATTTCCGACATCAATCCATAAAATAGTACACCGTTCTTGTCCATGGCTTGAGCTCCAGATTGAGAGGGTCTGGTCTTGCGAAAAGAGTGGAAAAACCTGGCCATAGCCCGTGGATTATAATTGAAAGGATAAGGGTCCCTGATAACGGAAGTCAACACCCAGCTCTCAACGATACTAGCTAAAGAATGGAAGTACAAGATTCTATCTCCGTTTGGGAGAATAGGACTTAATGCAAGACCGAACAATCCGTCGGGCATCTCGAAACTTTGTCCAGCGATGGTGAAGGTAGTATTATCGGGATCAACAAGGAACAGGTCGTTCTGAATGTTCCAGGATCTTTGGCGTTGATGATCGTAGACAATCAGCTGGAATCCAGTGACGTCGGCTATGTAGACAAAAGTGTTGAGACATTGTTCGTTGGCATCTCGGACATCCACTACTGGCGTTATGAACAGAGAATCAGGCAAAATCTGATGATCTGGGAATCGGTAGAGAGAAATCAAGTAGCCAGTTCTGGTGTTGAAGACAAGGAGTTTGGGAGAACAAATCTGAGATTCTTTCAATTTTCCGTTGTCCAAAACCCAGAGTCTACCGCACTCGTCAACCTGAATCATAAGTGTGGCTTCATTTATTCGCCATTATTAATTAGTTGATTGATTTTGTGTTATTTCTTTATGAATATATTTTTCTGATGAATTTTTAGTCCAGCACATTGTCTTTTACATGTTTTAATTTACAATCGCGGACCCAAACATTCGAATGTATCAATAAATTTACATAGTCATCGATGTGATGTATCAGAGTTCAAATTCCAAATGCGTCAGGTTCCTGAACTCCGAGTGACGCTAAAAGTGCTAGAAGGCTACAGTTTTTATTTTTGAATAATGGAAAACTATTGTATTCAACAAATGAAATTTTGTATTAAAATTTTTGACGAGAGATTTTCCAAAGATTCGACGTGAAGCTTTTCTAAATCTCAGTTTGAGTTCCAAAAATCTCAACTTGATACTCCCAAATAGCTCCAGATTTTTCCACATTAACTTGAAGTTTTTATTGGATTCGTCAAATTCCTATTGAAGAATTTTTAACACCCTTTCAGCTAAAATGTCCGTTTCTTTTGGATTCTTGGCAAATTATAGATGGAGTTGATGTGAAAAGTGCAATGTTTTTACATTTTGTCATTATTTAATGACCTATAAAGTTTCGTGGGGGTGCAATCATTTTCATGTATTTTTTTTACAGTTTCGTGATTCTATTTAAAATTTTAGAAGAAAACACAAGAAAATATTTGAACCACCTTGAAACTCCATAGTTTCATAGAGTTATCAAGTAATGACAAAATGCAAAAACGTTATATGAAAAAAAGCATGAATTTTGGGGGAAGAGATGTAAAACATCCTTAAACTTGAAACCTTAGAAATCTGCACCATAAAACATTCGAGATTACAAGTCTAAAGTAAAGTTTGACATAAAAAATTTAATGGTGGCAGTAAACGTCCATCATTTCCGCGTCATCATATATTCCTAGGTTATTTGCATTCTATGACAAAACTGTTGCTTCATGTTTTATGCACGGAGAGAAAAATACAGGAAAAAGTAAGTGATTTTTATTTAAAATCATGGTAAAAAATAAGAGACGGTCAGTGTTAGTTGTTTTGAAGCCTCGTCGTGGAAACAATACCATCCTTTCCCAGATGCAAGGTTGACATCCAAACCGAACGTGAGGATTATAAAGCGCATGAGTCAGAATGGCTTTTTGGTCGTATCTATGATCCTATTTTATGTTATTGTGGCCGAAAACCTCGCTTCGCTCCGTAAAGATTACTCAATTCCGGGTAAATTTTACGTCAGTAGAACCATACTTTTTTTTCTACTTATTTTACATCGATTCGAGGTATGATGGCTAGGTGACGATTAATCAAGACTTCAAAAATAGTTAGACCTCACCATTCTACCCAGTCAGGAATCGAACCTGGAACCTATCCGCTGTGAGGAAACCGATTTTTTTAGACATCAGCGCGCTGCACTGTCCGCGTGTGATTAGCCAGTTCCTGCACTCTGAAATATAAAATAATGTATGCCACTCGGACGGTCATTTTGTGTTTCACGCGTACGATAACACCCCTCACACGCGTAAAAAAACAAAATTAACCTCCTCGAAGTGTAATATACTATTTCCGACTTCGCCGTTCGCCCACCGTTTATATTTCAAACAGTAATTTTTACCGAACTTTTCACGTACTTTTTCCAGTATTTTTCTCTCCGTATGAATATATGAAGAAGTCGAATTCGAGAACACTAATAAAATGAAACGATAAAACACTATTGATTCTAACCTTGATTCGATAAACGCTGACTATATTATTACAATTCCCCAGTCTGTTCCATTCCCAATTGGGGTATGGCGCAATGATGGGATTGCCCTCAGCTGATACCTTGTCCGTGACATAGCCAAGAGTGACTGGAACACCGTCTTGAAACCTTGGAATCGTTACCAGAACCTTTGGAGATCTACCTGGAATTAAAGAAAAAAAATAACAAAAGAAAAATACGGAAGGCCTGGATGAAGGAATTAGCAGTTGTCGCGTTGCAAAGTATTCTTCCGACTCAATGAAAGTGATAGTTTCGCATTTGAGGAGTCATGAAGCGACTACAATGATTGATGGATAATCATCTCGTCTAACGAGTATTGACATCAGATAAACAAGCCTGAGGATAAAGTGATGAGCGGTACTCAGTTCTGCAGTTTACCTCGAGTTTTACAGGCGTTTTTCAATTTCCTTTGTGATCACACAGACGTATGAGTAATTTCCAACTGTTTTCCATCACCAATTTTTCCTTCTCTCAGGAGTTACTGACCATCTGTCTGCTCCACCCACAGTAGATAATCATAAAAATGGAAGCATCTTACCTTGTATCACATCTACATCGATTGGAACGGGATCACCAGGCGTGAATTCTCCTCTCTCCACTGCCGTCTGGCGTGCGATCGCATTCGGATAGTCAAATTCCAGTGATTTCCACGAATAAATCAATCGCAATTTGTTGGTATTGGCATCAGGAAGACCAGTGTGGTTCCTGACAGGACGATATATGGATACAACACATTGGCTCAGGCACAGCACCAGAGAAGATGTCCTTAGTATGTCCCAGATCTTCAAACTGTTCAGCATCTGCAATCGTTAGGTTTTTAATATTATTATTCATTGACACCAATACGTAATATCGGTTTTGAATATGGATAAGGAGAACTTTGTCTTTTGCATCTACGTTTGAATATTCCTGATGACCTTGATGCCAGAGAACGGGCCTTCATTGGAATGTGGGCCAAACTATATAACTCAACAGTTCAAGGCTTTTTGAAGAGGATCCTTTCGTCGGAGACAAAGGTCATTATGTTTAATAAACAATTTTTAACGTATTAATACGTACGGTTATTAATAAATACCCATAATTGATCTACTCAGCTGAAGGACTCCGTAATTCGTAATTGCAATGGACGTGCAAGAAAGTCATGAAGAAAATTCACGGAGAAAATTTGTTGAGTAATGCTTGCCTATTGACTCTTAAGGATGTACCGCACGTATAGTCAAAACAAAAGTTTATGACCCTTTATATAATTCGTTATATTTATACCAATTTATTTTCAATTAATATTTCTTTGAACACAGTGTCAAGATAAATTTACTGATAAATTTCTCTCCGTAAATTTCGAGGTGTTACGATGAGTATTGATACTATTAATACTATCGTATTGATAGTAAGGGTTACTGAGGTTGATTACTCACTTTGAATTACTCCTTATAATTCGAATGCAGAGTTCTAATGCGATTAAATTTATGTGTGACAGCGCGTGTGGAGGAAGGCCGGTACTACTGAACGGATACCATCAAACTGTTATTTCGTGACGCTCTACACACCGTAATGCTGGAACTACGTTTTACGATACTTTATTCATACTGGGCTGCATGCAAATTAACAGAGGAGGTAAAATGAAGATTACTGCGAGAATAGTGGGGAATTGTTAGTTTATGACGTATTTGCGATAACTCACGTCGCAGACGCTAGTGAACACATCAATTCTCGTAGAAGATACTGATGTAGATGATTTCACGGGTGTCAGCGAATTCCGTGAAGTTCCTGGGTCTATCGCTTCTCAATTTCCCCGAGGAAAACAAGAGGAGTGCATTATTTACACACCTTGTTAGATGTCTGATATCAAGTCATGTTTAATTTTCCTCAGATTCATGATGAGTGCATCCGGAGTTTCGAGATAATGATAATTTCACAAACAATTTTCCAGTTGACGAGGCAAGACCATCAATTCAGGTTTTTTCGATTTTTTCCCATGGACGAAAAGTGAATCCACTTCCATTGAATCATTTAACTTCTAAATTTCCCATTACACACTCATTCAAATAATTCAAAAATCATTCAGCCGAGTTCTATTAAACTCTATCAAATAATACGGGTCGGAGGCTACGACAGAATCCAAAAAATTGTGGTCCACCTGGTCATATGCGGGTTACCCCGAGCTGCCGAAAAGAAAAACGTGGGAGAGAACTGCCTGCCACGAATGGAATTCTCCCATTTACCTGTCACCGATGCAGGTATCCAGATCCCAATGTGTCTCAATGAATCGACACGAGGAATGAAAAATAAAAAAGAAAGTATAACCGAGATAACAAAAAAGAGCCCACAGTCCAATTAAGATTTGATTTATATCAATTGATTGCGACAAAATGCAGCTCCCCCAGCTGCTGAAAGTCACTGGAATTCACTCGAGGAGATTCCCAGGGGCTAGTTGTATACACAGGGGATGGGATTGCTCTTCAAACACGACTTCAATGATGTGGATGGGGCCAGCAGTCAGAGCCACCCCTACTTAACTGTCAGTTACCCGTGGAAATACTGAATCACAGCTACTGTTAAGGGGGTGAGGGAAGTAGGATGATCGCAATATGCCGCGTGCCACTATAATCGAACCTTTTGCTAGTGTTCAATGCACCAAACAGAATGTACACTCGGTCCCACGGTGTATTGAGGCACGTGTCCACTCTGGAAACCTGCAAGTCTCCACTGCTCCTGACAACCCGTGTGATTTTCATTCATCATTAATTCGTTTTTTTCTGTGCTCTTTTCATGATCAATTAAACAGACGGCAAATTGTTTATTCTAATGAAGAAATGAAGTCCCTAATGAAGGCCTTTTGTTTCAGTACTTTCCAACACGTTCCAAACATTAGTCTTGGAAAATTCTTGTTTTTTCCCATTGCGTCATCTGAAGTTATCAAGCTCATTATTGGTTTGATCAATAAAAATATTTCTGTGAGTCACTGCTTGGGAACTCCTGAGGTGTTGACGATATTCACCTATTGTTGAATTCACTGTAATTACTTTGCGAAATTCTTGATTGATCTTTTTTTTATTGGAACAATATTGGACTGTCAAACAATTTCAAATTAAAAAATTGAGGGTAAAAATGTTGGGGGTGAAATCAGTGGCATCAATAGGACAATTTATTTGTTAATTTCATAACTTTTCATTTGAATTGGAAATCAGAGGGGGCACGAACAGGTCTAGAAGAGTATGAAGAGTAGGACAAAATGAAAATGTAATAGTGATAAAATCAATTAATTGACAAATCTGATGATTGAAAATTGTCAGGCGGGATATATCATATCGATATGAAACTGCAAAAGGCACTTGGATACTGCCAAACGAAAAAACTCTCCCCTGATTCTGACGCATAAAGAATAATGAATGTGAAAGAGAGCTTCCGGCTAGACTGATGTGACACTGAATTGCATTTAATTTACACGTTCCTCGCATTGTGTCGGGGTGAAATGCTTAGGGTTAACAAAGAGGAAGGGCGGCTGTCGAAACAACCAGTTTCCGATTGGCAACGAGTGGCACTGAACGTGTGCATAAGATCCCCATGACAATTTTTCTCCACTGTTCATCGTTATCTCTCCTTCTTCCGATTCGCACAAGAGGTCCATCGTCACTTTCCCCCCGGATGTGCGTCATACAGAGGATTTCTAGACGATTAAACTAAGTGCCACAGCCGTGAGAGGAGTGGAGTCAATGACATCAGCCATCGTATTTACTCCAGTTTATCGTCGAAAAAAGGAAAAAAAAATATTACCTTGATGATTGTGGAAGAGGTGAGGACAATCCTTAGGACAATTGCGGATTTTATATACTCCAACAATTGTACTATCTGTTGAAAATTTTTTTGAGCCCCGACACGTGCTGTGAGTGCCACTCACATAAAAAGCTCGAACAATGCCACAAAATATCGAGTAGATATATCTCCAGAATTAAAACTCCCGCCGCATTTATACCGCTTGGGGTTTCTGTATCGGCCCTACAATTGAATTATGTATACTGCATACAACGAATATGTGGCAAAAGTATTTGCGAGGGGTGGGGGCCACGTGCCGATACGTACATGCAATCGTTTCACCCAGTTGTCTCTGGCTATCAGCTAACAATGGTAGAGCACGATAACACCAGTCGTCAACAGTTGCTATCCCCCTCCCTGTACGTTGATTCAGCTGGAAATGATGATACTACACTACTACTTACTGTCATGAACAAAAATACGTGAAATGTATATAATATAAAAGCTGAACTAGCTCATAGAATAATCCCTTTTAAAAAAAAAGCATGTAATGTTTTTTCTCAGCTTTTTTAGGCGCATAGCTAAGCTATGCATATCAAAATATATGTATGTATTTTTTTTATTAGAATAAATACTTATAACTTAATATATAAATACTTATAACTTAAACCTTAAATATTTTTATTGCGTGAGGGGTTTGATGGTGGATTTTTTCAACAAAAAATGAATGGAATAATTATAAATTAATTTTTAAAAGTTTGGTAAACTATTTCTGTAATTTTGTGATCTTATCATACGAAAAGCATAGCTCAAGGATAGAATAAAGATAATAATCACGTAAATTAAGAAAAAAATATCTTCAAGTGTGTACGAGAGAAAAAGTTCTTTCCGTAATAAATAAAAAGGACAAAAACTGGTTTTTTTGTAAAAAAAACTCAGCCAAGTAAAAGTTTCGCACAATTGATTCCGTGAAAAACTCGTGTTTTGCCAAAATATGGCATTCCAAGATATTAAAGAAACTCAGAAAATGTAAATGAAAATGCCAAGAAAAGTTATACGAGTCGATAGAATGGATTCAATAATGAGAATAAAAAAATCAGTAGAGACAGGACCAACTTACTTGGCGCGGTTTTTCCCAAGAACTAGAGCTAGAGCCAAAGATTATCTTCAGTCACTTTTAGTTATTAATCAAATTGCATTTTAGCATTATCCTGTAAATAAAACCGTGCCAAGTAAGTTGGTCCTGTCTCTACTGATTTTTTTATTCTCATTATTGAATCCATTCTATCGACTCGTATAACTTTTCTTGGCATTTTCATTTACATTTTCTGAGTTTCTTTAATATCTTGGAATGCCATATTTTGGCAAAACACGAGTTTTTCACGGAATCAATTGTGCGAAACTTTTACTTGGCTGAGTTTTTTTTACAAAAACACCAGTTTTTGTCCTTTCGGGAGATTTCACGGATTTTTCAAGAACTGCATATAATTTTCATATTTCATTTGCATATAATTTAACATATTCTAGTTAACAATTATAATTATGGAAATAGATAAAAAATATAAAATCCAAGGGAAAAAATAAAACATTCTCCTCTGTTTCACTTTTGCGATTCAACGGTTTAAATACACTGATGGCAACATCTCAACGCCAAATTTGGCCCAGGTTAGGTTGGATAGACCTGCTGCCAACTTAGTGATTTCAATGTAACCGAAAGATAATAGAAATTGGTAAAATATTGAAATGAGCCCGTTGCCATGGGCGTATTTTTGCCAATATTAATCGAAAAAAGGGGAAACTTATATCGATGAAAAGCTTGAGGGCGATTTGTATAATGTAACTATGCACAGATTTCATGTAACTTGTAGCGTTTGTATTTTATGGATTGAATACGATTAGGAGGTAGTGGAAGGGGTAGTTGTGTCGTGTATAGATACACCGTAGCTCTCGGCCTTATTTGTTGGATAGAGACGAAACTTTTACTTGGCCGATACGCTACCGCGTATCTCGATAATCCATCCAATATTTTTTCTTGCATAAGCAAATGTTCATTTCGATTTCTGGGAAATGATGTCACTGAAAAATACGATCAAGTAAATAATTCCATTTGCTGTAACTTGTTTATTGACGATACCAATTATTTTTATCATATCTAGTTTGAATTTACAATTTTTTAACCATTTTTTTGACGACGTGGATTAAAACAAATAAAATTTCAAATTTTTTGGAGAAAGGAAATTTTTCAATTTCTGTTGCTATGCCCGGAAGATTTTTCCAAAAGGACACAGGAACGGCCGTGAATTAGGTGGCTACGTTACTACGCATCAAGTTTAGAAGGTAAAGAGAATTTTTGTCTACATCATAGCAAGGTGAAAACCTCAGTGTAGAGATACCCTCGAAAAGAGTCATACACTTATCCTCCGTGAAATTTCCACTCAATGTCACATCTGTCAAAAACTTAAGATATTTGAAAGTTTTATCGGATAGAGATTCAAACTGCTTATTGTTGTGTAAATACAAATAACACAGTTTTAATGTGGTAGAAAAAGTTTGAGAATTTATGGTGGTTATTTGATTGCCCTGTAATTGAAGCCTCCTCAACTCGCCGAGGCCCCTGAACATCGCAGGGTGTAGCTCCGTCAACAAATTAAAGGCTAAATTCAGCTGTGACAATTTATGGAACTTTGAAAAAGCTTCGTCTTCGATAGTCGTCACGTTACATCGGGACAGCTCCAGAATCCACAGGTTTTCCGTGATTTCAGATAACCCATCTTTGGATAATGTCAAGATGTTTTGGTCTCGCATTATAACGTCATGCAGATTTACTATCCCTTTGAAGAAATCTCTTGGAAATTGTTGAAGACTGTTGTTGAAGAAGAAAGCGTAGTGAATAGAACTGCTATTGATGAAAGGACCCGATGCCCCGTCAATGTTGATATTGTTAAATGTGACCTCGTGTAGATCTGTGAGACCACTGTATACCCCTTCTGTTAAATTCAACTTCCTGAATTCCTTGGAGTAATCTTCTGTGAAACTCAGCTTGTATAGCGGCGGCATCGTTCTAATGAGCTGCATAGTGTGGTAACGTATTTTATTGACCACAGCTATGGCTGACGAATTCCAAGGCTGGCAGTTTTGTGTGTACGAATCAGCACCTTCATTGCAGTACTCAAACAAGTCACTATAGTTAGAATGTGCCTCAATCAGAGAAGACATGAAGACACAAATCAGACCAACAAAAATCACCGAGGTCTTCATTTCGAAAATTTTTTTTTATACTGAATGTAAAATGCTGATCAGACTCCAGGTTTATATACTATCGTAGAAGTTGACATTACCTTGAAATATGTAGATATGTGAACAATCACATAAACCCGATAAGAATTATGACGAATAACATTTTCATTAGTGCTCACATTCGCCTTCTATGATTCGAATATTGACACAAGTGTTATGAAGGTCTATGAAGCGGGATTTCGGGATATATATATATATATATATATATGTGTATATGAATATGTTGATTACTGGAATTTTTTTAAAATATACGATAACACCCATATGCGTAAGAAGGGTGCGCGTAGCGCGCCATATAGGCTAGTATATAAAAATATGTGGGGAATCTTGGGGTACAATGGACATCCGTTGATCCACCCCTAATTTTTAACAACTTTCTATGTTTAAACAAACATAAATATATAAATTAAGTATTTAGCAATTAGTCGATTGATTGACTGTCGAGTGGGATTTTCCAAAAGAAAGAAAATGTAAATAATGCACAGAAATTACTGATAATAATTGCTAATGTACGTCATTAAATGGACTTTTCATACTAAATTTATTAAGTTGTTGAAAAATCAATCACACCATTCCATCTGATAAATAATTATTATGTCATTCCGGAAAGGTATTCGACGGTGGTGATTGTACTAATTTAAAAACATGTTGATAGAAGTAAGTATATGAATATATTAATTCTTTATTTTTATTAATTTATTTTATTAATTTATTATATTAATTTATTATTATTTATTATATTAATTTATTATTATTTATTATATTAATTTATTTAATTTAAAGTGTATTTCACCTCCGCAATAAGATGTTCGATCAGATTGACTCTAAATATCTGAAATTTTGAAATAACCGCCGCTTAAAAATGTTTTATCATCCATAAAAATTGATCTCGATATAATAACTGTCAATTGATTTATTAAAATGATGTTATCCGTCGTCTGTATGAAGCATCCGCCCATTCTAATTGAACATTAGCCAAAAAAAAGGCAGCCAGCATAAAAATGAAGTCCCACGAGACCTGCTATTTGCTCTCTCATGGATTGAAGTACTCATCATAAAAAATACGAGGCCAACCAAATGCCGCACTCGAACAATTACATAATACAACGTACCCCCGGTGATGCAGAGGGTCCACCGGGAGTGGATCAACAATACCCTGATCAGGACTCATGGGAACCAGTAATGACATGGTGGTCATGGTTTCCCAGCCATCAATGGGGGTGTCTCACCCTCTCTCTGGGCGACGGGGGTGTTGCTGCATCCCCCATGGTATTGTCAACAGCGTCAATATGGTATATGACAGTCTATGTGAAATGCAAGTGGACCTGTGGGAACTCCTCTTCATCCCACACTCCGAAAATTTAGTCCCCCTGTGATAAATAATAAATCCTCGAGTATCAAGTACATGTCTTGTACGTATGTACATGTTCAAATTGTTCTGGTATGTGTCTCGCTATTACGAGTCAGTGAAAAGCGGGTTGAGCCCCACACACTGGTACTATTTCAATGGACATAAATTAATTCAGCTCGTTAGTGCAGTGAAGCCGCCATGGGTTTATATTTATCGAACTCATGTAACGAAGAAATCGAACTACTCGAGGGGTTAATGCATCGAACGTGTTGCAGCCACTTTATCGCCTATTGGATTCTATTACATCGGCTAACAAGATAGCCACTTCACTAATTAAAATTACATTTTTCGCACTGGGTAATTTGTTCATTTACGGAATTAGTGGGTAATATTTTATTTTTTGTTATGAGATGGTACTTTTAATGGGATGCTTATGTTATGGAGAGGTTCCGGATCATTAATTATCATTTTTCCGGAATTAGTCATGGAAGGATAGTACGGCAGTTATAGTTGAGGGTACGAGGCAAAAATATGGGCAGTCATTTTTACCACTGCCTGATCTCCAATTTTTAGGCAAGGACAGAGACGTTTTTGTAAAATCCATTTTTTTTTCTCAGCCAATCATAGCATCCACTTTTTGATGTCGCGGACTATAATGAAATCATCCGATCCTGGAAAAATAGGAAAATAAATTTTTGTTTCCACTTCCGTCCCTGACGTTTCATATAGGATTTGTGTGTGACGAACGTGACTTTTCTCTAAAATTGATTTTAGTTATGAAGAAATGGTTATTGAAAACCATCACAACATCATGACGGATTAAAATTCCCATTGGATTTGAATAAAGTCGCTCTGGACGTATACGATCAACATTTTGAAAACAATTAATTCCATTAACGATATAAATTTTCATGATTTTTAAACAAATAATCCAATTGTTTCAAAATTTTAGGATTTTTTTCAAATTTTTAGAGCATTGTGTTTTACAAATTAGTGTTTAGCGTTTTACAAATTAGCGATCGAGTCTAATGTGCTGATACCTATAGCACCCCATTTTTCAGAATGCGGTCATATTTTTGTAAAGTTGCCCCATCTTTAATTACATTTTTTAAAGCCCGTCATATTAAGTGTTCGGTTCTGCTCAATGGTGAATAAGTGCCAACAGTATAATGACTTATTCCACAGTATTCATTGAGTTCAACTTGTCACTTTCGTTGGAGAGCAAAGTCACGTAAAGGTCCAGCACGCAGCTCCAACCAGAGTTGCCAGACGGCGGTTTTTTCAAAATGTTTTTTTGATTTTTTACAGTCACAGTTAATCGAGTGAAGTCAATCACGCGAAGAATTGACATTTTTCGAACCACATAGTTGATATTTCATTCAGAGCTTATTATGATCTACCCTACTCTGGAAAAATTATTAAAAAGTTTTGGCAAAAATCGCCGTCTGGTCACCCTGGTCTGATCACCCTCCAACAATTTTTTTTACTAAATGTGAGAAATTGCATATGAGAATTTACAACCTGTGATACAATGTTGTACCCTGGATTATCTTAAGAATTAGGGAATTCATATCTTCATGAATATAACAGGAGTATATCCAGAGTGGTCCGATGCGCTTCACACATTCAGGTAAATGTGGCAATATATGTAAATTAATCGAACAATAAATTTCTTCATAATGCATGGAAGTATTCGTATTTACATAATTAATTAATCAACTAAGAATTTTCCTATCTATTCAAGTATTTTCTTTAGCTTTTCAAGTATTGTAATGCTATTTTTGACATTTGTCAAATTTATCCAAGTTTTTCCCTTCGGTGTAATTTCTCGGTTTTTGATTATTACGTGTTTTCTGAAGATTGACAAATCGTTTTTTTTTCATCTTTCGATATTATATAGTTATCTCTAATGTGACATTGATAATCTCGTACACAATTTTCCTCATTCACATTCGCATGGAATTTGTTAGTTATGCCAGAAAAATTGTAGTGAATGAATTTTGTGCGAAAAGTTTATGAGAATCAAATGAAATGCGGGCATATAGCAGCTCAACATCAGGTACACACACCAAACAATACTTTACATTATTATAGACATTGCCTCGTACCAGAAATCCTATACCAGGATGCATCAAGACGTCGGGATCAGGAGTGAGTGATTTTTCAAACTATCGAGAATGCGAAGATTCTCTACACTATTTCTCCGTATGTTATCCTGAACCTGCTGAAATTTCTGAGCAACTTGGAAGACATGAGGAAGATAAGGAACAAGTAATTCTCGACCAATCGATCCAATTTCCATCTCTTGTTTCAAGGCTAACTGATGACTCTTCTTCATCATCGATAGTTTGATTTCTGGGTGATCATGGTGCTCCTCTGGTTCGCGGAGATGGAACTACCGGAATCGTTTCCTGGGGACTGGACTGTTCTCGCGAAACTCACCAGTAGCAAGGTCATCGCAATTTTTTGCAATTTTTGCAGGTGTGTTTATTATTATTGTTATTATAATTATTGGAAAATAAATTCTTAATTCCAAATTCGATTTCTATTTATCAAAATCTCCGGCCCAAAATAATAATCGATCAAATCGATCAAAATTCAACGCATTTGAAAGCTCTTAAAAACAATTTTACTATAATGAAGATAATTTATTACACAGAATGAAGTTAAGAGTGGCGAATAATATAATATATCAATTTCATATATAAACTCGTGGAAACTATAATGATTAAAATACTGACTACTCATGATTGTCTAGCAGTTTTTCGTAATAATTCAGAATTTTTGAAGCTATATTGCCATATCTGAATACACAATTTGACAAATATCTATTTTAATAGTTTTTTTTTATCACATGTTCGGTATTTACATCGCATAAATTAGTCCGAATGACGTAAAAGCAAAGAACACACATCGAGACCCCATATCAAGGCTATCATTGTTTGCCAGACTATATAAGAATTACATAGAAACTGACGTAATTAGACATCATAATGGAAGCCAAGCGGAATCATTTTTTGACACTATGCCTGGCGGTTTGCCTTTCTGGTGAGTTATGAAAAAATCATCATTTTTTTTATCACTGCATGATAATCCAGTAAATGTCTAGAACTGACCCACCAAAGCGATGTCCCTAATTTCTAACGAAGTCAACAGTTTTTTTTCTCCTGATTCCGAATCTGGAGACAGTTATTTGGGGGGAAACAATTAGTTCACAAGATCCCGGGGGATTTATATACCGTTCGTACAATTCAAGATAAGGGACAATATAAAGTGGTATTAATTCTTATCAATCGTACCTGAGCAGTTCTCCTCACCACAGAATATTAATCCGAGTGCTTAGCCACTGTCGATGGATAATACCCACGTAAACACACCGCCGCTCTTCTTGCAACAATTCTATTATTTAAGATTAGAATTTATAAATTATTATTATTATTGAAGAATTTTCCAATAATGGTTGATTCAGAAATAATTAATTAATGATAATCCCTACTCTCTCTATTGTGTTCCTCTGGAAAGCTATCAATGAATATCCAAATTGTTGTTAGTGGTATATGCAAGAACTCCGCAAAGAATCATAGGTGGAACGTTCGCTGGACCAGAGATGTGTCCATACACTGTTGGAGTCAGTCTAAGGGGCATTATTTGTGGTGGAACTGTACTGGACAAAACTCATATTTTGACTGCAGCCCATTGTGTCAAGCACAATGAAGATACCGCATGGGGCATTGAGGTCATCATTAACACCAGAAATTGGTATTACAGAGAGAACAATGTATTTCAAGTGTCCAAAGCTATTATTCACAAAGACTACAAGCAGGGCACGCACAACAATATACATAATTTAGCTGACATTGCTGTTTTGAAGGTACGGATTAGATCTCCATTTCACAACCAATTAAATATTCGAATATGTATCAGAGCGGGAGTTGTATGAACAATATTTTGTAGCTAGATAGAGAGCTCCCTTTGGAGGCTCTGAGGACTAGGCTGCAGACAGTCAGTCTACCAAATAGTGTACCCCAGGTTAACACAACCGCGGAGATCTGTGGTTTTGGGAATACCAATCAGGGCCTTCCAGAGCCACCAAGGTGGATGTACAAGCTACAAACAACGACTATCAGTTTGGCTGAATGCAGACAGTATGTGATTGATAGGCTTCACACCAGTCACCTATGTACGAGAAGCTCAGTCGGTCAGGGACTGTCCATTGTAAATATTCCAATTAATAATTGCTCTTGAAATTTGTCAACGTGAAACAAGATCTGAATGGCTTGAAGTAATTTCTAGCGAACTTGTAGCAAGTAAATATTGATGTCAAATGTAAACTTCCGATTCACTTCAAGAAACCCAGTACTTGAAATGTAAACTTCGGTATCGTCGATAAGTCTAGTGTTGATTTGACCGACTTGATTTGAAGTCTAACATTTCAAGACTAAGCCTTCATTTTAAAGGAAATGTACGCGTTTGAATCAAATGATTCTAGTCTGCTACAATTATTTTTTCTCAGTGAATGTTCATGCTTTGCTCTAATGTCGATTAGTTGAGAGTTCTCTTTTACTAGTTTCCCATTTCAGGGTGATAGTGGCAGTCCTCTGATTCACAACGGTAAAGTCATAGGTGTTGCTTCCTGGGGTCACGAGGTTAATCTTGCAACCAGACAGCCCCAGGTCTTCACAGATGTTTATACCTACGGAAGCTGGATTCGCGATGCAATGAACTGGAATGATGCATCAAGGGCATCTGAACACTGGATTTATTTATGAAGACTCGTTAATACATGGTGGTAATTTACTTTGAAAATGTAACAATGTAAAATGGAAATTAAAGTAACACTGCATGCATTTGGCGATTCACATTGGAAACTCTGGTGGAAGAGGTGCTTTTGAATGGGAGCATTCAAATCGTCCTAGTTTTACATTTCATTCTTTTTTGTGGAAATTGTATAAAGTGTGCGATAACATATTCATCACCGTCCAGAAAATGAAAGAATAAAACAACTGAAATATTCTTCGAAACCACACATCTCGTCATACCTTGAAAAATAAACAAAAAGATAGTAAATTTGCTACCGAACAATTATCGATTTTTCCAACTCACGTGAGACTTTGAGTTTTCAAAGCTCTTTATTCTTTAGTTCAAGGACTACATACGCTGTACTATTTCCAAACTTATGAAATTAGCTTTCTTAATGAGCTGAAATTGCATGACATAAGCGTATGGCAGAATCTTCAATGAAGTTAAGATAAAATTTCTCGTAAAAGTCTCGTAAAATTTATGAAAAATTAAGAAATTTTTACGGGATGTGCCATTGGTTTATTTATTTATTTATTTATTTATTGTTCATGTTTTCATCTAAAACTCTGTGAGTTTTACTAGTTCGAAAAAAATATGTCGCAACAGCGGAAATTTTTTCGTGCTGCAAACTTCACACCACTCACAAACCGCCTATATTCGAGGTGGCATATAAGATCCATAAATTCCGAAAAGTGGGCATCATTGTAATGGAGTTGAAACAGATTCAATTGTCGATACTGCGAGGCTATATTTATCGACGTTAAGTAGCGGACAAATCGTTTATATTTACAATGAAATCATTAAATGTGGCCGTCCAAATGACACTTGATTATTCGTTTCAATATCCAATTCATTAGGTACTTAGTACTCATTCGTGTGCATCCATCACTGCATCTGAATGCAGTAAACCACCATAAGACACATAAGTTCTTAAGTTCTACGCCAGAATGAAAACGCGGGTCTTTTTCAATTTTTTTTCAAATAAATGAAAATAAAGATAAAATCATGACATCTACGATTTGACGGGGATGCCCCGAAACTTAGCCATGAAGTTATACAAAAAATTGAACAACTGGGAAGAAAATAGAAAAACCGCGATTATCTGAAAAACTAAAACTGACATGTGTATTACACCTTTGGTTCATAAAAAACATTAAATTCTTGGAAAAATTGAATTTTCGTGAAACTATCACGTGTTCCAAAGTCCCAAGACGATCTATATTTTGTTCGATCCTTGAATTCTCAGTTTTCAATTTCTGTAATGATGGAATTAATGAGAATCAAATGTGCAATAATAGATGAATTACACAAACGTTATGACATCGTTCAACTGCTTTTTAACATGAATTTAAAACTTGTTAAAGGTTTTCTGGATCCAACCAACATAAGCAGAGACCTTAGTGTAAACTGTTGGAACACCTTTGCGACACGAATGGTCAGTCCAGGAGACGATTCCAACAAGTTGTGGAGAGGTATTTGGCCGATATTGGATAACGGGTCCTCCGAGGTCCTTAGAACAGGCGGAGACGACTCCTCCGATGACTCCACTACAAATCTGATCGTTAGTGATTCGTTTCTTGACGAGTCGTGTGCAATTGTTAACATCCAGGAAGGACACCTCAGCAGCCTCGAGAGTTTCTGAGGTTCTACCATCACCACCCCAACCTGTCAACCATCCGACTCCAGTGTGAGTTGCTCCTGGTGTTGGAAGTGCTATCGGTTGAATATGCTCGTTGAAAATCAGGGGCTTATTCAGCTTCAAGAGAGCGATATCGTTTTTGCTGATTCCACGAAACCAGCCCGGCCTTGAAATCAAGACAGATAAGATTTGGTGGATTAGTCGAGATAGCGATTGAGATTTTATCCATTAAGATATTTTTTTTTATTGAGGAACCAATTGTTATTTAATACAAGAATTTCTCATCCTTGGGAACATCATGGATAACACAAGCATATCTCCGGATTATTTATAAATAATATTCGCGAGCAATGTTAATGAATTGGCAGTATATCGAGTGCCATAGTATCATTAACGATGGAAATATCATGAAATTTTGATTCTTGTTTCACTTACCGTTTATATTGCGGATGCTTGTAATTATATTTCACAGTGCGAATTTCTTGCATCGGGTCCGTCACGGAAAGCTCGTGCTTCCCAGCCTTGACGATCAAGTTTTTAAACAAATAGATGCACTGGGCAGATGTCAGGATCCAATTACGATTTAGAATAACTCCACCGCAGACTAGATTTCGGATACCCAGCAGTGGACATTCGGTGTAAATAGCGACTTGATGCGGGTACTGGTGTGGGCGGACTTCATCGCCATGTGTGATTGCATGACAAGCTGAAAAAATTATTTAAATGATAATCTTTACGAGTCTAACAGCCAAAGTTTGTAATGATTATATTTCTTGTCTTTCATCTCTTTTTCTATGCTGCAAGCCAAAATTGAAACTACAAACAATAACTTATGGATGTTCCTCACCCATATATAACCCAAATTCACGTTCTGTAGAGTTTTTAGCAAATTATAGATAGAATTAATGTAAAAAAATATAACGTTTTGATGTTTTGTAAGTATTTAATGGCTCACAACTTTTTGTGGTCAAGTGATCATTTTCATGTATTTTCTCGACAGTTTCCTGATTCTTTTTAAAATTTCAGAAAAAACGCTGAAAAATGATGACGTCATATTGAAACTTCGTAGGTCATTAAATACTGACGAAATGCAAAAACGTTATATTTTTTTCACGTCAATCCCATAGTAAGTTTGCCAGAAAAATGAAAAAACGTTAATTTTGCTATATATGGGTGTAGAACGCCATTAAAAAGAAAGGCTTACAAAATATTATTATTATTGGTATGGTTATTATTATTTCTTTCACAACTCTGTAAGAGATAGAAATCAAAACTTTTAATTTTTACGTGGAAACTCAGATATCACGAACGAAAAAAACAAAATTGTAGATCCGACGTTTAGTTTTTAGATACGTAATATGTTTTGATGGAAACAGAGACACCTTTCGATTTAAAATTGATTACTCACTGTGAGTGAGCAGCAAGGCTAGTGCGATATACTTGGCCAACATTGCGAGACTATTAGAGGATCAAAAACCTTTTGGATTTTTATAGCGCGGTATCAATTTTTTCCCAACCGATAACAGTGTTGACAAAGACGATTCGAGTCTGTAGCTGTATCTTATGCCGGAGCAAAATTTAATGATAAACTAGGTCTACAATCAATGAGTATCGCAATAGTGGATCTAACATAACTATTCAATTACGATTATTCTCAAATTTTCTAATCATCAAGCATTTTGTAGTCACACAAAAAACATGAAATAATAAAAAAGAAAATCTTAATGGATTTAAAATGAACTCGGAGCTCAGTAAAGGCATTAGTATTATTGATAAAAATAATTTCAAGGAGATATTATTTTTGTAGTTCAAAGGTGCCGCTTTAATGGATAATCCAGTGAAATTAAAAATCGAATTTTCAGTTAAATATGGAGTTTCACGACTTTCTTCCACCGAAATGAAATTCAATGTCTACCACAAGAGAAATTATCGTCGTAACTGCAGTAATGTTTTTACTATAAGTCGATCAATTTGTTTATCCTCTAAATGATTAAAAATATTTTCTATCAATATCACTTAGAGGACGCAATAGACTAAAGTCAAGTATAAAGGATGCTGATTTGAAGTATAACATATATAGTTGAATCAAGTATATATTTTTTCTATATATCACTTTAAGTTTGCGATCTTTATCTAGTTGCGATGCGGCGAGCAAGTCCGATTCATTGAATAATGGTAATTTTAATGGTGCAGGCTCGTGCCACCGTAACAATCGCCACGTGGCAAAACGTCGACTGGGGATGACAGTTGACTGCATTGCACATGAAATTTCCACCCATGACGATCTGAATTGCCACCATTAGCAGAGCAACTCGAACTGGATAAGAAAGCTCAAATGGTGCCAAATTAACTTGATGAATGATACCTGCAGCACAACACGAGCCATCCACTAAAAATTATGACAACTCATCCCCCGACAATGAACAACAAGGCGAATGGATAAACAATACACTCGGCATTCTTCAATTTTGATGGATCATTCTTTCTCCATTCATCGACATCACGAATTGACATTCTCCCTGAAACATAGATACACGGTATAGGTGGATGTACAATGGGCTACATGGAAACTATCGACTCCCACGGACCCAGGAAGACATTCGCATTTGCGTTGAAGTGTATGCGATAAATATTGGAGAATAAGTGAGTGGAGGACTATAATGTTTGACTATATACGAAGACGTATCGACTCAGGGAAGAGTTGTTTCTGCATTGACAAAAGCAATAATGTACTTATTTTTTTGCGTTATTTCCTGGACAAATTTCACCTTCTCAGTGGATTCGCTTTTTTTGGCAACTTTTCAAGATGTCAGCGTCCAATGGAGCTTCCATTTCATTCTCAGCTAGAGATCTTGAAATTTTTAGTTTCATGAATATATTGAATGAATCATTTATATTATATTTATATTTATATAATAACAAAATATAATCTCAATCCTTATTATAAGCTGCTGTACGATAAACCTAATAATTTCATCTGCCTTAGAAAAATGGCACCACCCGCACGGGAAAAAATTATATACTGACTTCTATAATATATATATATATATATATATATATACGTAAATCCTAGCCCATGTATCTCGGCTAAAAATGACATAATTGGCGTCTATCTCTGGTATATGTGGATTAGATACCGATTATTTCTTATATTTATGACTCATATATCTATGAAAATAACGAAAATATACTTCATGAAGTAATGCAGATACACGGAGAGCAATATTTAGTAAAAATTACGGAACTTTCAATTCGCTTATCCATTACGGAATCGACTCGAAAAATTTGAGTGACGGTATCGTAATTTTTCAGAAAAATTCCGTGACTTTAGAGAAAAATTGCGTGCCAGTTCCGTAAAATTTTTCCGGAAAAAATTTTTCGGAAAGTAATTTTTATTCAATATTCCTCTTCATGTATACGTGGAATATATCTGAAAAATATGCGAAAGCCTATAATTATAAGTTAACTATGAATACTCGGATAATTATGATTGAAAATATACTCAACATATTTCAGTGACTTTCTGGGGAGAAATTTGTCTCATAAAAAAATAGACATATATGATCTCTATATAAATGTATACATGGATCCGGTCAAAAATGACATATCGAAAATATTCCTAAAACATATGTTGCATATATTAGCGTATCAATGCAATATATAATTCACATACATTTCGAATGCATTTCAACATATATTTCCCGCACATATAATTTTGCGTGCGGTTAGAAAATGTCCCGTAGGTAAATCGGAAAATAGTGAGAAAAATCTGTGGGCGCGCGGTTGAAAAAAGGGTGAAGAAATAGTTAGCGGACTGACTGAGGGAATTTTTGCCTTAATGGATATAATAGCGGAGCGGACAGTGGGCACCCACCCGGGCTCTTGAATTATACGTCGCTCGACGCAGACCCACAAATCTCACGTATAACCCATCTCATCTCCCTTTTATGCCTCGTCTCTCTCTCACCCGACACATTAGTCGGACAACTAATCTTGACTGGCGGACCGGTAGGTAATTACCGCGAAATGAATCACTCCTGAGACTCCACTATAACGCTGAGAGTTGTGGGTCTTTACCGGTATGGCATAAGGCGCCCAGTACCGCATATCACTAAATCAAGCACCTTCGTTGTATTCTTTTGCCTTTTACCAACGTTGTACTATCCCCGGGTAGCCACGGAGTGTAACAAACTCAAAGGACGGCTCATCCGATTCCATGCAGTCGGCGGTGGAAGAGAACTCGCCGATTTTTCGATTCCTCGCCCTGTCTCGGGGACATTTGAAATATGAATTCGAAAGGCTTGGCCGATGATTCGGGGTTAATTACTCACCAAGATTTTTCTGGTACCCAATGTGCCGGCATTTTTGTAAGGACAGGTGACGGAAGTCGTGGGCCTGTGGCCTGTACTTTCCGTGCCGATCGTCAACTACCGCGCGACTATAACGTGTCCCAGGAGTTATAACCCATGTGCGGTTGCCGTTTTGATACACCGACGTCTTTAATTTCAAAATCCAAATCACGTAATTAGTGTGTGGAAGATTTTCGGATATTATAGTTCGAGAGCCTCAGGCTGTTCGATTTTTCACGATCAGTTCGGCGCGAAGACTTTTTTTTATTAAAAAAACTAGTGATTTTGAAGTAATTATAAAGTCCTACTCTCGTTCCTATTTTATTAAATTGAAACGTCGTTTTTTTGTTCCGATAATTAATTTTTAAATCAATGTCAATCATAAACTTATTGTTTCTTTACCGCTTTAAATTTCCTCATCAATTCGGCAATATTCACCTTCAAATATTACCGTCAAGTTTTAGAAAAATCTTTTTTGAAAAATCTTTACGGTAAAATAATTAATTAAATGTTGATAGGATTTTATGCGTTGCGTCTTCTTATATGGTCCATTCTCCGTCTGAATAAACTATTCAATTTTTAATAATTTCGCCAACTATTTGTTGCGCTGATGATTTTAGATTTTAGAGAGTGAATTTCTACAGAATTATTAGAAAAAAATCTGACACGCTCAGTTAATTATCGGATCTATCACCAAAAGTGAAGGAAAAAGTTACAGGGAGAGAAATATTCAATAAAAATTACGGATCGGTAGTTCACTTACCGATTACGGAAGTGACTAAGAAAATTTAGGTGCCAATATTATAATTTTTTACTGAAAATTCACACAAAAATTACCGAAAGTTTTGGGAAGATCCCGTAATAGTTACGAGTTTCCTTCACAACTTGTCGCTCTGGAATTACGGAAAAGATCCGTCATCTTTATTGAATATTCCTCTCCGGGTGTGCCTCATTTTTGTGGAAACTAATCTCTAACAGGCATTTCACGAATCATTGTTCAAAAATTTTTAGGTGAAATTTCATAAATTTTACGAGTTTTTCGGGTAATTTTTATTGGACTTTTCTCTCCTTATTATTCCGTGTTCAATTCTGTTCGGGCCATCGAACAATTGGCTCTTCCACACGAATTCAACATTTGCGTATTTATTTACGTAATCACACAAACCGCACATTGTTACCAGTACTCCAATCCCGAAGGAACTGAGAGAGCAGCAAGGGGCATTGTAACCAGGTATGTATGGGAGACGGTAGACAGGCATTTTGCTATTTGTCGAGATCGTATCATTGAATGGGTGTAACGAGTTATTACAGGGAGAAGATCACGGTTATTGGTGTGCGATCGGCAAGCCACCGATCCTTTCGACTCACAATGGAAGCACCTTATTCTTTATCTTCATTATATTATCCCCGACACAAACTACACGGCGAGAAATTCTTCAGAAAAATTCTATAGTGCACTTGAAAGTTTATGGGGCAGCGCGCAAAATTTTCCCAACAAATTTCCCTCCTGCAATTCCCCTACCGATTTCCCGCAAACAGAAAATTCCACTGATTTTCTCATGAAACTGTCGCCGGAATTTTCATGCGCAGTGGCTAGACGATCTTTTTCGGTGGGCGTGTCAATAAAATCGTGGGAAAATGGCCAACAAATTATTATTATCAAAAAGTAATAACGCGTAATTACGGGAAAGAGTGTTAAATGCAGTGCTGCGCTGTGTTTTAGAATACATGGTGGCCTATCGATATGAATATGTATTTCATTGGAGCGTGGTGAACAGGGGAATCGATGGAAAATCGGTGTAAGTCGGTCGCTGGAAGTGTTTGAAGTCTGACGGGTGTGCGTGGGATCGCAAGTAGCGAAAGCCATGGCGAATCATAGCTGCTAGGGCACCTAAAATCTGACGAAATACGTCGCGTGGCTATCGACAATCGCCCAGGTACTGGGTGGCGGGCAGGTTTACTTACACAAACATAATGGGGCAATTCCGCTGCACGTTCTACTCCGGGAGGAGAAAAATCGGCATTGCATCGGCATCGGTTTTCAACCGATATTGTGATACACGCGTTTCTTCGGCACTCGATTGGCGCCACTGAAAACGCGACCAAGTGCGCACGCACCACTTATGCCAATCAGGACCACTGCGAGATACCGATTATTCAACTGACTCTTACCGATCCTTCCTCGATGGCTCATGTTTGAGAATAACACGGTGCTGAAAGTATGCAGGAATTGTGAATATACCGATTTTGAAATCGGCAAAAATCGGTTGAAATCGGTAATATCAGCAAATCACAATTATCTGGAAAAAAATATCATTAAACCTGTTACATTCTGTACTTCATCTAAGTATATCTAATACTAGATTTTCACCCGATTCTATGATCAGTAATGCATAAATGGAATGTAATAGATTCTAGTATAACATTTATTGAAATATCGATAGGAACTTGAAATCTTGATGTCTCCTCTTATTATGAAATTTATATAATAATGTAACGACATGAGGATGAAAATTTCAAGATTTTCTCGCATCGAAGAATGAAGTCTACAAATTGTTTTCCAGTGTTGCTAATACGAGTGAAATCTCCAGTATGATAGTACACTGTCGGTTCTTGTACCGGTACCACAGAGGCGATTATCGATACTGTGAGTATGTTATTTATTGCTCTGCATTGGCAAAACGTGACGGCCAAGTCCCCTCGTAGCGCTTCCACTTTGCCTGTTGATATTTTCCATCGAACGTAAATATTTACAGTTTAAAAAAAGAAGAATTTTCTATTTGTTTTTGTTAGAAAGAGCATTAACAAGAGGTCGGTGGCACCAGGGCGAGATATATCTGTGGGAAATATAATAATGTGTGAGGCTGGGAGTCGATCGTCTGGGGTGATAATGTACACAATAACTATCTAATTCTTGGGTGGCAATTACGACGCGATCTAGTCAATCGGAAAGGGCCCATGAACTCGGTATACATCCGATTAAGACAAATATAACTGTAACCTATTTAATTATCAATTATATCGATCTTTAAAAATTTCATCAATCGATTTTTTACTTTCGCTTGGATTTAGTTGTTTGTTGGATTAGTATTTTATATTGTTATCGGGGGATATGCCTTACCAATTGATGGATATGTCCAATTATCAATTCATAATTCTCTCTGGCGCCGTATTCATCAGTTACAACGAGAAAAAAATCAAATTCTCAATGCAGTTTCATGGTGAACGAGTGACTAACTCGTGTGGGTGAGAATCCTATTAGTGATCTACGATCACGCCCGGTTAGAAATTGCGTGAGCTAATGTGCATACAGTACTGGCAATGTGAGGTAGTTGAAATCTATCAATAATCATCGAATCACATAAATATTAGTGTTCACTACTGTTGAATTAATTTGTGGAGTTAATGCGGAGAAATGGGAAATTATTGACTGCGTGAAGTTGTCTTGTATCGGAGTATATTGAAATTGGTTGATCAGTAATCCGCAGTCCTCATTGGACAATCTGCTGTAAGCACTTTCAACAGAGGGCGCGGTATTTTTAAACTCTATCAGCTCCCGAATTATTTACGACGCCGTAATTATTAATTTTATCGTGTTTATCGTGGGTGCAATTTATTTATTCTTTCTACTCGCATTTTCATCGATCGCCTATTCACGAACCGGTCATAAATTCAGTTTTCCAGGAAATCAGAAGTTTTTTTCATGGAGTGCAAGAAAAGATCGAGTAGTGATACTGAAAATTTGATAATTACGTCGAGAAGTCAGATGCAATTTTACAATCTAGTCGAAAAAATTTATCAGTTTTTCTAAGATTTTTGGCATTTTGGCATTTTCAATTTTATACAAGAGTCATAAAATTCCAGATGTAACACGTATGATCGTACTACGAAAGAAGATAATCAGGAGAGATTACAAGGGGCAAGCATGCGGCCAATAAAGCACGAAAGAGCGAGAGAGAGAGAAAGAGAGACAGAGATAGAGAGAAAGAGGGCAAGTGGTAAGAGTGAACTGGAGTCCATTGTTCGTCCAGGACTGGTCGACTTGGTTGAATTTATAATGCTATTAATTGGCAACGTTTCCGCCCTTATATTTCAATCGGTTTCACCGCGTCCAGCCTTCCCTCCCGATCAAAGGCACCAACAGCCCCGTCACCTACACCACAGCACTCCTCCTCTTATGATCACTATAAAACCCAGCGTGACGCAACGGATTAGATATCTTGATCGTTTCACATGTAGTGATTTTTACCAATCTAAGCCTCACCATACATTCTATCATTTTTACATTGTCACATTTTATGGGCTCAGGTGCTTCATGCAGTAGATAAAAAACAATTTATTAGTGAGTATCAAATCAATTTATGGACTGCACCAAACAATAAAGCTTGTCCGAGTATCTATTTATCGAAAAAAAAAGGAAAAATCATTTTGCACTTCCCGCACAAAAAACGGTGGATATTCAAAATATATATTAATTATACCGATATGTGTTCCGGCGAAAAATAGAATATGTCGCATATTATTATTATTATTAGCATATAAAGAATAAATGGATGATGACAGATGATGGGACCTTAATCGATCTATTACCAACCCCTAATACCTTACTTGCACTTGCCCCTAACTAGCTTATAGCTAACTCCACAAGTAATCAGTTCGTGTTTCGAGGAAGAAAATTTTTTCCATCATTGGGAGTGAAGTCCTTGTTCATAGGGCCTCTCCAAATGATTATCATGTATTTACATTGAATCAAATTAAGATTTATGTAAGTATAGATGTATTCTATATTATTAAATAAAGATATATAAATATTTATCAAATGTACAACAATAATTTTTTTCATGAAGGTTTTCAAAGATATCGGATGGGGCAATATTAATTATATATTTTCTTGCATTGAAATAAAATGAAGGCACTGTTGAAAACCATATTCCACTTGCCATTTCCGGTTAATCACCTAGTTCATAAGCAATAAACATCTAATTTTGCCTGAATCCCAGTTTTTCTCCAACCTTTAAACTCAATGATTAACGTCTCGATTACAATATATAATTAAATATCCCACCCATTCTCTGAAAGAACTCAACTGTCTCAGCAAACGATCTAGTTACGGCGTTAAAACTCCAGTTAAACCATAGGTGTATCATTAAAATCGATATAATAACAGCCTGTTGTTACAGAACGCGAGTTCCAAGCCTCTGACGACAATAACTAGAGCCTCTCGGATAGCTGTACCTCAGCACGTAGTCAATATCGCCTCTGGCGATGCCATAGAGAGACATTTGGAGGGCATATCGGGGTTTATGTTTATATTTGGACGAAGAAACGATGCACCGGTGAAATCAAAGGGACCGACTGTCATCCATGCGCATGCGCCTTAATGCTTCAGGATTCAAACGCCTTCCCGCGAAATGGCCGCACGTTTTACTTTTTAACTCCATTTTGTTTACCCAATCCAAATTTTCTCACTATGAAATGTAGCCGTTTCTGATTGTCATTAATTTTTTGTGCAATGATGTTTACCAATGACAATATTTTCTGAATTGTTGGAAATATTATTTATAAAAATTAAGTTTATAATAGCTTAAACTATCTCTAATATCACATCGTAAGAATTATTTAGATTTAATGTTTCAGTTTGTAAAGTTTTTATATTATAAACAAAATTATAGAATAAAGAACAACGAGCTAATTAGTGATGAGAGGTCTAGATCTTCTGAGTGCAATTTTTATTAACGCTTTTATTGAAATATTACCAAAAATTTCTAGTACAAAGTGTGAGGCCCGGTCAATAAAAACTAAATTAATACAACGAGGCGTGAAAGCGTTAATTAACACTGAACCCGTGATTTTTAACGCTTCAATTATTTAATCAGGTAATCCATTCGTTCCGACATTTTGTAGTTCTTTGTTGGAGTTTTGAAAAATGGGAAAAAACTGGGAGATTGATTTATCAATAAATTAGTATATGCTGGGTTGTTGGTTCATAATGAAAGGCTCTGGTTAACAAAGAGAAAAAGAGAGAATAGAGAAAGTATACACCTAATGTGTCTGCACTGGCGGCATGAAACGTTGAATACTTTAATTGGAGATTTCTATTGTAGTTAAAACTGGTAGGCTATGTAGTTAACTAACGTGTTTTGTTGACATACATGCACACGCTGGACAATGATTCTGGTTTGGAGTCATTAGTTGAGAATAAATTGAAAAATGAGGGGAAGGGGGGGAATAACAAGGCGGTTTTTCGGTGATTTGTTGATACCTTTCCTAATCCTAAGAGGGCAATGCTTCTGACATTATTTTCTAAAATCATTACACAGAGGAAAAAGGTTTTTCATTTTCTCAAAAACTCATGTTAGTGAAATATAATTAATCGCGAATTTTTCTTCGTATGTAGAATTTTTTAGATGAGATGGGAAATTCAATGAGCATTTTTCATTGACATCGAATTCAAATTGACATTATTGAAAATTTAGAGAATATTGTGGAGAGATATATCCGTTATATGATGTGTTTCGAGTGGACTTTCTGACTGGCCTGATAGATTTGGAAAATATATGTTTACGGGACTTTCTGAGGCCATTGGGCGTTGCCACGCATGTACATCTCAACATACACGTGGTGCACCGTGCGTATGTCTCGATTAGATATACGTCATCGGAAAACACGGTGTAGTCTATTTGTTACCGCTATTTATTTTCACTTTATGCGCAATAGATTTACATGCGAAACGACACTTCCGGTTTGGGTAAAAATCCCTGGTATAGAGTTACATTTTATTTGGAGAATTCAATTAGACTGGAGTTTATGATGCTGTTTGCGCATGTATAATGAATCTGGGTAGATCAAATGGGCAGGAAAAATTTTAAGAGAATTTTTATTCGTTTACTTTATATTTTCTTAATCTTTCGAATGGACAAGCGAATACTTGCGCGAGGGAATAAATTTATCTTTGTTTTAAGGCTGTGATGACAGGGGAATTTATGATGACAATGGGAATGCGCGAGGAATTCAAGAGTTTAGTTTATATGTGGAAAAAACTTGGGAGAACTTTGCACTGTGGGAAACTCTATTTTTGGAGTTGAGTTCAATAGAAATATTTGAGGTGATAGGCTGTTGGGATTCTTAGGATCAATTGATGGACTATTTGTTGGATTTCGTCTTTTGGGAAAGTTTCATGGGGTTAAATGGGACATTCCGTTGATGCTGAAGGAACAAGACAGTAGTCACGAGACCATTCATTCAGTGGCGAGTCGCCGTCTAGAGTTTACCAGACGCACATTGCGAAATAATGTGCGCAACTAGTGACACATTATCTCCTAGACGCGTATCAAAGTTAGCTGTTGTTGAAAATCAGTTTCATTTTTTCTTACACATTGAGAAAATAAAATTTATAAATAAGTAGTTATTGTCCATATCTTCTCGTTTTGGGGGTTTTTGTAAATGGATGTGAAATCGTGAATGAGACTGACGTGAAAAAATATACCCCTTTTCGGTTTTCTTATCATTCAATGACTCGCAAATTTCTATAGGTCTTCCCCTATTTTACGACCATTTCGGTACAGCTTTCTGAATTTTTCCAAAAGTTCACCACGAATTCAGGGGGATTCTTCCACGATGATAAAATTCCGTGAAATATTGAATAATAATAAAAAATAGAAACGGTATATTTTTTCAGGTCCATTCTATCAAGCGATCCGCAGAAATTCGTAAAAAATTTGAATACTAAAATCACATCGGCAATAATTCTTTAATTCCCTGTTTCTCCAAAAAAAATCATGAGTCATTAGTTATTTGAGGTTTAATTGAAAAGTCGATAAATTCGTAGAATCCCAAGGGGATTGAAGATGAAAATTACTTAATTCAGGTGAATGTTCAATCTAATATGAATATTCACTACTAAATTGCATTAAATTTTTAGTTAAATTTAAAATTTCGTGATTTTCCCGGGGGTTATTGATCGCCGAATTGAATGACACCCTGAATTGCCAAGTGTAATCATCATTTACCCGGGATCATCAGGCTGATCCATTGCTTATGTGATTACCGTGACTAGCAACGATTTCTAGAATTACATTGGATGATTACCAATTATTATCCCGATTATACTTGATGAATACCAAGCCCCTATCGTCATAGAAATGTAAAGAAAATGTCTGTTATAGATGATTTTTAAATATAATTTTATTTAAAAAATCGAGAATTCAGTATAAATTGGTACTGAATTTTCAGGAATGGCTAAACAAATGAGAAGCTATACTGACTAAAAATTATGGCAGGGACTACCAATGATTACCCCAATTTCCCTGCGATTACCAGTGATTACCACAGGGAGTAACACCATTATTTCTCCTATGAATAGCCCCTCCGATTCTCCCCTTGATTACCGATTTTTTCCCCTGCGCACACGTAACAATTGTCTGAATTTTTCGTACTAAATTTGGAAAATGATTACCGTATTGCGGGACGAGAAAAAATTAAACAGAATTTTGTTATTTTGTGAAGTTCTGGTTCTAATAATAAATTGAAAAAAACAACTGCTTTTAACGTTTCCAGAGGGGAAAAGAGGGAGAATTCAACCCTCAGGAGTCGAAGACTGCCCTTTGTCATTATTATTACGGATAATAGTAACCACGGGCGATAATAATTATTGTTTGTTGGCTCCTTATTGGCACAAATGCGTGCAGCGTTGACACAAAGTTCAGGGTCCCGCTCACGCGTTTCCTATCCGCCTTGTAACTCCCAATCGCCCACTCACAAAACGTGCGTATGCATATTCAACGAATTTTTATCCTCTCTAAAATCTAATTTTTCCGCAATCACAATAAAGGTCAATAATTGTTTCAGATCCGCGGGAGTATAAGGGAAAAAAAACGATTTTCCCGTCACGTTTCTGAGAATGTGTAGCAACTGCTGAACGCACTGATGGAATAGAAAAGTTAATCAGTTCAGAATCGATTCAGAGAACAAAGGAAAACCCGGGGGTGGTATTGTTATTGACACTTGGATGAAGAGGGAAAAGTTCTCGAGAGACTGGTAATCAGGCGCTATAATAACAATTGCTGTAATACCTGTTTGTATGACTACAGCTTAACCTCGAACCAAAGCTGCGACAATTAAATCAATTCGGTTTGGGAAGTGACTAGATGCTGATAGAAATTAGTATTGAAGGGGTCATTAGTCGGATAGTTTTGATGATTAATTGATTGGAAAGGAGTGAAGTCTCATTAGGGAATTCTAAAGACGCAGAGATCATAGGAGGAATGATTTTAATGATGAGGTTTTCCTATTTCTATCAATTCTTGAGGAGCCATTGAAAATTAACACTTTCTATTGATTGATTGTACTAAACTCCAATCAAGACCACAACAATTGAAATAAGTAGAAGAATCATTGGTTCTTAGGATATTACTGATTGATTTGAACATGAAGAGATGAAGAGAAAAGAAGAAGAGTCCAACAACAGCTGTAAAATTTACGAACTGTTACCTATAAATTCTTGGACATAATTATACGTGACATATCTGTTAGATTTAACAGTTTCCAGAGAAATTAGGTAATTTTTTTATAGTCTTTCAGTGACATGCTTGAAAATAGACTGAGTGTTTTACATTTTTCTCTTATTATTTTTCTTTAGAAAATCACCTAAAATCATTCTTGCTTCCGAATCACGTGAAATTTTCCGTCATTTTGCTTGAATATTATTATTATAGAGAAACGATTTTTGCGGAATCATTGAGAGGAAATTGAGGATGCTCCACACACATATAGCCAAATTCGCGGTTTTTTACATTTTCCGGCAAATAATCGATGGGATTATTGTAAAAGAATATAACGTTTTTGCATTTTGTTATTATTGAATGGCTCACGGAATTTTGTGGTGGTGCGATAATTTTCATGTATTTTCTCTACAATTTTGTAATTTTTTTCAAAAGTTTAGAAAAAAGCAGAAAAATGTTTGGACCACCTTGAGAAACTTCAGATTTTATGCAGGAATTTACCGTCACATAACCACATATGAAGGGGTAGCAGACCCTTCATGATGACGACGTCAAATCGTTGGTTTGATAATGGGGGCGCCAATATCAGAGCACTGGCTGTCTGGGAATGTCTGTCTTATCCCTCCCCTATATTGTGTCTTATGTATAAAATAATCGCGCGAGATTTAAAACCGTCGCACGCGCCGGTATTATCAAACAATGCTGACGTTTGGCACCTTTTGTAATTCGAGTTGTATTTCCACCGGAATTTTACAACGTAAATACGTCACTAAATGTCCGGCTGATATTTCGTAAAAATAATCCACTGGAATATCTCTCCCCGATGATTGAGTACTCGATAAAAAAAAAAGACAGTGGAGAAAGCTAGATTGAAGGAACAAATATTCGGTAGATAGAGATAAGGGAGTTGAGAGGAGACATTTGTCTTGGTCAGGTTGAGTGTTGAGAGATCGTGCTGATGCACACGAAATGATTTGTATTTCGTATAAATGGACCGGATTACTATGTGTATGATATTCGAAGGCTCTGGTGTAACGTATGATTTGATCTCTTGTGATTACACATTCTGGGACGCTTCGATGGATAATTCATAAACGCCCACCTTTTTTGACTTTCATTTTGCTTGCGCTGTTGTCTCAGTAAATTCCTCTTAGTTACGTACCATTTCTTTCAGCGAATTGTCACGTCTACTTTGTATTTATAAAAAAATTGTGCATCCTCAATTCAAAAGCACTTGAGCATTTGATTAACTGAAAGGTCATAAGAGCTGACCCTGCATTTTTCATCAAGTGATTGAATGAGCATTGGCAATTAATTAATTATTTACAATCCTTGAGTCGTCTTCAGGGGCAGACATCCGACAAAGAAACTGACTTTATCCACATGAATTTTACCTGCTCGTACCCTCCGAGGGTTTCTGAAGGTTCAGGTTATCCGAAAACAATGGGAATTTTCTTCAGGCTTCGGGTCTTTGCCGTCTGGGAAATGGTGGCGTCTCCGTCGAGAGTCTGCGACTTCTTTCTTCTGAAACAAAATCTCACAGTCAGGGGAAAATTTATTAAACAACTGGATAAATACTGTTACAAGAATGTTAACGACTTCCGGAGTAGTTACGTAACCCCAGAAAAGGTGCCCCATTAATCTAGTTGGCTTGATGTGTGATTGATTTATAACGCAAAATTATTGACTTACAAATTGGGGTATAGCAGCGCGGATAATCGCTCATGCGGATGGATTGGTAATGCCAGACGGATCATATCAGGAAGATCATCGTCCTGGGGGTCGTCGAATCAATTCGTAATTGGTCCGGTCGTGTGTTCAAACCCATTCGCCAATGACGGATGATTCCGAAGACTAATGTGTCGATGATCGTTTATTTATGTTTTTTTATCAACGGATTTTGGGAGGTCTGCAGACTGTTGACCCTCACAAATTATTCCAAATGATGACGAAACATTCATGTAATACATCCATCAATAATACATCATCCGGGCTAATAAAACGTGTGATCCACTGCAATACGGGGAAGAATTTACAAACAATTTTTCTTATTTGGCTTTCTACTCCCACGATTTTTATTTCCATTGGAAATATTTTCTCTCTTTGGAGAGAATTAATTGCAGAAGAGAATAGTAAATAACGGAAGTAAAAACTTCACAATCAGACTGATCATTGGGTGTACCTGCTCCATCGAGGCAGTTTCAAAATAATTGCCGTGAGTTATTTCATCATCAATTCCGCCTATTTCTACCGATTGGAATTTTTATTGGCACCGAATAAGGTAGATGCACCGGTTTTCCTGACCGCCATTTATAACACACTTATCGTGATTTAGTTGTATCGGATTTTTATCACTCCCGGTCGAGAACTAGTCAAGTGGTGGACGCCAAGTACATGATTTCACACCAGCAGATCGCCAGTTCCATTCATTAATAGATAATTAGTCAACAGTTAAATGGTTGAATTCAACGATGACATTTGTTCATTTCTTTGGATTTCTGTCCACTGAGGGGTTGAAACTACTGCAAATGCAGATCCAAAGAAAAAAAAAACTGATCACATGGAAATCTTCTCTGCACGATAACTCTAGATAAATCATCTACCCAAAAGTTGTTAGCAAACATTTTTTCCTGTTCTATCAATTCTAAAAGATGCAGTCATATAACTTTGTTGTAAGTGTTGGAAAGAAATGATTATGGGAAGGACTTACTCCAGAAAAGACTTGGAGAAGACTTGTTTGTTAAAATAATACTAGGTAATCATGTGCGCTATAGTATAGCGCACAAAATAACATCCTCGTAGTCATGGAACTGATCAATCGATACGTCAGCCAATCAGAAGACGAATAAAACGTTAACAATCAAAACAATCATTCATTTTCGACCAACTTCATGATGAAAAAAAAAGACTTTGAAAATTTGATTATCACCAGAATTTTTATCTTTCTGTGCAGTGGAATGACGTAAAATCGGGGGATATAGTAGATGTGGGGGAGTCAATGGCGGTCAATGGCACGGGAACTATCAGATACATGACCCACCCGGGCGTCACCTGGGACCGGACTCCAAACACCGTTAATCCGCCTTCACACCAGCTTTTTTTTTTTCCTAACTACCTTCATTTTGCAAATGCGTACTGGTACTGAAATTGGCGTTATTTATTTTAGTAGCGAGATGAAACGATTTTCTTGTGAAAATGAATTTTTGAGATTCTCGGGCTGAAAGAGTGAACCAAAATGTGTCACACTCTACAATTAATTAGTATCATTTGTGATTAATTAATTGAAGCGTCAAAAAGAATCCTAAAAGAGGTAATCATATAATTTTCTTACTTTAGACTTTGGACAGTTTAAAAATGCCGCGCATTCTTCAATGCCAACTTCATACCACTTTCTATCCAATCAAGATCCTAAAATCGGGACCGGACTATTTTTATGGACTTCCCAGCATGATTAATTGGATAAATTGAAGGTAAAGCAATGTTAATGAATTAATGGGGTGAATAATTGGATTGGTTTAGTCGCGACATGATCAATGATAATCTCACCTCGATAAATTAATAATCGCGGGGATTATCGTTTGTCATCGGGCTATCGCTGGTCAGATTATGGTCGTTATGTCCCTTACGGCACAGCGTAATGTGTTCTGCAATTTCAAATGCAGCACGCATCAGAGAATGAGCCGTGTCGTCACTTCTTAACAGCGGTACACGTTACGGCGTATTCTAAGAAACTTTACCGCTCCTGATAATCAACGCCTTATCGAGAAAAAGATTTCCGGATGCCGCAATATCTCATTTATCTGGTTCACCCCTCAGATACCAATAAAACAACCTGAATTATCTAAAAATAGTCCCAGCCTGAAAAAGAATTACTGATCCAAAGATTTTGTCTCCTGATGTAATTTTTCATAAAATTATTTATATCGGTGTTTTGTCGAGAAATTTCCTCAGGGAAATTGTATCCTAGAAAATATTTTCATTCAGATGCGCATGCGGGTCATTTTATTTTTTACCTTTTTTTTCTTGTGAATGACACAGGATGATTGCGAACAATAAAAAGGCTCGCGCGCTGGTGGAGTACCTGCGAGGTTCAGGCAAGAATAAGGCATCGAGTCGTTTTACCCTTAAACCTCGGAACAGACACACCTGCGCATCCTGAAGACTTTTCGATTCTTCCTCGTCTATTCATTTTTCTATTTTTATTGTTGAAGGTACCGTTTTGTCCCCTCCATCTTTCTTCATTGAGTGCATCCGGCGAATGCATCAAATATCTAGAAGAAAAGTCGAAACGATTTTTATATATCTGATGGTCTTCGGTAAAGCAAAAAATATTGTTAAAAATTAAATAAAAATTACAAGATTTCCGAGAATTTCAGTGGAAGTCGAAAAATTTCCGGGATTGGTCCTGAAAATTAAGACGACAATTTTGAACAGAAGTAAGATTATCTGAATACAAATCTTTCGGGGAGATCGTTATCATATGGAGATGAAGGCTATGCTAATGCGACAACCGGTTTAATCTTGTTGAAAGCTCGACAATGATAGGTAGATGAACGACCACCAAAAAAGATAATAGATAAAAATTTATCATTCGAAATAGAAATTTTTTCCTACACAATCCACAAAAAATATCAGACTTTTAATTGCGTAACCCTCAACAAAAATTCAATAAAAATAAATAATTAATAATTTAAAAATAGAATCAGTATTCAAAATAAAATAAGATGATAATTATGGCAGAAGCGGTGTATGCGGCTAAAAAAAAAATATTTTACACGTGAGGGGATAAATTTCTGAGCTGGGGTAAGCTGACATCGACGGAATCTGAACAAACAGAGAGGCCAGCTGAGGAAACCCTGGCAGAAGACGATGTCCAAAATTTCTTCATTTTTATTCCACGAATGGAGGAAAAATTTAAACATCTGACTCAACTGCTGAAACACTTGGTCCACTGCAAATCGCTGAGGGAGAAGGGGAAAAACAAACAGAAAAGGTGTGCAGATATGACGGGTATCGGATTGCAGTCTACGTCGCGTCTGGTTTTTCATATCGTGTGTACACACATGAGTATGACGCTGGGAGCGCCATCCGGTATGACGCTAATGTACTATCTCAATGTCCATCAGGATTAATTCAGAATGGGACATGTGTGGTTGATGCAAGTGCAGTTATAGTTCCGCATGAGCATTAATTGAGCTATGGAATTACTAATTCTGTTGGCAAGTAGTGAACTAGGATAAGCATTTTTTTTTACGTCAATTTTTAGCGAATATCTCGGAATTGAGGGCAGATAGGGGTATTTTTATAAATGCCATTTTTGTAGGTCGCATTTTTCTCTATAAAAAATGTATCTACAGAAGTATCTCTATCTTTCTTCGCTTGTGAGATATTACCTGAAAAGTGACCGCGATGAAAATGAAGTTATTATCGTTTACTAGCTGATTTTGCCATTGGGTTTGATATTAATCATATACTATTCATAATTTTATGGAAAAATTCGAAATTTTTCTAAATTCACGCTTTATTAAAAATGAAGAGAAACTATAGAGTTCTATTCCATTATTGTTCACCTAGGTTCAGTAAAATTTCAGAAGGGCATTAGAATTTTAAAAAATTACATATCTTCAAAAACGACCGCTCAGCTTGAGAATGCGGAGATATGACAAAAATGTTCATCAAATGGGATTAATTTTGGAATGTTTACAAGAATTTACTGCGGGAGAATAAAAAGAATAATTTCCTGACAACAGGCCATCGCCGAAGGGCTTCAGTCAGACATAATTTATTTCTCTCATCTCACTCATATTTTATAAATAACTGGGAGAAAATAGACGGTATTTGTTATTAAAATGCAGGGAAAATCATTCGTCTGCGTAATGAAAATGTATTTGCACCATTTACAGCACTCAACACCATAATAACTTCAAGATTATGCATTTAGATGGTTTTAGGGTAATTCAGCGGTGAAATCGGTGAAGTAACACCGCAATTCGATTAAGATAGAGTCGAGATAAAGTCGAAGTGAACACTCCAGGTAAACATGAAAAAAATGGCCTTTCATGCTCCTTTCATCTCGGACTCAATGAAATCAATTTTATTGTTATCCCGCCTTCATTACATAATTGCCTTCATGCACTAGCCACCGAAGACACCCTAAACCTTGATCTTTACCTGCATTAATATCCTCACGGCCAACTGCATTCTCCACTCTCCCTAATTAATGCGCAATAACTCCGATTAATTTATTATTTGAGCAAATAATTATCGTGAAAACTCACGCAGATACATATTTTCAGCAGAATGTATGCTAGAGCAGTAAGAAAAATATCAACAAATCAAGCGAAAACGTTGTAATTAATGGTGGAGTATAAATATTTTCACTTTCAGTTTTAAAATGAAATTTTACCGAATTGGGGAAATCATTACAATGGATTTTTAAATAATTCTTGCTGCTGGAGGACTAATAATAATGGCTAATTAAATAGAAAAATGTGAATAATTGAATAATGATTATGAAGATAACAAATATTTATTTTTTTCGCACACAAAACAATTGTTGTGGAATAATATAGTTACAGATAATCATCGTGTTAGTAAATTTAAAAAGGTTACAATTCTGTTTTTTTTTTTAGATTTTTAATAATTTTTCAACGTATTTAACTTATTTAATTGAATCCGAGCGAACAATTTCAATTTTTTAATACGAAATCGAGGGGTTAGTCAGAGCCGAATGGTGACACCCTGATCAGCAAGTGTAATCGATTACCCGTGATTACCGTGATTACCAATGATTATACTGATAAGCACGTGGGGTTTAAATTAATAAACTTTAATTATTAAGGTTGAGGCGTAATTAACATGTCAGGAGAAAGATAAAAAAATAGAAAGATATAAAGAATATATGAATCAGAGGAGGGATATGTAAAAAAGACAAAAGAAGAAGTAAAGTTAGCATAAGGGGAAATTAGCCATTCGTTACAATCCATTCGGTGAGCAGCAATGATTTTTCCGATTACACTCGATGATTACCGAATCCCTATCATCATAGAGATATAAAAAAAAGGCTGTTGTAATTGATTTTTAAATATATAGTAATGGAAACATTAATTAGTTAAAGCTGGATGGTAATTCGAAAAAGGAGTAGGGATTAAGACAATAAATTCTGTCACCATCAGCAATACTATATTTCTAGACTTTTGGGATGGGCCAACCACACCAGTAAAAAACCCCATCCCAACAGCCCGGATATTATTTTTCCGTTGTGATTTTCAAATTTTCGGGCTTCGGAAGTACGTAGTAGCAATTCCCAGGCGAGAAATCGTGAGAAGCAGTACGGAAAAACAAATTTCATGAATGTATCACACTGAAGGTGAATACGGCAAAATTAACTTTTGAATATTCATTATTGGTATCAACTATCGACTTTGACGATTTAAAATTTGAAAATTTTATCATCAATATTTATTGTATTCTGAAAAAATACATTGTATAGTATTTGAGATAGTATTTGCGATGGAAAAGTTGAATAAAAAATCATGAAATCTCCGGTTTTATTGAAAATTCATAATAATTTGGCACTGAATTTTCAGGAATGGTTAACCAGATAACAAGTTATACTGACTAATGATGATGACAGTGACTACCAATGATTACACTGATGATTACCAGTGCACTGACAAAAGATTTTTTTTTCCAAAAATATTTTCTTCCCAGCAGTAAATCTATCTATAGCTATCACTGTGTAAATACTCCCATGAAACTTACTAATGCCAAATATATTTTCTTGTTGTTAGTAAATATTCTTAGCTAAAGAAAATTTTTTTCTCAGTGTGATAACAGGTAGTGACACCACGATTGCTCCTATAAAAATCCCCTTGGCCGAAATTTCAAGCGCAATTTTCCAATAAATACCTAAGGGTACAGTGACTATAGAATTTATACCGAATTTATCGCGGGGCAATATTGAACCCAAATATTTCCAGCGCGTACGGCACCATACGCAATAATTCAAATGAAAAATCATTTAATCACCAGGTGCTCGATCCGGGGCGCGTGTCCAGGTCGGGGCACATATACAGAGGGGGCAGGTGAGCCCCCTGCATTGTCAATCTCTGCCTTTCGGTATAAAAGCTGCCATCCACCATTTTTTCTCTCGTCGGGGTCCTTTACCTGTGGACCCGTTCTCTCTCTCTCGAGGGGACTTGGGGGGTGCCACGTACATAATGAGGATGTATGTGCCGCATCAGAGGGGTGGTTATATACTGAATGAGGGGGATCTATGTATACCAACCTCGACTCACCTAGTCGAGCGCACTTCTATTGTTATTTGGTACAGGCAGGTGATGAGGACGGTTGAACCACGCGACTCCCAAAAGGTTCTCATTTTTTTCCTATTTTTTTTTTCCTGTCATTTTTCATAAACTAATTTCAAACATTATGTATTTTTCTCATTCGGACTTCAGCCAATCAGAGTGCAGTATTAGAAGCTATTAAATAAAACTTCATTGGATATTTCTTTAAAATTTCCAACGCATATTCACAAGTATCTTTTCAAATCTTTTTGATATTTTAAATAATTTCAGGTTGAAGATTCTGTGTGATAAACGAGAATTGAGTTATTCTCAACATGATTTAATAATCAATTACTCTAGTAGTTTTCTTTGGCAAATATGTCAAAACATGTGTTCAACTTTGGAGAAAAAAAATTATTAGCCTGCAAAAGTTGACTCACTGATTTCTCAGCAACGAAGCTATCGGAAAAGATCCGATGATTTTGGATCACAAGTGGTATTAATACAGGAAATTTCAAGCGGAAAAATTTGTGTTTTTAACGGTTGCCTAAACAATTGCATAACATCGCAAAATTCAATTAGAGGAAAGTGGGATAAAATGAAACGTCTTCAATGGCCAATAATTCAGAAATCGCAGAGTGGAATTGAATGATTTTTTTTCCGTTTCAAAACTTGAAAATTAGAAAAAAATCGTTGAATTTCACTTTGTGGATCCCAAGTTATTACCGCTTGAAACCTGAAAAACTATAAAAATACTGAAATTTCACAAATTTATTGAAAAATGAATTAAACTTTTTTTCTTTTTTTACATTCTAGCCCTTTATCCCCCTTTCTGGGTATAATTGGTCCTATGAATTGAACTCCAAGTTCAATTTCTTGAATAATTTCGAAAATTCATTGAAAAGTCACTAATCACTTCTCACAAACATCCAAATTTTGATTTAAAATTAAATTTTCCTTTTTTTTATATTTTTGAATTTTTAATGCGAATGAGAAACTGCACTCTAGAGAACATTTTCAATAAAAAAAAACTGAAATTAAAAGTACAAAAACTCAATTCTTATATGAAAAATTGCGGTATCACGACTTGAAAATTCGACTCCTACAATTCACGAGTGAAACTCTAATTCTTTGTAAAATTGTCGGATGTAATTTTTGTGTAGCGTCCCGTAAAAATTACGCAAGTGGATTTCTGCTGGAACTTCATTCAGCCCCAGGATTACAGAACTGTTACGTAATATTTAAAATATCTCTCGCATATTTGAGTTGAGAACCACGAGTTTTTCCGGAGTTAATGGTTGTGTATGGCGTCATTAGAGGGGGAAAAATTTTCAAGAGTCCGGGGGGAGGAAAATTTCCGGGTGCTATTGTAGATGACAGTCGGAGGTATCGATACATAGATTCACCCTGAGGTGGGCACGTGCCATCAGCTGTCTGGACCACAGCTGCTTGGAGACACAGGAGTAAAAACCGTAGGTGCATACTCCTCTCGGACAATGGCCACTGTGGTTAGTGCATTTCTATGCATTTCTTGGAGTGAATCGCCTGTGTGGTGAATTCTCTTTAACTGTCTATCGCATTGTCGTCGAAACGGGCAGTTGTCGCGCAATGCCTTTCCAGGGGGAATCGCCAAGAAAATTCCCTCGATAACGATGGCCAAGATAAATATTTCTTCACTCTCGTTATGTCTCAGCAGACGAACAATTTATTGATACCCCGTGTTTTCATTTATTTTCGTTTATTCAAGCCACGGAAAATCTAAACTGAGAGAAATTTTTAGTCAAATTTAGAGGCAATTCAATAGATGCAAATTGACCGTTAAACTCTCACTTTTCTTCGGCGTCATTTTTACGAGAGGACGAATTTTTGGTAAATGAACTTTCAGGTTCATTCGTTCATTTTTTAGATTTTTCTCAAATATCCGAAAATAATTGACTGAATTGATTCAGTTGATGAATAATTAGATCTCTGAAACCGCGAATTTTTTACAACAAAACTTTTTTCAATTTCCATAAAACTACTGTTTTTAGGAAAAAATTATATTTCAAACAAATTGAATATCAATAATAATAACAACAATGAAACGAAAAAGATGATGTGATAAAAATAATAATAATTATTATTATAAGGATAAAAGTTAAAAAAAAATCAAAATCGGACGACGTGTGTCGTTTCTATTTTTTGATGCCTCAGGCGAAGCGTATTGAAGAAAGAAGTCAGGATTAGGACTAAAGTCCACGGAAAAAAAGCTGATTTTATTTTGGGTGAACAAAAGACGTATCTCACGTGGGCGGTGCGGCTCCACCACAAGCGCGAGGGCGGGAATTACGATACGCTCGAAGGAAAATCGTAAATTCAAGAAAACGCAGTATATCTGAATGCCATTGTCCAGTTCACTGTCGTTCCTCTCTATTTTATTTCTTGTTTTTTTCTTTTGTTTCCTGTTTTTGTGTCGGAAGCTCGGAGCGATCTCGCCGCGTCGTAGCAAACGGGATTATCTTACCTACGAGTCAACAATCCTGGCACGCGTTCTGTTCTGCTCTTGTTTTCTCTTGATCGTTTGTTTTATTCTTATGTTTATATTCTTCGCTTTATTTTCTCCGTCACTTGCAATTCGTCAGGATGAAATGATAACCGGTTGGAAAACTGTCGACTGTGTTTGTTTTGTTTATCTTCAGAACTGCATGGTGATGATTTTTGCTTGTGGGGAAATCTCAGAATTATTTCATAAATCGCTGAGACTTTCGAAAATTATCAGGGACGTTGAACAAATTAATAATTTATATTGTTTATTTAGGGAGAATCATTGGCGGAATCCAATTAAAATAAAATATTTTGTTTATTATTAGTTTTGTCAAGTGAATTTATTTGGGAGTACTTATTTTTTTGAGGTTTTTTATCAATTGAAAAAAAATAAAATATGAAATCGATCGGAACACGAATTTTTTCGAAAACTTTATTTTTAAAGTCGGTTGTCAAGATTTCTTGAAAACTACAGAACCGGTCTCGATGAAATTTTGTACACATCTTTGAGATACTATTGTCAATTTTTAGGCCGAAGCATTTGTTTTTATCGCTACCATTAAAAAATGTAAAATGTTGCTGAAATTTCACCGAAATCTGTAATTTTTAGTAAAAAGGTCTACCAAAAATACAATTATTAATTTTTTTTCCTTTCGAAAACTAATTTGAAGTGTTAACTAAAGGCGGCAAGTTTGGGTTTCATTTCAAATGATCCAATCATGAATTCTGCCGGCAACACGAGAGTAATTTTTTCCGAATCGATCACCGTACATGACGTCTCAATATCAAAAATGAAAAAAAAATTTTTTAATAAAAAACATAATAATAAACGATAAAAATATTAATAATAATCAATTGAAATTAAAATTATTACGAATTATTAATTAATAATAATAATAATTTATAATTTATAATTTTTTTAGAATTTTTTAAAATTAATTTTTTTTTCATTTCAAAAAATCTTTGTTAAATGTTTACCTTTAATACAAGAAAAAGTTTAATTAAATGTTTCAATTTTTATATGAAAAAAATGGTAAAAATGTGGTGTTCTTTCTCAGAGTAAAGCCATGTAACCCCCTAGGTCTCTAATGATCCAACGGTTGCAAATTGAACCAAAGAAACGAGAAAAGAAATCGGTAATTGCGAATCTTTGAGACTGGCTCAAGTGCAGCCAGGTGCATTTTTTCAACAAATAAAAGTGTAATGCGCACATGAGAATGGACGAAAGAGGAAGACGAAGACCCAAGAGAAACGTGAATTAAAATGAAACGGAAAGGGGGATTGAGCCACTTAACACTGGTATTAAAATAGAAATCGATGGAGAGAATGAGGGATGAAAAAAATAATAATGGTCTGCGGTAGTGAAAGAAACCGTTGGGGGTATGTTCTCGCACTCGTTACCTGTAGCTCTCTCGACCCCCGGAGACTTTCAATTTTTTAAATACATTTTTCGTTTTGAAAAAAATGAATAAATTATCGCTGAATAGTGGAACACTGTTTTGACGGATTTTTTTTAACTGTTAATGCACATCTGGTGGAGCCCGGAAATCGCGCACAATGCGGAATTGGGGCCGTTGATTCCGGCCAGAGTTGTAAGACAAAACTGAGGAAAAACCGTTTGGAGTTCAATTGATTGGGTATTGGGAGCAATATTTGGATGAGGGAAGTGAAGGAAATGGGGTTGAATTTACGCAGATGGATGACTTGAAATTCAATATGAGAGGAATGTCAATGGGCGTTGAGAAATGGAGAAAACCGTTTCGTTGAAGATTAAAATCAAACTAGTCTTTTTCGTTTAATGGTTTCTCACAGATTTTAATTAGCGGTTTTATCAAATTGTATTATTTTCTAAGAGCAGAAAGTTTTTATTTCGTTATTTTACAGGAATTAATAGAAAGCAGGAAAATTTATGTCTTATTATATAATAAAGGACATTTTTTCACATTTATACAAGATTGGTAATGGAGCGGAATTTTATTTTTAATATTTATTTATAGAGGTAATATGCGTACAAGAGGTGAAAGGTAAGAAATAAGAGCTAAATAGGTAAAATTAAAAATTTTAATCTTTTAAATGACGAAAAAATTCTTTAAATATCGATTTATTTATGATGTGATGACTAGATTTAATTTTCAAATCGATTGTTGTTCAAAAGTACAATATCGGAGTAACGAATTTAAACAAAAAATCTCAATTAAAAATTGGAAAATTTATCTCCATAAATATTGAATATTCTAGAAATATTCCGGTATACTCTCACCAAAATTACGTTCAATTCGGCGCAGGAATCATTAAATTGCCGTTCAAAGATTTCTTTCCCAAAAAAATTCAGAGAGTAAGTGAAAAGTCATTGATTTCTACGATCTCTGATTAACCTAAAATTCGTGGACAAAGTGACAGTTCCCGCTGCCGAAATAGCAAAAAAATCTCCAAAATGAAGTAAACAAAGTCCCAAAAATTACCATCAGGTTCATTCTCCCCAGATATCACCCCCATCTGGCTCATGTAATTTTACACCATCCTTCCCCATGCCGAAACACTTCGTTGTTATCTCAAGAAGAGATGAATGCTCGAGAAGAAATATTATCGTCACTAGGATTCGTCCGTTGACGAGGAAAATGTTAAAAAAAAAGGGGGGAGAGAACGTGAAGTGACGTTTGAACCAAAGGAACTCCGCCCGCGCTCGTGTGGGGCACGCGCCCGGGAGAGTTGAAAAAAAAAGGGGGTTCCCCCGAAGAATACCGATGGGTACCCACACCTGCCCCCACCCGGGTGAAGAGTATTGTGGGGGCCCCCCCTAGACAAAACTAGAGGCTTTCATAAGTGTACGGGGGAAGCTGGAGCCACAAAACGATCCTACACGGTGTATGGCTTCAGCATCTGCTGGAATCTGCGAGGGATGCTACTCCGTATTTTTATTTTTTCCTACCGAGGGGAACTGACGATAGGTTATTATTGGCATTGTACCGACCCCCACATCGGCATGTGCGAGAAACCAACGGGACATGTGCAGGGATCTTTGGTACTTGGGGGCATGTGCGAGGGATTAAAAGGTGCACCGTTTTCATATTTTTTTCACCTTTCACTAGTTTTTTCTCACTTAAACTAAATGGATTTTTGCTGAATATTCAGTGGCTCAGATATTAATTTATAGGAATATTCATTTTCTGGCTGAAGGTCATCGTTGGGCGATTAGATAGCTTTTTGCAGGAAATAGCATGTTGTGTATTATATATATATATTCTAGCATATTAATTTTATAAATACTGTATTGGTAATTCCTGCCATCGAGGAATTTTTTATTCCATCCCATTATTAATAATGCATAATATTTCATTTGTCATTATCATTTTATTATTATTAATATAAAATACTTTTGTCAACCGAATTTACTAACTTCACGAAAATCCAGACATTTCATATGAATTCCACAATTACGACTCTGAAGGAATTTTCACCATAAAATTCCTCTTAAATGAAAACTAATGGACAAATGATCAATTGATCAATTACCATTGCAACAAGATAATGTCCCAGCTGAACAATATCAACCTAAATTCACTCCTTCGGGAATAAGGCGTAACCAATTGAACTTTCACCTCAACTTATCCAAATCCAAGCGTTTGTGCATAAATAATGAACAATGAGAATTAAATGACGCGTGGAATGAAGGGGCAACCCCCCACCCACCGAAAAATCCACTTGGCTCAGCATCACCGGTCCATCCACCCCTGTCCTCGAAGAAAAAATCTCAACGGTCACCCAACCAACAACTGCCTGCATTTCTGTGGACAAATAAAGTGGGGATGTTACGGGAACATGTGTGCACTTTGGGGATGAAAGGAAGCGACCGAGAGGGAAACGTTGTGGATATTTCAGGACGCGTGCCTATATATGTTTCTATTTCCCCCTTCATCCCTCACCTGCCATCACCCCCCCCCCCCTACCCCTTTCACGGCCCTTAATTTTTTTTAATGCAAAAGGGACGCGTGCCGCTGCTGAAAGTTGCAAGCTGGACCTGGCAGAAGCGCAAGGATTTTAGTAAAAGGGGTGAGTGGAGAGGAAGGGGGCAAACTGGATCTAAATACAATTGTTAAATTGTCGGGGGCTAAAATGTTGCTGTGAACAAAAAATAGAAAATGGACGGGTTGCGTCTTTTGGGACTAGTTAGGCCGCTAAAATTCGACCGGATATCTAATGAACAGACACCTGGGGGGGACAGCTTGAATTTTGGAGGTTGGGGACGGGGGCAGAGATTTGCATTGAATTATTTTTGTTTTTTGAGGACCCCTTCGGGAAGTGGATGTATCTAGAGAATTTCTGTTGAAAAATTGTGGGTTACACTGGAAAAACAAAGTCAATTAAAATGACTTGGAATTTTATTTTTCTAAAAACTTGGAAAGGCTTTTTTTTAATTCCTCTTTCTTTTACGGAAGCCAGAAAAAAAATCGTTTAATATTTTTAAATTATAAAAATAAGAATAGAAATAAATTATCAACGAGTGATATTTTTAAAAGTAAATATTAGCTATTAATTCATAGAGAGGCTTAGAATAATAGGAGAAATTAAGAATCGCAATAACTCCAATGACATTTGTTAAAAAAAATGAAATTTGAAAGTCCAAGACAGTTTCTACTCATTTAGTATATTTCCTCTTGAATTTAAGTTCGGATGAGAGTGCTTATCTGGTGGGTTGGAAAAATGGCCAGTTGAATGTGGTCAAGTGCATTTTCAAGTGTATTTGAGGCATTCCCCGAAAAAAAAGAAGGCCGGTGTATTTACAAATGAAGAATATCAAATTTCCAAAGAAGAGTCCATCCAAGTTTCTCAAATTTTCAAAACTGAAGAGCCCCGAAGATCGTAAATAAAATTCTCTCACAATATCTCAAAGCATCAGTGCAAACCGTTCATTTAATTATATTCCAATTCATCGGGAGATTTCATTGCTGCTAATCAGAATGTCGAATCTCCTCGGGTTGCTGAATAATGGTCTCGAATTTCAGAAGAAAAATCTGTCAATTTGAGGATTTATTATTGCTGATAGAATCGCCTCGTTAAAATCAAATTGTCACTGCTGATGATCTAATCTCTCATCTGAACTCACCACAAGATTCCAAAAGAAAGAGAAATAATCTCTGATTGTTCATCTACCCAAGGTAATAACGCTCCATCAATGCTGATATTTTTCCCCCTGAGATGGTAAATCCCAAAAAAGGGAATTCAAGATGGTTTCTTGGAAGAAACGCAGCATCAACCCCTGGAACACTGGCAGATGCAAAAATCCGTGAAAGAATCAATGCTGAGCTCCACCTGTCTACACACCTCTTGCGTCTGCTGGAGAAGTGGAGAGGAAAAGGTCCTCTTCAGCCTCGGATGCTGAAATTTCCAGAAGCTCAGGGCAGGTTTATGATTTTTTGGGGGTCTCGGGGGGTGAATCCGGGTCTGTGTCACCTCGACTGTTGGGTCTGTGTGTCAGGGACAAAAGATGTGCCTTGAGCTGCGTTTCTTTGTCGGTTTTCCTTCTGTTCGCCTTCGGATCCTTTGTCGCGGCTCTGATTCTATTCTGATGTTGCCCCATTCAGACGCACCCCGGCGGCAAGTGCCAGAGAAATGCCTTGCGTAAACTCTTCATGTTGAGAAACAAGTGTATGTTCTGGGTATATGACACTATTGGAAATTTATTGAAATTTCAGTCACAATGTCATCTGGATTGCTGACTATCTGAGTATCAACATAATTTCCATTAAAAATGTTCATTAAACTTGTTATTCATGTGGAAGAGTCAAGGAAATTGCGTTTTTCATGTTGAACAATCATAAATTCCTCAATGAACGCCCGAATTTTCAGACGCATCGTGAAAATTTAATTAATTTATTGTTTAAACATTTAAACATTTTCATTGTCGTATGTACCTGAAACATTACATTTCATTGAATATTGAAATAAAATTACTCACCACGTAAATTATTGTTTTTTAAAAATTTTAATATAAAAAAAATGAATTTTCAAAACGAATTTTCTACCTTTAATTAATTTAATAAATTTGATCAATTTCTGTTGCCTAAAAATAATAAATTAAAAAATATTAAACTCTAATCACCAGAAATCATTAAGAAATAATCCGTTTCAGGGGCTGACAACAATAACTTCCTCAGAATTACAACAAATTATGCACTGGCGGAAACACAACTAAAAAATTGAAATAATTATAATGAAATGCTTCATTAGTTAAATTGGCTTGAATAATAAAAAAATCCTGTTTGTAAAATTTTCCTTGTTCGCAAGAAACTACTCCAAATTATCAATTTATAAGACAATTAAGATTTTCAAATACTTCTGCAATATAAAATAATTATAGATGTTATACGGAATCGCCTTTTAATTCATAATTATTCTCCCTTCCCCCAGACTTACTCGAGCCATTCCGACATTATTTGCTCACCCTCATCCACCGGAAGGTCCACACACGAGTCTCGTGTGCCCGATGGACATTTCCTCCTTGATAATTGTTTGAAGACACACCGGTCTTTCTAATTTCCCTCCCCAAGTACAAATCCAATATATTCCAGGGGGTGTAAGCGCAAGGGGGTAGACTCCTTTTCAAGTTCCCCCGCGCATGTGCCACGTGTCCTCGCCACGCGTACACCGGAAGTGACCAACCGGATGTAGACATCTGAGACGTCCTCCACTACTTTCGCGCTTACTCTTCTTACTGCACCCCCCCCCCCCCCCCCCCCCCCCCCCCCCCCCCCCCCCCCCCTTGGGGGTTTTTTGTTCTTGAGTCTGGGGGAGATTACAATGATGAGATTGAACCCCTCGCAGACTTCTCCAGCAAAAAAATCATTCTAAAAATCGACTAGAGAAATTATTCTTTTCTACTAGAATTTTTGTACGGTATGCCCGATCTAACTTCAAAATTTAGGTATTTCTTACTTATTTTTACTTAATTGTTCATTAAAATTACCAGTAATGAAAAAAAAACTTTTTCCTTGTCGTATACCGTTTCGGGTTTTTACGATTTTTAAAAATCTCATTCGAGGGGAAAAACCTGCCCTGGTACAGTCGTCTTTTTGACAGGGTACCACTCGATAGTGGAGCCGTGAGATTAGAGCGCTATAAATTTTTACCGCCGGTGCCTGGGGTCGAACCTGAATGATTGGCATGCTAGACGAGCACCTCCACCCCCACTGCCGTCGGTAATTGCTATTAATAAATAATTAATCAATTAAATGCTATTTCGATCATGTAAACGATCATGTAAAAGCGTATTCCATTACATCGGGGCCGAGTCGGGTTGGCGGAATGTTAATTTCGGCATGCCGTATCGGGCCCGTATGAATTGCCTAATGAAATTTCTAGTAGGAAAATTTCATTTTTTACCACCTGTCTATAATTTAACTTTTTCCTTTTAGAAAAATTTATGAATTCATTGAAATTCCTCAGTTTGTGGAAATTACTGTACAATTTCCAGAAATGATTTATGAATAATCAATTGTAGGCCGAAACAACAATTTTCCCGGCAAGACAACAAAAAAAAATGTAATAAAAAATGATAATTCAAAGAATTAGTGAAAAAATGAATGTTTAGTTAATTTTTTAATTCCATCCCTCATAAGAATTCCTCATTTGTTCAATTGTTGCACTGATAAAGATCTAATTTTAACCTTATAAATCCGATGTTCTCTTGCTCTCCAGATTTCCTGTACTTTCCACCCTCTGAATCCGATGAATGAATTCGCACAGAAACGCTCTGCCATTCTCCCGAAACAAACTGGAATTTGATTATTAAACTGCGCAAGCAAAAAAGGGGTTGGAAATTTATGAATTTGCAGAGATAGAGTTGAGATTGAATGTACACCCTGTTTTTGTCATGCATCTGCTCAGCATCTGCTGACAGATGCAGGCCAGTCCTCTTCAGGTTTACTGGTGGCCTTTTTAAGAACAAACGCGTGCAAGTTTATTGGGGAAGTGGCGTGGCATTTTGACGTACCCCACTCACCCCCTGGCCACCCTCCCGGAAATGAAATTCTAAACACCCTCTCAGTGACTCGCCTCCGTCGCGTGTGCATTCGCCTCTTCCATTCTTCCACATTCTCTTTATTATGGAATGAACCAATGAAACCAGATTACCCTTCGACCTCCTTCGACTTCCAGGGACTAAGTTACTTATTATTTGCTCCATTTTTTTTGTTATCACCTTTGATTCGGAGGGAACACCTGGAAGGAGTGAAGCTCGTGTCTCCACACCCTGAAATCCAACATCCGGTTAGGGGTTCGGGCTTAATTTCTTTCTTATTCGGAAATTGGATCAATTGATCGGGAAAATCGTTGGAAATTCGAGACGTAACGGTTTTGGAAATGTTATCACATCATCGTTTGCGTAATATGCCATTGAAGGAAGTAAAGAAAGGAATTTATATTTTTATTGCGTCATCTCTGTCGATTTTTTCATTTTTGCTTTCGAATGAAAGCCCTCGTGTTTATCCGATTTTGACTTTGGCGGTTGGAGTTGACCAATGAGGAATTAGTCCTACGCGTTTCGAGATATTTCGACTCGGGCAAACTTCATTTTTGTGTTTCTACTTTCATAATAAAGATTATTTTCATTCAAAATACTCGTGTCCGTGGACCCTATCTATATCAATAAAAATATATCTATATTGGTTTGGATGAAATTTCGTGATATCCCCGTTTTTCGGTTTTCCTTTTTTTAAAAATGCTCTGGTTTTGGGAGAAGACACTCGAGTTCGAAAGAGAAAAAACAAACGAATAAATAAAATGTTTTAGGAAATTCATGCAGAGTTTAATGATCTAATTCAGTTTCTCGGAGATCATAATTGGTCATTGGCGTAATTATATTGAAAGTAAATAGTAATGTTCTTCAATTTTTCTGATGAAAATAAGAATTACATTCTCTCTCTTATTAATATATTCACCAGATATCATTGATAATTACTTCTCTTATTACAGTACACTATAAATTTTTTTTTTCCTGGAAAGCGACAGTTTTTCCACTTTTCACAATTCGAAATGACAAAGAAAAAAACTGATGATAAAGAGGAAAAAACGGATGAACTGATGACCAATAATTATTGACCCTAGAGCTATCATTAGTTCGATAGTCAACCGGAATTTTTGGTTCTCAAAAATATTCTCTAACAATATAATATAATGTAATCCCATGAAGCATAATTAATAACATCCCAATTACCGTCGCCTATTTCCTGAAATAAGAAATTTAGAAATAACACCCGCTCTGGTTAATACAATGAGGCAGCTGATAGATAATTAGCGTCCATTGGTTCTCCCCTCTTAATTCCCAAAAAATGCCGCTATCGGAATACCTTGAACCATCGATGAAGGCTGGCACGTGTGGTGTAGCTGTGAGGAACCCTTCTGGAATCATCATTCTGGCCTGTTCCAAGAGGTGTCGATTATAGTTGTTTGTGTTTCAAAAAGGTCGGCAAGGTCGAGGGCCTCGGGCCAAATCACTGCTCTCTGCCATTTTTAACACTAATTTAACCAGAGATTATTGATTGATTTCGCGCGATTCTGATCAAACACCTTGTGGTCCTTTATTCATTCAATTTAGCCCGCCAACTGGGAATTCAATTCGAAATGCGAAATTAATTCACCCACATGCAACCATTTTTCACTCGTGTTTTTCTATTAAGGGTTTTATATTAATATTAATTAATTACGAATTAAATTTAAAGAATGATTGAAATTGTTCAAGAAGGACCACCTAAATGCTAGAAATTATTTATAAATAATAAATTTTAGATCCAAACAATAATTTTCTCAGAAATACAAATTGATCTAGAACGGAAGAAAATTAATATATTTTGTCAATTTTAAAGTTTCAATTATTTACTTCAATTATTCGGTGAAAATGGAACATCAGGAAAATTTAGGAAAAAATAGAATGAATGGAATTTTTATTCGGTAAGAAAATTTGATTGGCAGAAATATTGATTTTTTGGTGTAATTTTTGAATTTTCATTTTTTTCCGAGTGTTTGATGGATCGGAAAATTAAATCGAAATCTGACGCATCACGGATGAATAAACTCAATATATCGGTCACCTGTCCAAGTGGTCGTATCGTACGCCATCACGACTAATCACAGATGGGATCCACTTATTAACTACGATGATACATCGCAATCGTGTGGCCCCAAAGGGCGTTGTCTTCGGCCGTTCGGTACTTAAAAGGGATTTGAGTGAACGAGAAGGGAAAATAGAGAGAAAAAATAGAGGAACGATGTCTGGGGTTAACCGAGGAGGTGAGGGTGGATCCATGACCAAGTGAAGACCCTGCACGTGGCCTCTGTTTTTTTTACCCTAAGTTAGTTAGCAGTTTTGTAACAGCTGCTACTGAGCTTCGACAGTTCATCGGCTAAAGGGGTTTTCGTGTTTTGGTTCGTCATTTTTTATGTTGACTCTCTACAAAATGCATTCGATCAACTGAGAACGAGAAAACAAATTTTCACTCCCCAGAATCTGAAGAAAAACAATTTTTCCGCAACAATTCAAGAATTCGCAATGGATAACATGCAAGATTTATATAGATTTGATGAAATTGATCAATTTTTTTAATAATTGAAAAACTATTTTAATTAATAGCTTTTGTAATAAATTGTTTTTCGTGAATGCATTTTCTACAAGAGGAGTTTTTAGGAAATATCTAGGAACCGAAGGGAGATGACGTTATTTCCATGCATACCTTTTTTGTTGCTTGAGCTTTTCTCTATAAATAATTTATTTACCAAAATATCGATATTTTCATTCAATCCCGAGATATTAATGAAAAACTAAACTATCTTAGTTCACCACTTTATTTCAGAATAAACCTCTAGATTTTTTGAAACAGTTCCAGTAAAAATCGTCGAGTGCAAGTAAAAAAGTCGAGTACAAATCATGCGAGAGCCAGTATTTTTTTCTCAATACTAGGTAATTTTAATAGCGATTTTCTAATAAGAAACTGTAAATAGATCATGATAAATTGTATTAAAAGTTTCTGTGCACGCACAATCTAAATAAAAAAATTATGGAAAACAAGGAGCTCCAAGAATACCTTCCCTCGCTATTTTAACCCATCGAAAGCCTAATTGGTCCTGTCGTAAAAGTTGAACAATCATCGATGACTGCGTGTTAACGTGCCATTTTTCATGCTCCAGTTGTGGGCGTAACTCAAAAACTTCTAGCTCAGGTAGCCCGAGCTCTTTAATTACCTAACACCAGGATCCCAGCCATCAACCAAACACCTTCCATCCCTAATTTCGATGCCTGCCATTAATTACCACCCGCAAACAAGCGAAAACAAAAGGTGGAAAACTGCTGGGTCTAGATGATCAGCAGCATCAACGAAAGTGCTCTGTCACTAAAAATTCACGGTGCGATGAATTCAGCTGTGAGGTCTCATTATCTCCCCACCTATTTTCCCTACGAAGATATATAGATGTATTGATTCTACAGATCTAGCAGCAAAACACTGATAACAAGAACTTACCTGCCCCTATCCACATCTTGAAGGTTAAAACATGTAGAGATCACACACTCGGAGGGTAAAACCGTAACAAACAGATTTACCTCGTGCATTTATCATTTTTATAAACATTGAACACTTAATCCCTCAGACTGGAGGAAGTGTGTGATACCACTGGAGAAGAGATAACTCTATATTTTTTTTCTCGGAATGTCGAGTGAGCTTCAGTCTGTCTCGTATTAGTTTTCTCACTTATTTTCTCTCATTTTTTTACTTCTCGGAGGGTGGCGTATTCCCGCAGTCCAAGTGATAGTCGTGACCTGATAAGGCTGTTTGACAATTTGGCAGGTGACATGCGGAGTGAAATATCAGTCTGTGGAAATATGTATTGACGCACCTTGTGATAAATGCATGTTATAAATCGATACGGAAATTCCTTCGATTACACAGACCAGTCAGTTCGATTTTTACATTTCTTTTAGAATTTTTTTAGTCTGAAGAAATTGGTAGATAAGTTCTATATATTCTCAGGTTTTTATAATACACTTTTCCCACATTATTCAGTTGATTTTATTAATACATAATTCAACTTACTAATTTTACTAAAGTCCTAATTCATTTCCTTAAGAAATTCCATTTTTTGGGAGTGAAAATTCACATTTTTTACGCAATTGAATTTTTAACTACTTTCCTATATTCATTTATTGTTTTAATTGCCAGAGAATAATTCACAAGCAAAAAGTACTTGTTTTGGGCTAAAAACAAAGGGCTTTTAGTAAGTTTAATTTTTTATTTGTTTAGCCATTCCTGAAAATTCAGTGTCGAATTATATGGAATTTTCAGTGAAATCTGAACTTTCATGATTTTTCATTTAATTTTTCTATCTCGCATACTACAATAATGCATTATTTTAGAACACAATAAATATTAATGATTAAAAAAATATTCAAAAGTCGATTTTTCTCCATTCCCCTTCAGTGTGACATATTCATGAAATTTGTTTTGCTGATGATAAAAGCCTTTTTGACCTTCACCGTTCTTCATTTTCCTTTTTCCTTTAAATTATATTACAAAATAATGTATTACAGTGGTTTTTTCAACTTCTACGACGATAAGGGTTTAGTAATCACCGAGTGTAATCAGGGGAATCATCGGTAATGACGGGTCATCGATTACACTTGCCACTCAGTTTTGATAATTCATCTGTGAATAGATTCTCGGTAAAAAATGTTCACTAGTTGATAAATTTTCGTCAATTCGAAAGTCAACAATTACCCTAGCTTCTTTGTATTCAAACAATTTTGAAAGTAAAATAAAAAAATTAGAACTTCTTAGAGTCCAGGTGTTTCGCCAGCCCCTCAAAAAACCCATCTAATGAGATCATCATTTCACGCGATCCGTAAACATCTAACAAGATCCCATCGAATGGCATTAGGACCACCCTAAGTGCTTGGGGGAATTAAAGTAAACCTACCGGAAGCTCGGAAATTGGTGGAACATACCAGTGGATGAAAAATATCATCTCGAAGGGAATAAAAAACCGTCGGTTGCTGCCCTAAACATTTGTACAAATATTATATTTGCGGTGCCGGGAGGAAATGCCACATGGAATTGTCTCGCGCCAAGTTTATCCGGAACGAACTAACCTGTTTATCCCAAGGATTACAGACCAATAGGAACGAAGCGTAAATTTATTTAAAAAAAAAGTATGCTTTAATCCAGTAAAATTTGTATTTCATTTTCTAAATTCCATTTAGAATGGGATATAATGTAAAATATCCAAAAATCAACGGTTGATTTAACTGCATACTTTTTCAAATCAACGTAATAATAATAACGTAAATAATAATTGAATTATACTTGATACAAGTATGATGTGAATTACGAATAAAGTATACTTGTATAAAGTATTCTTTTTCAATGTGGAGGAGCGTCGAGAGAACAGGAGGCCGCGATTGCGGTTTCTCATCTTTGTCCGTCACTTTATTTTCCATCGTTTCCTCCTGCCATCAACGTAAACGATCTCCAGGGTAGATTAATGCGGTTAATTCTGCGGTTACCGGGTAAACAGTGTACAGGACCCACCGGACGGCATATTATACGGGCTGACCATGTCGCACGCGAGGACTCCAACTATTTACTGTACTTTCAACGATGATAAACCGCTGAGGTTGACGAGTGTATTATTTCAAAAGACCTTTATTCTTCCATTTTTTCTCATTCCATGGGGGGGAATAGTCTATACAAAAAATTGGTAAAACAACTTTTTGCAACGCTTATTTTCCATTCTCTTCGTTTGAAAATTAATATAATTTTAATTTATATTTTACAATTTATATTGTTTTTGAATTGAGAAAAAAACTGAAATTAAAACGAAAGCTTCACATTTTTTTGAAATATTTAAATAATGAAAATGAATAATGAATAAATGTAATAGATATTTACGGATAAAAAAAGTTATTCAACTCCTGTATTTTTTTTTGTATGTTATGGAATGTTTACAAAATTCGGAAAATTCTTTGGAAATTTCCCAGAGAATTTGTCTCCCTGCGGGAACATTAATCTAGCTATTGGAGATGGGGGTAATTTTATATTTATTTATGGGGGTTATCGACCCCCTAAAGTGTCATCCACCCCTTCATCATCAACAACAGACCACTTGTAATTTGAATATACAAACACAAAGAGCTCGGTAAATACATGAAATTGATGCGCGATTGAATCTTTATCGCACTATCGCGCCTTTTTATTACGCATTTATGATACGTGGAGTTAACTGGAGTACAAAAATACTACTGTTCCGGACCGGGGAGTAAATTTTTAGTGGAGTACAAAGACATCATTGTGGCCTCAGTCCACACGTAATGTTTGCCGATGCGCTATCGGCCATCGATGAGTAGCGCAATTGTTGTTTGTGGAGGTATTTCTCACGCGGTGCGACTTCACAACCCAATAGTTGAATTCTGTATTGATAATTGAGCGAATGTGAGTGGAATCCATACTGGAAAATGTTACACTGACAAAAAATGAAATTTTCAATGGAAAACATCGATTCTAAGAATTTTTAATGCATTAATTTATCATTTGTTTAGCCATTTCTGAAAATTCAGTGCCAAATTTCACTGAATTTTTAGTCAAGTCTGAAATTTTATGATTTTTTATCTTAAATATTTTTTTTCATCTCAAATACTATTAGAGCGTATTTTTTTAGAATACAATGAACATTCAAGACGGTAAGTTACTCAAAACGATAATTGTTAGTAACAATAAATACTCAACAATTAATTTTACTGGATTTAGATTTAGTGTGACACATTCGTGAAATTTGATTTGCTAATTGTGACAGCATTTTACTGTTTTAAACACTCATTTTTTCTTTACCATTAAATCATTTTAAAAAATCATATATAACAACCCTCTTTTGTTACATTTCCATGATGATACCCAGGTAGGAATTCCAAGCTCCAACAACTGGTCCAAGCTTGGCTCAACCTAGACTTGCCTAGGCTTTGGCAACCAAGCTTGGGCCATATTTCACCCAATGGTTAAGCCAGGCTTCAGCCAATGTTGAAACATGAGCTTTGGTTACCAGGCACGGGTCAGAAATGGGCCAAGACTGGCTACCAAGGGTTGGTCAGCAAGGGACGGCCAGCCTTCGCCCCAGCTTGGTGGCCAATGACTCGCCGGGACTGACAGACGTTCCTGGGACGACAACTCCTGGTCCACGTTCGGTTTGCCCTTTTTCGACCTAGCATCGGGTAGGACGATCTTTATCCAACATTGGACCGACCATGGAAGCCAAGGCTCAACCCAGGCAGGAATTGACAATTGGCCCAAGCTTGAATGATGGGCGGCCCAACCCTTGCAGATACGTGGAGGGGGGGAGGGCATCTGAATAATCAATTATGGAGATAATTGGTAACTGGTGAGATAGAAGTTAGTAGGGATTATATTTTGAAACTTCCTGGAGTCTATATATCGATGATTTAGGTATATTAGTACCAACAGCGCATTGGACTAGCGGTTAGCACGCAGGACTAGAGATTTGGGGGTCGTCGGTTCGATCCCCGGTTAGGGTAATATTTTAAGTTAACAAATGAGCGATTCCCGGTCGAAAATAAGTTGGGAGTGAGTAATTAGACACTAATCAACTGTAAAAATGCTTGAATGAACATTATTTTTATTTTTTTATCAATTTAAATAAATAAATATAAGGCATGGCTAAGGTCTGGCAACCAAGCTAGTCTCAAGTCTGGTGGCCAAGGAAGGCCCGCACGTTATCATCCCAAAGCTCAACCAGGCTTGAGCCAGCCTTGGATGCCAATCTCGGGCCTTGTTTAGCCGGGGTTGGGCCGCCCATCACCCAAGCTTGGGCCAATTGTCAATTCCTGCCTGGGTAGGGGTTTGGTAATCACCGAAAGTAACAGTGGAAATCATTGATGATCCCGTTAATCACATAAGCAATCGAGTAATCGATTACAATTAATGATCAGGGTGTCACCCAATTCATCTGTGAGTAACCGCTCGGGTGTGAGTGGTTTGTTATCATCAATAGAATAAAAGTATGAGAATGCAACGGTTTAATGTGATGGAAAAATTGGATTATGCAAAAAAATCACTCTCGCCCCACACAAATTGTAGATGAAACCCCTGGGGCCTGCAATTCTCACTGAATATTTCTATCCGCATACAGAAAACCGGAATGTTGGAGGTTCCACGAGGCACCGAGACTTTTCATCGTACAAAAATGTCGATATCTCCGGTTGGTATTGATTAGTATCGATTATAAACCCCAGCGGTCTGGAGGGAGAAGGGCCCTGAAGAAGCACCTGGCGGTAGACGCAGATGCTGATGCACATATAACACGTCTCAAAGCGATTTGAGGGATCACGTGTGGCTCCTTCATACTCTCTGTTTCAGGCGCCTCAAAAATACCTCCCCACTTCCATTCCACCTTTCCCACCTTTTCATTCCCTTCAATACCTGTAATGGATGATGTGGCGAGAAGGGGAGACGACTCGTGCGAACATACACTCCATATCGATCCAACCAAATCGTCATGTGAAAATTTTCTATCGATTCACCAACTCCAACGGAAATTCGGTCCCCATTTTCTTTTATTGCGGTATTTTCCTGAGAAAAAATCAGTCGAGAAGAGCGAAACGGCCAGAAGCATTTATTTCCGTTTTTATTGACTTTTGATTATTTGTTTTCGATTTTGTTGATTCCATCCATTAAATTAAAAGGTTTGGTAGTCTGCAACGGACATTTTCTTTTATTTGGCGTTAAAAATATTGAATAAATTTCATATAAAAAATTGAAATTGAAATTTCAAGAGTAACCTATAAAAAATATGAATAAACGCTCTTAATTTTTAATCGTATAAACGCATAATCTTGAATATATTGAATGAATTCAATGAATAAAGGTGTTTGTCCCGCAAAAATGCATTATTTATCCTTTCGAAGACTTTTCCCATTAAAAATTCATATTCTTACGGGTTAAAAAGGGTTAGAAGATAAAGAAGAATGAGATGAATATGTAGAAGACAACCTGTTCCTCAACGGTCATTCCCACAGTCTCAGTGACTTGTACATTCGAGTATACGTAACGACCAGAGTTTTAACAACAAAAGTATTTCCATCGGTATCTGGAAAAGACCGAGTGAAATCGAGCATTCATCGGCTGTTAATAATCCCGCAAATGACGCAATCAAGAAAAAAAATGCGGATTGAGATTTGAATGGTGAGTTGGAAAGATTTAGCCACCGCTGGTGGATGAAAGGGATATCTAATGCTACCTATCCATCATCTTTCCATCGGCATCTTACAAACACGCACATGCCATCGCGAATAAATCTGGTGAATATCCTCGGGAATTTTCTAATCATCCCGACACCTTTGCCTTCGAACAAACGGCGTCTGATTGAAAGCGGCATCGAAACTCGGTCATGAGGGACATAAAAACCCAGGGAAATATATTCCCCATGAATATTTGTAACTTCGGTTAAATGAACAAATTGTTCGAGTGCAAGTAAAAATTTTTTATCGCTAATGAAGAAAAATGTATAAAATAATATAATTCATCCCAATTTATTACAATTATGTATAATTATATTACTATTATATATATATTAATTGAATCAATATTGAAAGAGAAACTAAATAGAAATCAATACATAATCTTTTTTTAGTTGTTTTAATTTTCCGGGATGAAAAATATTCCGTTATTTTTCCATTTAATTATTTCCAGGACTTCCTTGAAAATTCGAAATTTTTATAAAGTAAATTATGATTATCGCTTGTTTAAAGTTTTATAATAAAATGCCTCACAATAAAAACAACTAATAGAAAAAGGAACGGGTTGAAATTGAAATTTTCAAAGAGAAATTATATTCCTCCAAAGGTGATATAAATGGAAAAAAGAAAACATTGCCGACTGGAATAAAATAATGATTTCTCTCATTCAATAGACAAAACTCCGTGACAAGCCAATAATTTTCCATCTCACATTACACAGATTCGGTTGTGGATAAATCAACTGAACTGAATAGACGGAGTTAAAATCCATGCCTGGCTGCATGTGCATTAATACAAGAGGATAATTGTATGCTCGCACTTGGCGATCGATCGATACCCAGTGCCGATCGATTCGGTCGATCACGCGTGACGGAAAGAGGCGATAGAATAGGTGAGACACTCAATATCGACATTAAGTAGCGACGAGTGAGAGAGACTCGAATAATATTTGAAACTTCATTTCCTGGCGTGTTCCTGTTGTGTGTCATAAACACACTTACGGCTATCATGAATGCCCAATCATCAAATGGTGTAGATTTCATCTAGATTTTGTCGGGAGTGTTGATTAACCCTTACGTTATTTATTCCCTCCTTCAAATCCCGGGAATTAATTTTTCACTCCATTCATTCTCTTTTTTCTCGTTTCCCTTTTCGCAGTCAAGAAATCCACCGGGAAAAATTAAAACGTCAATTCAAAAAATCATTCCATCATAAATTTCATCTAGATAGAATTCCTACTACTTGCTAATAAAACTGGCAAAGATTTCCAATAAAAATTTTTATTCATAAGAAAATTTAATATCATTCTGAGAAAAATTCTATCCGCTACGCGTAAATATTGATTTGCTCATTCTTCAAGATATTTTCCTCCGATGAATAGTGGATACGATTTAGCCTTTCAATATCTGTGAAACGAGCCATGATACTTACATTTAAATTGCATTTCCGTCAGTGTCATGAAAAGTAAACGATTTCATTTTCGCCTTTCCAATTTTACGGGAAAGGATGGATTTTTATGATTCGAATGAAGAAATAATAAGTTCGATCGGCACGCGCGATAATTCCATTTTGTTTCTAATCCCGACAATAGATGAATATTATTCAGCTGTCGAGAATTCAACAATTTCATTAATCACCGAAGACAAGTGGTTTGTTTCACCACAATACTTGAATTTCTGCAAATGGTTTTTTCTCCTCCGTCAATTAATAAGGTATTTTCGCACGGTCACTTTATCAATCTCATAAAACTCATACCTCTCGCTTATATCATCAACAATCCACTGACCCACAACATGTTATGCGTATATATAACAGCCACCATTTAATACGACTCGGTGCTGTATTATGGGGCTTGCGGCAATTCTTGCTCGAGTCTCGGGATATAAAACCGACACACGTGCCCGGAACGAAAACGATCCGACAATTATCGATCGAATGGCGAGTTGATCCACCTTCTGCAAAAAAAAAGATAAAATCACTCGGAAAACTCAACAGAATGAGTCAATTGAATTAATTATCTCGTTCTGCTACGAATATCCAAGTACTTTGACTTTTGCACAACTAATTCAGTAATTGTTTTTTTGTCAGTGCAAATACCTCTCCAATTTCAATTGAATAGATTACGAAAAATTTGTCGTTAAAGAATTGTGTCAAACATTTATCCCTTTTAATCAAGAATTCCGCGCGTGATTCAATTTGATGTCGATTGATCGCGAGGGAAAAGAAAGAAAAAAATGACGGGAATGAAAAATGTCAGATAGGAAATCTAAAGATCGATGAAATATCTATTAAATGATCGATATTCAATTGTCGCCGACGATAGACAGCCATCAGACAAGTTTTCTAAAGCCTTGAAGCGTGAAAAATGATTCCGAAAAGTAGGCGATCATCATATCGATTCACAAATTCACGTGGTGACTAAAAGAAATAACCGGAAATGTCATTCCTACCAGTCATCGTGCCAAAATCATTGACTTAGATCGAGAATTGCCTCACACGCTATAGTTTGTCCGATTAAAAGCCCTCGTAAATAACAGAATTTAATTTCCCGCAGTTCCCAAATAAGAACGAATGAGGTGATAAATTATTATTCCACTAAAAATAAGGATTATGCATCTCGAATTTGCATTGAAACCCGAACGGTGCATTGTGCTGAGTTGAACTAACCAAGAACCAGCTTCGGAAGTATTTTTAATCGACAGCTCCAGTGACCCTTGAAGAGTCATAAATTATAGGGAACGCGATTTACTAGTCCCTGGACAACGGCCATTGTAGTCTTGGAGAAAGTGTGACCTTAATAGCTGACTAGTGATTAGATGAATCTCGAAGTCTGTGCTGGAGTCATCGTGGAATTATGAGAAACCGCGAGATGATAATGAAAGAGGAAGTTGAATTAGTCTTCAAATGATCAGCCTCTGATTGACGTTGAGGGATCTGATGACCGGTAGCGGATCGGAGGTACCTCGCCACCGTGACCCAGACAACTCTACTTGGGTGAGGGTAATTCACTCGGGTATGATTATTTATTTAACGAGCTGTACACCCTGCGGTGTTGTGTACTGAGGACCACCTGGGCTTACCCTGGGGATCAGCGGGATGCTGGAAACACTCGAAAATCATGACTAATTTTATTTTTTCTTTAGCGGATTGCAAAATATTTTGAACCGCCTAAAAGTAAATATACTCACAGAGAAAAATAATAACTTTTGTCAAATAAATTATATTCACTAGTCCCGAGTAATTTGATTTTTTAAAAATAACTTGAATTGTCCTGCATAAGTCTAATAAAAATTTCAATATTTTTACAAAATAATAATTCCACATTTTTTTATTGTTATTTAAAGTATTGAAATCAGTACACATAATATTTATTTGCACGGTTGTTATAATGTTAAATTATTGACACATTATTGCTATATATTGGAAATGGGATAGTTAAATTAATTAAAACAGTTAATAAATTCTAATCACTATTTCTTTATTAAAATCGCTCGAGGAGGAATACCGTCTGAACTCTATCAATATCTCCAAGAGACTAAAGACAAGCCACAAAGACCATAAGAATATTCGTCACCAAAGAAAGAACCCTACAATAGTTTCTTGTGAAACCATTGTTTATGTTTATACAAACTCTGAGGTGACTCCGTGGAGTCCTCCATATCAATTTATTTTTGTAATCATCATAAATTAGTTCAATAGATTTCTATGAATTTTAACTTGATATTCTAACACTATATATTTAAAGTCTGATCCATTTGCAAATTTTTTGTAATCAGTAAAAAATTGCAAGTACCTCAATATACATACTAGACTAATAAATGACTTTTATGGCATATATACATTGTTTTATGATTTCGAGTTCACCTTCTCGCATTAGCTTATAATTCTTGCACGGAATTCCTCATTCAGTTCCTCACTTTACTGGAATTCTTTTACTTGCATTTACTTGGAGAAAAAAGAAAATATAGCTTAAAGTGTCACCCGCTCTCGTTTTAGTCCATTCAATGTGGCTCCATCGATACGTATTGTAAGACTCTATTCCAATGATAAATACATTATAATCAGTTGCTAACTATGTCTCAATGCATTATTACCACTTCGATTTTATCTCCCGTTGTCAATTGAGCAGGCCACTGAATGGTAGGGCACTTTTAGAAAAAAATGTGTGGATGTAAAGAACTACCAATTTCTTTGTGTATAAAAATCCGGGCAGTGCCTTAATACGTCGTTATAATTTTGAAATTTTATTTCCCATGAGCAGTTCGGTTCATTTATGATTCCAACACAGTGTAAATAAGACGCTCCTATAAGATCTCCATCCATATATAGATATTAATAGTCTGTTCTAACACGATTCACACTGATAATAGCTTATCTTGGGAGTTTCCGTTTTTTGAATCACGGGTATGGAGATTGTTTATTCGGATTTTTTGATACGATTGCGGAAAAGTGTTTTTGGACTCATGGCAGGTTTATGGCACGAGTCAACGGCGAGTGATATAATCCCACCAGTCTTACATAATAATTTGTCATGGGATTGAATTTGTCGAGATAATGGTTTTCAGGCGATATAAAATACATTGTTTTTTTGTCACGAGGACGAACTAACCGAGTGTTGAGCGGGTCTAGAACCGGAAAGGATGAAATTAGACCGGGTCAAGTGATAAAAAACACTTTTCCGCGATTATCGAACCGTATTTTTAATCACAATGTCTGGAAATTAAAGTTAATGGAAGGTAGAATGTCACTTTGCACACAATGCATTGAAAAATATAATTCGAAATATTCGGGGTTTTTCTTACTAATATTAGTAGTCAGGGTCAGATTCTTAGTCCATGTCATAAAGATTTCGTCTGTTTTAAAATAGTTTCTGTAATCCATGTAGTAAAAGAAGAAATCATCCCACCTATCCGCCTTTTCCGTTTCCCTCAGTGAGTGCGAAGGAATCCTCAGAAATTTTATTCTGGTTTTATTACGGCCAAGACTGTTAGGGGAAATTTAAATGAAAAATTTGTCCGGGCGTTGTTGTTGTTCAATGGTAAAAAAAAAGTTAATAAGATTGATAAAATATTCCTGAGTCGCCTGAAGTAATGAACTCGAGATATTAATTTAAAAAAGTTTCTCGTGCAATCGCCAAACCTTTTATTCTGTGGGATGATGCATTTAACTCGGAATATCTCGTCTTGATTTACCGGCTATTCCTCCGGACATTAGTCTTTCTCAAGTGAGGGAGGTCGACTGGAGGAATAAAAACCGATATCATCTGTGTGAAAAAACACTGCCGTCAACTACCGTGCTACACAAACCATTTTTTTCACCACTATCTCGCCAATTTTTTACTTATTTTTTTAAGCTTCACCATTCTTATCAGCTCTTGGAGCGAGCATTAATGCATTCCAACGCATGCAAAGATAGTCTCAAATACCTCTGCACCCCAGTGATACAACGCAACAGGTACAAAATGCCTCCATTCGTTCAATAACCCGTTTTTTGCTTCCGAATCGAAGTATTGCAATCGTTCCATTTCTCGATTTTCTCATTTCGCCTGTAAATTATGTAGAACGGTCTGAAACATAAAAATACGAAGTTTGTCACCTGAGTTTACATGATGGTCAACTCCGTTATATTTTTCGTTATAGATTTTTGTTGGAATATAGCCTCAGTCTTCTATGAATTGATTTTTATGAGTCTATTCTATGGTTTCAAAAATGAATCAACATAGAGAGAGATGTTAGGACTAAAACATAAACATAAGCAATGAGGTTATGTGGCAAAGGGACTGGAGATCTTTTGTCTCATGATGACGATTTTTCTTTTGGTCTCGTTGACCACTTTTAGTCTGCTGCAGCAGGTCCTAGAGAACAGACGTTTCTTCCTCGTGCCATTTTTAATAAATAAAAATTAACGTATTTAATCCACTGTGTTTAAATTATTTATTTGTTCCCACCATATTCCATTAAATTTTAAGTATAACTCGATCTAATAAATTGAAAAATCAATATTCATTGGTACTGAATTTTCAGGAATGGTTAAACAAATGAGAAGTTGCACTGACTAAAAATGATGGCAGAGACTACCAATGATTACCCTGATTTTCCTGCGATTGCCAGTAATTAGCACAGGCAATGACACCACTATTTCTCCTATGAATAGCCTCTCGTATTTCTCTAATCTTTAATAACGTGAAAATTTTTATGTACGAAAGATAAGATTCAAATATAGGTATTCCTGTATGACAATGAGGTTCAAGTAATAAAACAAGTGTCTAAATTTTCACGTACATAAACCAATTCAGCAGTTTCCCGGTGCACATACAATTCTCTGTCATCGACAGAACACAGGTGATGGGAAATTCCCTCCCCTGATTATTGCACGTAACAAATGAAAGGCAAATCGTCTATGAATTTCTTTGAATAAATTCTTCGGTTCTCGGTAAGAAACGACACGATAATCGTAAACATTCTGGGAGAGACTGTTTCTTCATTGTGAATTAGCAAGGAATTTAGAGATGTGAGCATGTCCATTGAATTAATTAATTACAAAGTTATGGACATGTTCAATTGAAGGGTGCCAAATTTGAACATTGAATAGTCTATGTCTTCAGGGGTAGCAGATGCAGAGATATCTGATACGATTTCTGTCAGTTCGACAGATTTCATCGGTTCGATTCTCAAAATATTGGAGATGATCTCCTCAGAATTTGGAGCAAACTTGCAGGGGTCAGAGATCGGTTTGAAGAGTAATTGACTGCAATTTTTAGTCATATCTCGAAATTTCTTGGTGAATAAGGAAATAGTGAATTTTTTTCTATTTTTTATAAATTCGCACAATCGTTAGAGGAAAAAGCATACATCCTTTTGGTTTATTTGATAAACATTCGGAAAGATTATCTTTATTATTCTTATCGTCCGGAAAGTAGGAAGGGTATAAGTATGAGATTAGAAGGAGTGGCATTACCAAATGCGTAGAATCTTCTGAACAGTCAACTCCTCCGCGACATTAAGCTTAATGATGAAATTTTTAACCGCAGTGCTGGTAGTGATGGCAGTGGCCTTTCTCCTGATTGTTGAATCTGAAGGTAAGCAATGATAATAATCCATAATTGTTCGGTGAATAATTAAATAAATTATTTGTCTAGCTTGGAGGCAGTGCACCCATGATGGGCAGTGTTTGATTCTTTGCTATCGAGGGGTCCCCACGTGTAGGAACTCTTACTGCACATGCTCCAATTTCTGAAAATAATTTAACGAAGATCATTAATTCTGTTGAATGCTTCATAGAATTAAACCGATAAGTCTTATAATCATTTTTATTACTCAGGTCGATATCAAGTTTTTAAAAAATTATCATATCGAATTGTCAAGAATTTAATAGACTCTGTAGAAACCAGAATATTTTCAGTGAGTTATATCTTTCTTTATTATTCGACGAAATATTGAGATTTAAACAGCTCTAGATAAAATTCGTTTTTTTTTTTTTCATTCAGTTGTCAGTCAATTTTTCTTTGTAATATTACGAAAAATAGTTCAAAAGAAATGGGAAATGCCGATTACAATAAATTATAATGAAAAATCAACATCTGGAGACATTTTTCTGTCGAGAATTATGGAGTGACAAAAAAAGGTTGTTTTCGAATTTTGAAATTAAATAAAAATACGTTTTAAGGTTTTTATAAGAAATTTGTTTATATGGGCGTAATTCTTTCCGGAAAGTCAATCTCATGGTGACATTTCCGTTATAATGAAACCACAATAAAGTTCTTCAGCAATATTTTTTAGTAGTTAATAAATCGCCAGTTCATTCACTCACTCCCAAAGATTCTAATGAATTGAGATTGCATAGAATGTAGATATAGAACTGTCGAAAAAATGGAAATACGCGAATCAGTCCTTTGTAATTATCCGTTGGTTTAAGTTTCATTATTTCTTTTAATTGTCATGGACCCCCATAAAATCTGAAAATTTATCAAATTAATGGTCAACTTTTAGGAAAGGAGAAGAATAAATTGGTAAGTTGATTCCCAAAATCTGAAATTTTGTCAGTCCATAGGTCCTAATATGGGATCGACCTGTTCTAAATTTCAACCTAATCGGTAGAGCAGCTTTGAGATATAGGTGATTGTTTGTGAAACATTTTTTGCCCATATCTCAGAAACTATATAAGCGATTTAATTTTCTTTTACTGTCCCTCAATGTTCTTTACATAGATCAGTGAGAATATATATTTAGATTTATTTTCTGTATCTACTGCACCTACTACCATGACGATTTTATAGGCGCCGCCCGTCTTATAGCCTTGAGCCTCTCCTACTATCCTTTGCCTTTTTGAGGCACCATGAACTGATTTTTGAACTGCACCCATTTGACTTGTACTAAGGGAAACCATGGAAAACCTCAGCCATGCAGCTGATCGGTAATGCAGTCATTCTGCGGTGTTCATCAGTCACACTGGCTCGATGAACAGAGTACCTCTAACCCAGAGAGGTCTAACTAAATGGCCACCCATCCAAGTACCAACCTCACTAAACGTTGCTTAGCTTGGATAACCTTCAAAGTCACACACCACCCGAGTGGCTACTATCGCCGCTTCAGTCCGAATATATGTGTTCCTACAAAATTTTCACGATATTTCAATTTTCATGTTTTTCGGAAAAATCATTGTCTGAATAGCTACGGATCCATTCGGCAGCTTGCTACCTATTGTATTGGTAGAAATAAAAAATGAAAAAGAAAAACTAACGCATAAAGTAATGGTTAAATGTCTCCTGCCAAATAGGCTCGGTCAACTACTTGTTTTTATTATTTTATTTATATCGCGTGACGTCACGCATCCGCGGGCACATATTATGAGTATTAATATGTGGCAGCACGCTGGAAAGATCCTGACCCCATGATTATTACGACATATTATTGAGCCCGATTTACGCATTGATACTTAACATTTTAGTCGACCATTCAGTCTATTTATTTATCACTTCAGGGTTTTTTTCTTATTGGAAAATAGTTTGGGCGGAGCAATTGGATAAAATCATGGAAATATTTTAATTGCCTGGTGCAGGTGGCATAGCTTGCGAATATAATAAATTTTTTGCTGAAAATTGGGAGCAATCGAAAAGCATTTTGACAAATAGAATCAGTCGTTTTGTAATTACTTGTCGGTTTAAATTTTATTATTCTCTTTAAAGATGTTCTGCATGTATAGTTAAACAAAAATTTATGACCCTTTCTATTTCTAATTAATTGTCAATTAATATTTCAATGCATTAATTAGTTGAAGTAATAGTCATAAAAAATTATTACATGAATTATATCATATTATATTTATATTACATTATTATATAATCATGAAATTTTTACCATTGTTTTATATCTGCTTTAATCATCAATTTTTAATATTTCAAAAAAATTTTATATTTTGGACTATATTTACAGAATCTTTTTATATTCTCCATAAAAGGCCATGATAATGGAGAACTTTGATAATTAATAACCACAAAACGGGGTCGGGAATTAATGTTATCGCTGTTATCGCTTCAACAACATTATGTCAAAATTCCACGTAATTCTTATATCTTCGTCAGACCATGCCAAACAACCGTAAATTTCGAAGATTACCCTAAATCCGGGAAGATTATAAAATTTTTGGTAATTTTGACAAAAAGTCTTTGGTTTTCAAAACCCATGGGAGTTGTTGGGCAAAATCATTATCTATTGGAATCGTCAAAAATTTGTAATTGTAGTAAACAAGAAATGGTATATGCATCAACGAAAAATCAATAGATACGATAATTTGAGATTACCGATCAGAAAGATGAAATCTTCAAGATAAAAATCTAAAACTCCATGAGTCGACATTTTCCATGCCCAAAATAACTGACCTGAAACAGGTGAGAGCATTTCCTTTCTCTCGAATCATCAAAATTAGTTCCAATTGTTAAAATTTGATTATGAACCTGCGTAATTTCTCACTGATCTAAAACGAATCACGTGCCGCTGTGGAATTTAATAAAGCCGAGATTCTGTCCACTCATGATTTCCCGTGTCGTCGATAAAAATTCCCGAAGCACTCAGCAATTTAACCATTTATGCCACATGGGTGTAACCCCGTAAAAAATTCCATTCCCCTTGTTTCAGCGGTACAATCACGGAACAGATCAATGATGCATGTCAATCATACAAGTCCAGTCGCCATCACAATTAAAAAATTAAATTAATATCGAGAGAGTATGTCGGACAACGAGAGCAGGTTACGCATTGAGTGCGTTACGTCGGGATAATAAATCGGGTGAAATTTTCGAGACAACGGGTGAGTGAGATCAGTGAGGAGTTGAATAAAAGTGATCGTTCTTATTTTATATTGTGTAACGAGGCCGCACACCGCATGACCGACTCTCATATTCGACTATAATACGCACCCACGTAGCTAGAGGCACATGAACTACACGCACAACTCATGTATTTGTTACTCCACATTGTTATCATGCCCTATGTGTAAGGGGCCACTGGATTGAACGGAGACAATCTGGGGTGAGGAAAGGCCTGTCGCAATTGTGCACTTGGTGAAAGTGACTGTCATACACTCTGTAGCAATCCAAAAACTCATTCCAAAATTCGATCATCAAATTCATTAAAATCCGAATATTCAATGCATTATTCTCGATTTATCTCCATGCTTTCAAATTATCTTTTGAATTATATCTTCGAATCTAATAATAACTATTAATGAATTAATTAAATAATTCAGGGGGACATGGATTCGGACAATTAGAAATCTGATTACTGATGGAAAAATAAATTTTTCCCATTCATCCATTTATTTCAGAAAATTGTTTATAATTAACGCAATGACTGTGTGAAGGTATACAATTGTAATAATCTACAGCTATTGGGAACTTTCTGGAAATGACACGAGGTGTGAATTTTTTTTTCTCAGCATGTTCTGCAATCCGTCAAGCTGTTAATGACGATCGAATAAACCGTCTCAGATTTGTTTACAATACTTAATGCTCCGGAGGGTTCATAATAACACGTCTGGCCAAGTATCTTATAATGACATCAAGCCAGAATGAACGAGAACAAAAAAAAATGACAGGATTCAGTGGAGGAAGGTTTAGAGCTGCTTGAGAGCGTGTGAACGGTTGATACGATCTAAAACGCCTGCCACGGGGTAGGAAGAGAGCACCAGCACTGGACAAGAAGGTGACTGCTTTATCTGATCGGCCATTAAAGGGACAACTGTATTTCTGTACCCGGTGGAAGGGAATAACCCGACGATTCGTCAACCCTATGGTGACTTTTATTGACACTACCAACGTGTTTTTTCCTCGTTCAAGTATTGTTATTGGAAATTGAGAAAGAGAGTATCTGGGAGTTTCGTCGGGTCTGCGGATTCGAAGCAACTTCCTGCTGGGCCTTAGTGACCTAGTTTTCATACAACGGGTGGGCCTCGCGCGGTGTGACATCGCCGTCCAATCGGAGGTCTCGCATTTTACGAGCTGCTCGTTGTTTCTTCATTTTGGGAACGAGATTTCCTCTGGCGAACTCTTTTTGCTCAATACACGTGGTGCATTGAGACGCAGTTAAGGTCATTGTCATGTAAAATATTTACTCGACAGTTTTTGGTTAAATTTTTGCGGTGAATAGCTCAAAAAAGTAGTTGCAAAATCATCTTTTTCTATTTGAGATCTGTTTTGAACTGGAGATAGAAATTTTCCACATTCGGAGAATTTTTCACGAGTCTAAATGGCGCGTAGTAGATTAGGATTTTTTTTCTGATCAACGGCTCGATAGTTTTTCAATTAAAAATGGTTTGGAGTGGAAGTCGTATCATTGAATACGGCCAAATAAAATCGAATTGATTGATTTTGTTCGCATAATTAAGAAAATATATAGTTATATTTTATACAGCTACACAATGCGATGAATCAAGTGAGACTATATCTTGTTAAAAAATTGTGATTTAATCTGCGTCGTTTTACAAGGCATAAACTTTTTACAGACATTGCCGCGCGACAACAAGGACAGAATAAAAATTTTGGCTGCCTAGCGTGCGGAAAATTTCACGTAACCCACTGCGCGATAATAGTATATTTCGTAACAAGTGCGGAAAAGCCTGAAATGTTACTTTTCGGCATATTGTAATAAGAAATAAATATATTTCAATAATTTTATCTCGTGACACATGTGAAAAAAGGGCTTTCGTCCTACAAAAAGTAGTATTACTATAGTGTCGTAATGTACTATTATAGTGTTACTACTACGTAAAGTGAATTTTCACAACGCGGTTTGAAAAATTATATTTTTTACTATATAAAAATATTTCTCTTAAAGTCAGAGAAAAACAATTCCAAGGAAAAGCGTAAAACTGTTCTCCAATTCGCCATTTTATTATCTTAGATTGTAAAAAATGGAGATATTCAATTTTCGCATGATTATCCCTCGATTCTAGAACAAATTCACTTCACAAAAGTTTTGCCGTTAATTTTTTTGAATTGTCAATTTTAAGTAACGAAATTCTTCGAAATCTTGATAGATCTGAAAAATGAACTAAAAAATCTGACGTACTGGAAATTTGAGTTCGTCAGCGGTGCGGGAAAATAGAAAGAATATGAACGGACTCCATTGACTATTGAAAAATGAATTTTCCCGGAGTGGGGTGTCAAATTTAACGGTACAGATGAATCCTCCAGGTATAAAACTCAGGGCACGTGTGCAAAAGCACTGGTCATCTGTTCCAGATAGCACAAGTCCCCCTCGCGTTTTGGGTCACCTGCCCGCCCTCTGACAGACCCCCGATGGGCATTTATAGCGCACGCGCTCAACCCTCAAAACCATCTCCAACATATGGTACTTTTCGTTTCCCGGAAAACTCATCTCGCTTATCTGCAGATTGAGGAAACTCATTCTCGTTTCTACTTTTAGTTTTAACGGCTTTTGCTTTGGCGAGATGACTCCCCCCTGTCGCCTCGACGAAGGGTTGGTTAATCCTCTCAAACGTAAAACACTCGGAAAATACGAAATAAATTCTGAAACACTCGAAAGGATTTGAATTTCTTCCTCAAGAATCCCTCCTAAATAAAAGCAATTACCTCAATTGATCTCCACCCTTCATTAAAAAATAATTCAGCACCGAAAGTATCAACTCAAGAGTCGCAACAGCTGATGGAAATGTGGGAAAAGAAAAAAATGGTACTCCGATCAAAGGAAATTATTTCCCTTTTGAAATCGAAAAGTCCGTTGACCGGAACTTGAATCGCACTATCTCGGGCATTGAAATCCCTCCCCTCCCGGAACATCAACATTGATTTTTCCCGGAAGGAAAAAGGCACCGCGATCAGCTGTCGCCGTAGGAATGAGGCAGATGTCTAGGAGAATAAAAAAAGAACTCACATACTCGCACCTTCAGATTTCTCCCTTCTCGGTGACATCCATCCCGCACCCATCACCGCCATCCCCTGGCACAATAAAAATTCATCCACGGATTCTTTTCCCTGGCAATCCGCAGGTGAATGCCCTCGGGTACGCATCTTCAGCAGGTACAAACTTACAAACTAGCCCCGATGCAACAAGGGGATGGGGGATGCTGTGGCACCGAGGGCGAGTTTCAACGTGTCTTTTCCACGCTGCTGTTTGAAAAAAAAATACATTTAATTTCCCCCATCGGTTTAACAAAAGCACCAACTCTCGGTTTTCTTCAAAAATTAACGGAAAGTGAATTGAATCGAATAAATTGCATTCAGGATTTTGGGGTTGATGAAACTTTGACTGCATTTTCCGGAAAAAGAGACTTAATTGAAGTTAATGGAAAAACGGTCATGGGAACAATAATAAGATAGGAAAATGGAAAATATTCACTGCTCAATATTCAAAATTGATTGTCAATTTTAAAAAGTTAGTGAGCATTCAGTGAAAATATCTCTATGAAAATTTCAGCCAACTATTTTTGATTGCAGCTATTTTTCAAAATTTCTGCATAAAACTCATCTTTTGATGCGCAGTAAATTTGTTAACATTTCCAATTCCATTAAATCCTCATTTTTCTCATGAATTAACGTCGATAAATTATACAACAATAACCAGACGCACTGATAAGAAAAAAACCAATAATTATTAAAAAATGACAAATAAATCTCATAAAAAAGGATTATCAATCCGAATTTCCCCAAGAAAAAAAAACATCGCAGTCGAGATCTGACGAATTAAGCTTGAAATACTAAAAAATAATAACAAGTTTCGTGAAACCGAAACATTCGGGGCCAGTTGAAAGCCAAAGGGGTCGAGAGAAAAAAATGAAACAATTTCAGAGGTAAGAAAGAATAGAATGCCCCAGAATTTCATAGTCACAGTTATACGCAGGTACATGGTTGGCTGAAAGAAAAGGTAAAAAAAATCACGGCAGGTACCACTCCACGGTTATTCAACAAAGAGGCCCCAAAAACATAACCATCATGCGCAAAAGAGAGCTCGCACGAGGGCACTAAGAAGCTGCGAGTGATTCTTTCTACTCGGAATGGTACGTTTTCAAACGACAAAGGAGAGACCTAAGGCCAAGGGGGATGAAGAGAGGGCCCCTTTCTATTCATGCAACCGAAGAAAGAAGAAAAAAATATGAAGCCTCGGTGCACCGTTCATTCAGGATTCAAGGAATATCCCTCTCTGCACATTGTGCGTGCTCACCTTCGTGTACGGGTCACCTATGGGCCCAGGGGTGCCCCTCGAGGACCGTTGGAATTTTTTTTCCTCCGATCTTACGGTTTTGAGATTATCGAGGGGAATCCCAAAAATCACCAGAATTATCTTCGTTCTCATCGAATCAAGGAATCAAATTGATCCCCGAATGTAACGGAATTTCATCAATTCTCTTTAACAAAGTGGAGACACATCAATGAAGTTCATGTAATCGTCGTATGCTCGTATCCGAGGCAGGCAATATATATATCCCGGAGATATATCTTACATACAGCAATTTCGACTGAAAATATATCCGGATATTCGCATATATCTTCGGATATATAATTTTCCGCACCGGCTAACGCGCAATCAGCGCATTATTGTAATCCTGTTTAAGAAAATTATATCCGAAAATATAAAATATAATATCAAACAAAAAATCTATATAAAAAAAAGTAAGAATTGTTAATATTAATAACAAATTACTGATTTCTGAATGTAATAATTTTCTGATAACTCGGTGAGTAAGGAAAATATTGGTGGAGTGAGTCAATAATTTCTCTACGGAATTACAGAGATAGTTATAGAATTTTCGAAGTAAACAGTCAACGGTAATTTCTTGAATGACCACTGACGACTACTCATCCCGATTATTCATCACCGGGGCCCGAGGGTTTCAGGTTCCAAGGTCGCCCTTGTTATCCCAGTGACGCACCTGTGAAACACGGAGGTGTATCTATTTCGCAATGAATGACTGAAAAAAGACACCCACCCCCCGTGAACCCAATTGACAACAACAATTTGAGTATTATCCTAGACTACGGGTACACCATTCGTCACGGCTACTTGAAAATCGTACTCATACCTCAGGCATCCGGTTGTTCCTGGAGAAGTTGTAGACCACCTTTTTCCTTCTTTCATTCTTTCAAAAATTTTTCACAAAAACCGGAAAACCCTCGAATTTCTCAAAAAAAAATCAAAGAAGTCATAAAACCACTGGAAGTTCATCACAAGATTGTCATTATTTTTTCGGGTCTAAATTCTTAAAAACTTCTTTTCCACGAAGAGAAAAAACCTTTTCAATTTTTCATTTCCATCAACAGAAAAAAATTTCTAGTTTAATTTACCTTTGTGTTCACTATTTTCAAATAATAATAATAAAAACCAAAAAAACAACTTGTGCCAAGAAATCGAATCGTCGAGGTAAATCGAATAATTACAAAAATGGTAAATTAGACTTAGTTATTGATTATATTTAATGACACGATCCCAGGATTTCTCTTGATTATTATTTTCCGGCGGTTTCCAATGCCGTATTCGGAGTTTTCTCGGAAAATTTATCTCCACTTTTTTTATTTAAAAAAGAAAACGGGGGAAAAAGCAGATTAAGGAAATGCGTCATTCCCGGGTTTTCCTCGGCATGCCGAAAGGTACCTGAAACAAACAAAAGATAGAAAAAAGCTGTGGCGATGGGTGGAGAAATACTTGTTGACCCTAAGATTCACCGGTGTTATTCATAAACACCAAAGACGCCATCCAAGACGAATAACAAATTCCCCCTCCCCCTAATCTATAACCGAAGGAAAAGGAAAACTGATTATGCGAATGGCGCAACTAGATAGTGACAGTGATCAACAATAATACTGAAGAGGTAAACAGATTAGAATTGGGACGGGTAGACCCTTGAGTCTAGTGGTCACCCTCAAACGTCGTCACGTGGATAAAACATAAACTTTGGCTGAGATAAACAGGCGAAACGTGCACATACAGAAGATTGTATATCTCGTTGAAATAATCCGCAACACAGCAGTATGATAATTCGAGCGGTGGAATGTCTAGGCGCACGTGCTTTTTGTCAGACGATATCGAGACGGCTCGAATTACTCATTCTGCAGTCCTGAATTTTCTCCGTATCTCGTAGTTTTTTTTGTACCGATTTTTTTACTAGCGATTTATTTTTTGAGAAAAAAAAGATTTTTTTATCCTGTTATACAAAGGATAGGTATCGCGATATATCGATTGTTATCGATCACTCGATCGATATGTTTCGATCTTTGTAGATCTTCGATATGTCGATCTCTCGGAAGTCTGTCACGCTTATTCCTCATTGATTCCATCGTCTGAGGCGGCTAATTTGAATTTGGAAATCATTTAAATTAACAATTTTCAATCACGATTTTTATAATTGTGGCGCACTATAGTGTGCGTTCGGTCTTGTGATCTTATATGAATTTGGAAAAAAACTAGCTTTCAAATTCAATGTAAACATTTGTTCCGAATAACAGAGACTCTCATTAGCAAATACCGTGAATATATAAAAAAATCGGGTCAAAATTTTCGAGAATTTTTAATCCATTAAAAATTTAATTGTATTTGTAATTAAACCTTAATTGTCTTATATTTTCAAGGTGAGAAATCAAGATAAGGAATTTACTAAATCCTCTCAATTAAAATAGACTTTAGACTGACATAATAGAAAAATCAGTTGATATTATGCCAGAAATTTCGAGAAATTTCCAATAGTCGATCTCCACTAATAAATGACTCAACTGTTTATCAGAATGATGAACCCCTAAACAATTTCTGAGTCAAAGACCTGTAAAGACTGCCAATACCAAAGAAACTGTTTACATATAGAACAGGAGAAAAATACGTGTTTTTCGCAGTAAGATGACTCATCCGGAGATTTCCATGGTATCGACACCAAGTGTTGATTCACTCCCCGGGAGATGAGGGCATTAGGACCCCAGAGGAGCGAAATAACGAGTACGAAGTTAAGATGACAAAAGTCTGTGTCGATTTTTCAGTAGCGAAAAGAAATACGATAGTTTCACCGTCAAAAAGTTCTCGACTTACATTTACGGATGGTTGCAACCGATATACCACATCACCTCGTGTGTTACCGATGTTCACCTCGGTTTAATCCCCACTTCGTGGAAGGAAAGAGAAATATCAAACGAGAGGCGCACATGCCGTGAGGGAGAGAAAAAAGGAAGAGAATCGTATAAAACACACATATTTAGGGGAGGGCACATGGGTCCATGAACTAGTCTCGGTGGGGCATATGGTACCGTGGATAAAACATCCAAGTGGTAATAGCCAGGTGTTTTTGAAAGGTTAGCCCTCCTCTTTTTCCTTCTGTCCTTTTCTGTCTCTCCCCCTCTTCATTATTTTTTACCTCTTCACCAGACAAAAAATTAAAACAGCTTCCTCCTGAAATTCGTATGGAGGTATACACTCAGTACGACAATTTATTTTCCAATAATTTCATGATTATTTTCATGTTTTTTCGGAGGGCATAATCATTTTTGGAATAAGAGGGTTTTTATTCTCGTTGTTGGCTTCCAATAGCGGCTCTCGTTTATTGAGAGAATTTATTGATCATTCATTTTTTTTTAATTATTAAATTGAATTTCGAATAAATAAATGAAATTAGAAATATTCATCGCTCATCGAAAATGCAGCAAGTTAACAAGTAAATAATGATCCGAATGGTTGGCGTAAAATAGATCATTTCGCATTTTGTGAATCATTTTCAAATTGACTTCCACAATTTAGTGCAAGTTTGTAAAAAAATTTTGATACATAACGGTCATTATCTAGAATATATTTTTATTGGTTGAAATTCAGAAATATTCAGGAGAAAAATTAATATATATAATTATATAATTCAAATTCGCTGACCAATTGCAAAAGCGACTGTAAGAAAATAAAAATAGCAGCATTCCAATTTTTCACTGGTAAATCACTAGAAAATTGGGGACTGCCATGAGAAAAATTCTGTAACTGTTCCATAAAATTTTCATTTTGCTGCAATATTACCGAAAATATCCGGAAGTTTGATTAATTAATCTTCCCGTCAAATTTCAGTCAATAGGATTGCAGCATTTGACTATTTTTTATATAATCAACACTAAATTCATATTTTTTTAAGGGTTTCACCGGTAATTTTTCATCTTAATATATCTAAAAAAACAATAGATTCACCAGATAGAATACTATTATGTTAATTGAAAGGTTTTGATTTTTAAGTTTGTCTTATTGGGCAATTCTATTGACCGAAATTTGGATGTCAAAATAATCCTCCGAGAAACGGGCTTTTCAAGTTTTCCCAAAAAATCATTTTTAACCTGGAAAATTCGACTCGTCCATTTGTTTGCAACGAACCTATCTGGAAATATCCGATAAATTGGAAGCTCTCGTGATGTTATAAATGAATACTCCTCTCTGTAGAATATAAATATTTGGAACGTGGCGAGGTGGAGTACCTGGTTGGTGGCGCACTCTTCCGCGCCTCAGAAATAACTCGCCTGTGGCGACGGCGTAACCGAGTGATTCTTAACTCGATCAAGATAAACCAACGTACAAGTCAGAGCAGGAATAATTGTCCAACAAAAAGATACGAAAAATATTCACCTCCATTTATTCTACTCCGAGATTAATGACAGAATTATATTAATATAAGAGCGACAGCTAGGACACTGCAACGGAGAGATGAATATATTCAACGGACAACGAGAATGATCTTTATCCGGTGAATGAAATGAAACTCAACGAACCTGCCGCACATCATTTCCCCTCGGTGGATTTTTTTTATTTTACAATTTCGGGGGTTTAAACGGGTGAATGTGAATCTAAGGGTTACATACCTGATGCACTTCTCGAAGCACCTCCCGAGTTAAAACGGGTTGAAGCCCCGATTTGATACCTGAAGGAGGAAAAAATAATCCCTCTACCCTTTCCCATCCTTTCTTTTCTCGAAAAAATGATTTCGGAAGAGTAAGTGCACGGTAACCTGGCCGCAGGGCTTTGTTGTGCGTCAAAAATATTTTTTCAACTTTTTTTTTTCGAGGTACGATGGGGTGCGGTACTGGAAAAACCGGGTAGAGCAGGTCTGTCGAGTTGAGTCAACTTGGCACATGTCACCGAAATTTTTCTGAAATATGTGATAAAAAATGGAGAATCTGTTATAAATAACTACCCAACGAACTCCCAGCATGTAAATATTATTTCTCACACTCTGTCTCAAATGACGAGTCAAGATTGCCCTAAAAAACCTTACTTTCATGAAATTTATATCCAAAGAATTACAATTCTCTTAGCTGCCAAATTTTGATATTGAACATTCGACTGCAGATAACATTTTGAATTTTCCCCGAACGGAAACAGGAATTATAAATTTTTCGAATTACTCAGAAAAATTTGACCTTGTCACTATAGATTTTCCGGTGAGTCATTCCGTAATTTCAATAGATATTGACCTTGGCTCCAACACTGGGGAAGATAGCGAAAAATGACGTCCTCTGAATTTTTGACAAACACGTAATTTTACACCACTACCGATAATTTTCCAGAATTTTTCCTGCATGCAGTGCACAATCACCGCAAAAATTCTGCCCACAGTCCATAAACGTTAATTTAATATAACCGGTGACGGACAAACGTCGAAACAACCGGCATCACTCCACCGGTCAATTGAGAATAATGAGGACGCCCCAGAGTTTCATTGAATCATCAGAAACACTGTCTAGTACACTCATAGGAATCCACTCAAACCCACGACAACTCACCCGGCAAAATTCAATTAAATTAACAACAGTAACCGAAGAGAATGAAAACCCAACGAGCCGTAAAAAAATTCTCAATGTGCACAATGTTTTCTTTCACCCCTTTCTCCCGCTGATCATTAAGACGTAAAATTTCCACATCATTCATTACCGTAAAAAAAACTACAATAAAGGAGCGAAGAGTGTACCCAATTCGCTGAAAGGGTAGGAGTTAGATTTATAAGCCCAGGGGTCTTTCATTCGTACTATAAATGTATGTATGTGTGCGTGTATATAACTACATATATATATATAACTGCGCAGCACGCGTGGGCGATGCTACGGCACGCGACACGACCGTTACGTTCAGAAAAATGGAATGAGGGGTGAACGATTGAGAAGGGAGAAGTATCTGCCGATTGGCTGCCAGGGGTCATTCAATCCCAAAAGAAGATGAAAATCCAAAATTCAAACAAAGTGCTAACCTTCACTCCAAAACTCCTCACCGAAAAATTATTCTTTCGTTCAACTAAATTATTCCTGGCGAGTAAATTTATTTGCAAGAAGTTATTCTTTATCTCTGTCTACAGGCAAATCATTTTATTTATTTTGTATTTTTTGTCGGAGTAAATATGCGTGTGATGGAAGGGGAGAATCACGAGAATAATAATATATCTGAATCAAGCATATTTTGAACCTGAAAAAAGTATAAAGGTATAAGTATAAGTGAAATAAGTTCCCGTATATTCATAAATACATTAAGATATTTAATTAATGTATATTTCTTTAAATGTAATGTATATACTAATTTTAGGTATAACCTATATAATTGATCTCCTACTTTTTTTCCGTGAATAAACGAATTCGAGAAAAAATTTGGACTTGAAAAAAAATCTAAAAAACGACATAATTACTCAAAATTCTTTGAATTCTTCCATTCATCAAATGTTCAATCCCTGAAAACGCGTTTTATCAAAACAGTCTCCAAGTTTCTTATAAAAAAAAAACAAAATATTTTTCGTCCTCTGAAAACACCGATGAGACCCTGGAAATTTATCATCGAAAATTTCGAAAAAAAAAAGTCCAGTGAAAAATATAAAAGCAATGGTGAGGGTTGTCGTCAGCATCTGCCATCGGCGTGTTCTAACAATCGAAAAACGTCGCAGCTAAGAGCAAACGGTATAACACATGAAGCCCAGGTAAACCGAGAGAGACAGTTCGAAATAAGGGAGTGGTATGAAGTGAAAATTTGAGTTGTAGTGGGGGATTACGAGGCGCACGACGTTACGGGGGTAACAGATGGTCGATCGGTGATTGGTCGACGGCTTGCGACCGTTCCTGTTCCATTGGAGGTTAACGCGGGCCCCGTGGGCCTGCATTGGACGTACAGCACGTGCGGGCCACCTGCAAGAGCCCGGAGTGGGGACGAATGGTTATAAATGCCAGGAAACGTGTTGCTGCCAGTCAGAGTCCGGCTTGCAGCCGATACGAACACATCAGCCTTATTTCCATATCCCTTTCAACCCTCGAGCCATTTTTTCCGTTATTCCGATCGTGTGAACACGTTACCAATCGAGAAAACGAGAGAAGTGCATTTCACTTTATTTTCTACGAACAATCGAGTGTTGATAGTGGTGTGAGCCTTTAAACATTGTGAAAAATACAAATTCATTGTTGTATTTAATAACTACTCAGTGAAGTGAGTACGTACAAATCTGTTGTCTCCCGATACCCAGGATTACTGGGGGGCAACTTAGTATTGTCGTACAATTATTCGATTTTGTTGATTAAATAAATCGAAAATGCTCGTTGACGAGATGCCAAGGAGCTTCGTTAAGAAGAACAACAGCTACAGCCATTGTCCGCTCAAAAAGCGGCCAGTGCATGTGATGCTGTACGACGAAGTACCAGAATCAGTAAAAGGTAAATATCTGAGTGATTGAATAAAAAAATAAAAACCTACCTAAACCCTCAGAAATTGTAAAACCTTCAAGGATTTTCAGCTCCCAGACAATAATAGTCAAAAATTGAACAAAATATTATTCATGTACTTATGAAAACATTTTTTTCTGCTTTCAGATGAAATAATTGATGTAGTAACGGACGACATCCCAGAGCCAGAGAATCTCAGCACAAAGCCAGAGGATCTCAGCAGATCAGCTCCAAAGCGTCGTTCAGTCTCCCGATCTCCATCCCCAGTGCCTCACAAACAGCCCCACCTTGAGCACCACCCAATCCACCCATCCCCAGTGAATCATTATCCATCAAAACCGATAACTCCACCCGTCGGCATAGCCCCGATTCATCCACTCGTTAAAAAAGAGCGTGTCGAAGTGATTCAACATGACGGCGGTGCAGTGTCAACGGGTTCACTCCACTTCATGTCGACGAAGACACCCTTGGAGCCATTGAACTTGAATACACCAGTGGAACCAGTCACCCACTATGCAACACCAGCTTGGGCAAGAGCAGCGCCACTCTATCCACCACACTACCTACCATATCCAGCTTATCGTTTCCATCATCATCCAGGAGCTGAGTTGTACCCAGCGTATCCACTGCCAGCATATCCACACTCATCGCCAGAGCATGCATCAGCTTCACCACCACCACTTCAACACACAGCCTTGACATGTCCAACGATCCAACGACCAATTGCCAGGAGTTATGCACACTGGGCAGCATCATCGAGTCCAGATCACTGCGGGCTATCACCAACGAGTTCAGTGGGTTATTCCTCTCTGAGATCACCACCACCCGTGACACCTGAGGACCTTTCCTCACCGGGAAGTGACAGTGGTAGATCCTCAGCTGGAAGCACCTCAGCAGGTTCGACAATTCTAATGAAAATGGACAGCCCCATCAACACGAGCCCCATCAACACCTCCAGTCCAACCAATACGACAAGCGCATCATCACCGAGATATCAGTGCCCAGACTGCGGTAAATCATACTCCACGTACTCGGGCTTGTCCAAGCATCAGCAATTTCATTGTGCAGCTGCTGAGGGACAGACGAAGAAATCCTTCTCGTGCAAGTACTGCGAGAAAGTTTACGTGAGTCTTGGTGCTCTCAAGATGCACATCAGGACCCACACTCTACCGTGCAAGTGCCATCTCTGTGGAAAGGCCTTCTCCAGGCCTTGGCTACTCCAGGGACACATCAGGACACACACCGGGGAGAAACCCTTCAGCTGTCAGCACTGCAATCGTGCGTTCGCTGATAGGAGCAATCTCAGGGCTCATCTCCAGACACACAGCGATGTCAAGAAGTACTCGTGCACTTCATGCAGCAAAACATTCAGCAGAATGTCACTGCTAACGAAGCATCAGGAGGGCGGATGTCCCGGTATGAATGTTCCCATTGGTTATGGCTGTTGAAAAGTGAAAATATTCGTTCGGAGTGCCTTAACGTTGAATCGTTCGATAGACTGAATTTACGAGGAGTACAAATATTAATATATTTACTATTTTATTGTAAATGCGATGGGTGTTAATGAGAAAATTGAGATTTTCTTAGGGACGAGATATCGAGCTAATCGGGATTTTTCTTTTTTTATTTTGTACTTATTACGGGGTCGAGTTTTTTCATGGAGTTTTTTTATCTTTTCATATTTTTCATTTTCAACATGGTTTTATATGGAAAATCGTGACACCGCTCGATGCGGTACCGTGAAACTTTAGTGCCATGATTTGAATTTTTTTTATACCTTTCAGTTCCATTCCTATTTCGCTTATTAATTTATATCTAGGATTAATTGTAATATCGTTAAGTTGGCCGAGACAGCACTCAAGTGTACATAATGTTTTCGACAGGCCATATGCGTTCTTAAGTATCTGAAGAAAAAAAAAAATTATTTCTTTTCGATTGAGTTACTCGAACATACTAGTCATTGTACATAAACACAAAGATAACAGAGTGTGTGTTTGGCGTGTGTGCGCAGAGAGTGTAAAGAGTCAATTAAAATTGGAGAATCAGATTGAAATCCGATTTTAGAGATATATTGCGCGGACTCAGGGCGAGTACCACTATAATTTTTATATAAGAGGTTTTTGTAAAGAAAGTAAATATAAACAGGAGAGTACAGAGGATGTGTTCTATATATTAAATATTTTATACGAAATAAATAATTTTCAATTGAAATATATTGTTATTTGGTTATTCGAGTGATCCAATTACCCCGTTCTTCATGAAAAAATGTTTACTGTAGATTTGACACATGTCCGGGCTGGGGTCGACACAATGGAGCCTTTAGCACGAGGCAAACAGCATCTGTCGTTGGGACGTCAGTAATTATATGAGCAGACATTTCACTTGATTCATTGAGTATTCTATTGAATTTCCTAGATCTACATGCCAACCAAGTGAGATTATTTCTATATGGATTGAATCTTCATTGCCCATTCGTTTCTCCTAAAACTTATAATCAAATAATTCAATGCAATTCAATTCCTTTATTCGTCATTATCTTCAATTTTATTTTTATTTTATTTATTTATCCTTAGACTTCCCGTCATTTAGTAATTCGAATTTTTTCGATGAATACTTTGAGATTTGGAGGTGAATTGGCTACGAATTATAATGTTGTTAATTATTTGAGCATGAATGAGGAATTGTCAGAGCACATCGTTGAGGATTTGAGAGTGAATGAATGGCTAGCGTCTTTGAAAGGGCAATACAAATGGTCAGTGTCATTCACTATTGCTCTTGTGACAGGTGGAACTTCTTCTGGTGAATTCTCGAGAAAAATGTCGATTGAGTTTTTGTTTGAACGGTTTGAACTGTTTGAGACCAGTAGAGGTTGAATGCAATACTCAGCTTGAGGGAAAAAAAAGGTAAGTGAGAGGGTCTCGGTGTCCAGAGGTGGGTCTTTATGACAGGGACTGGTGTACCAGGCGATTGGAACAGGTGTGTTTCTCGCATTTGAGGACCAAAGGCTATTCTTGGCTATTCGATGGACAAAAGTACCCGGGGGCACAATGGATGCTGAGGAGGGGAAGGGGGGGGGGCAGGGGGCTATTGGGGACTTGGGGAGAAGTACACCGAGAGTTCTGGGAATTGTGGGGATTTTTTCTTGTCGAATGGAATTTTTGCTAATTCTTGGTGCTTTATTCGCGGTTTTTTGGGTCATTATGGATCATTGGTGGTCATGATGATGTTCACGCTTCTGTTCCAGGTGTTGCCTGATGCGTTGCTGAGCTGACGTGTAGCCACTTGGGTTATGAGTTGAGCCGAGCCGTGACTGATCACCGCGATATCACGGTCAAGTTATACTGCCACGTCAACGCCTTGTCATTTTTCTTCTAATCTTCGTCGAGAGTTTCAAAGGATTTTTTCGTTTTTTTTCCACTGAATGTTTATTTAGAAAAAGGCAATTCCAAAATTTTTATCAGAAAATTATCAAATAATAAGAGTGTATTGTAAAAAATCGTTCTCCAAGTTGATTTGAAGAAATGAATAAAGGCAAAAAGATTAACTCTGTCGTAGGATAATGATGGGATTTTTTTTTGCACTCTTAATTAGGGAAATGAAGACTGAAATTTGAATGAAATTTCGATTAGGAGCCCCTGGAGGAATCCCGGTCTTTGAAAATTGTGGGTTCCGAAATACCGAATCTGGCCGTAGATTGAAAAATGAATAGAATGGGACTAATTAGGGATGGTGTCGGCACAACTGTGACGATGAAACAAGAGCACAACAACCTGTTACCCCTGGCGGGTCTCTTGGGGATCCTTTCAAGAGGAATGGACAACAGATGGCCCATGGGCCATACTGCACCTGTCAAAAGTACCCGAGAAAACCATTCGACAGATTGATCACCATTTTCCATAATTTTCTTGTCTTAAATTTAACGCCAACCACTTTCTACATTTTTCCTTGTCGTAAATCCCCGGTGACTAGAAACGAATGGAATTTTTCGATAAAAATTTCATGACTTGTGGGAGAAAATTGTGAGTAAAATGATCTTATGAAGTGAGGATATTCTCCAGGGTAAATGTATATTTCAATCGCTATCGGGATTCATGTAAATCAAGGTGAAGCTCCGAGTCCTGTACTTTGTATCTAAATTGTTGGCTATAACGAATTTATTCGCGTGTCGGAAAAAATTGTGGAAATTACCCAAGTGCATAAATGTACATTCTGCATCTTCGCACTTTAATGATCGGTTAAAACGGACCCCAATGGGTTCTAGATAACATCGTCGAGTCATCAGTCAGGGACTTATCGTCGGCCGAGAGTTGAATAAAAGAAGGCACGCGCCGAGAACGCAATGAAAACTGTTAAATCCCTCCAACACGATTCGATGTGAGTGATTTTATGATTTGGGGTAAGGAATTATTTTTATTTTTTTCTCCTGGATTAATCACATGTTTTAACTGTACAAATTTTAACTTCTAACTGAACAAATGCCCACGCATTCATCATGAGTGGAAACAACCCGCGGGTAACGTCCACTGGAGCATAATCAATTTCGACGCTAATTAATTTAAACAAAATTATGAGGGTGCTAATACCAACAGGAGAGAACGATAACAAACAGCCGGGAGTGAAGTCTTTTTTCTATTTATCAGAATGAATTTTTTTTTCATTTAGAAACTTCTTTTCTTATCTATTCATTTTTCAGTGTGTATTAAAATAAAAATATATTAATTTAATTATATTAACGTAATGATAATAAACTTATAAATCTGAGTAAAAATTATACAACACTGCCAAAAATTGTGAGTTTTTTTTTTCAAGGATTTCTGAACATTTAGCATTTAATTTGCATTAAAAAAATGTGAGAGTAATTATAGTTTTATCCCAACGTTGTGTAACATTTATGTTTTTTACTATTTATTTAAATAAAATGAATCCAAGGTTTGGTGAGAAAGCGATTGATTTTTTTCTTGCGATTCGCAAAATGGAAAGGTCGATCGATTAGGATGGGAACAATGGTGTAACTGTTAAATTAATTTGTGGTGTTTTTGTGGTTCTCGAGTGAAATAAAAGAAAAATCATCAAGACCGGTCATCGCCGAAGAGGAGGACGGACCTGTGGGGACGATTTGACGCGCGTCATTATGCGAGGTGTGGCAGGCACTTGAAACGCGTAGGTGGTCCCCCCTAATGCAAAACTCTCTCGTGTTGCACGTGTGAACTACACTTTCCGATCTTATACACAACTGTTGATGTCTGGTATAATCGAAATCTTAAATGCACGAGGAAATTGAGTCGTCGCGACAATTTTGTCGGGCACAGGTCCGTAAAATTGACAGGACCTCGATTCCACGGTTAATGATGGAGTTTAGATAACCTTTGATCCCAGAAGGTGAAAAAATAATGACAATCAAGTCAATTCCCACTGACAAAGTCAGAAAAATATCCACCCAGCACTGAAAATTAAATTGAGGGCCCATGATTTTTTTTTTACTTTCTAAACTCTCAACTTACTGAGTCCGAGCTATTGAATAAAGAATATTATTTTGTTTTAATTAATTAAATCTTTTAATTTAATTCAATAATTAAAGAAATTACAATAATTTCAATTTAATTTGTACACAGAATCAATTTGATACAATTTTTAATTTTTATTCCAACAAAAAAATTTGAATGAAAATGAAAATTCACTAAAAAGTCATTGAAATTAATTTTATCTCACGTTTCGCTCTTTCAAAGTTGAATCGATCACAAATTCTTCATTTATCGTAATAAATTGTACATTGACGATAATATTGAATAATATTGCGGTACTGTGTCCGGAGAAGTTCGGAAGTAATAATTAAAAAATCATTGACACCACCGAAACAATACGGAGAAAAAATGGTAAATATAAATAAATAAAAGTGACGTAATAAATTGCATAGTGTGCATAACTCCAGGGCTGCCGGTGGTCCTTATCGCAATGCCGTACGTTTATGCACTGGCGGTATATAATTCCACGGGGGGGAATCCACAACAACAACAACCACAACAACAACAACTAAACAGAGCCCTGACGATACGCTCGGTAGGCCACTGTGTACAAAAGGTGGTGGTATAAGGTACATAAAACGACACATTCGATATCTCCTCGCAATGAATCGACTACTCTCCTTGCGTTTGATATATAATTAAAGGCCAGTCATGGTACCCTTGTGCACCCTCACTTCGGCATGGCAATTAAGATGATACCGACACGCTTTTATCCTCACGATCCATCGATAAGGACCCAGTAAATTGAGCAAAAACAAATCGAATTTCATTCTGTAACTTATACCATGCATTCTCATCTGTTTCTGAATTATTTTGATACACTCTTTTAAAATCTGCATTTCCATCAAAAATCACGGAAATAAATACTTGAATCAAGTATATGAATATACTTGAAATACGGATATTATTATATTTATTAAAAAAATAGAAAAGTCTAATATAATAAGTGTACGAAAAATATTCGAAATTGGGAACCATAAATTCGAACAAGAATTTCTCTGAATTTTCAAAATAAATGAAAAATTTAATGAAATTGAATGAAAATTCATATAATTAAAAACACAGGTGACTTTGCGATTAACTTTTCAATGAATCCTTAACATGCAATAAATAAATAAAAAATAACGTCTACACATAATTACATGTCCCTTAATTATACGCATATAATTTAAAAAAAGCTATATTTTAATCAAGTACATTCTCCCATTTTGGCTCGACTATAAGGTGACATTCATCAGGAATACATAATGTACTATTTCCGCATATGTACCGATAATATCACCACCGTTTTTGGGAGATGATTTTTTTAGTGTGCATTGCGGGGTAATTAGTGGATTTGATGAATTGCTGCGATTGTAGAGTAGATGGTACATGCATTGGTTGGTACAAAGTGTTGAGGCAGTAAATACGGGGAGTCCCTGGAGTGGTGAGCGTCGGCGCAGGCGCTGGCCGTCTACGTGATTGGTCTGTACATCTGGCGCGCAGTTACGCGTCTGCGTGAAGTTGTTCGGTTCGTCGCGCGTGCCCGGGTGACGCCCAAGTGGGTTAATGCCGACAATTACGCGTTTTCTTGAGTACCCGCCCCCTCCCTCATGTATCACTCACAACAAATAACCGCTCACAGTAATCCGTCAACTCCCCTGCGCTCAATTCTATTTTTCTTAATGAAGCATTATTACTTGAATTTTTCAATTTCATCGGCGATATCGTAATGAGTTTAATTCGGCCCACGCACATTCCGCATTAATGTTGGTGGTGTCGAGTGGTTGGGCGCTAAAAATTGTAGGGAATAAAAATAATGGATAAATTCACTGAGGCGCCTGCTGGAGTCGGCGCACCGCCGCGCCAACCTGTCTATTCGTGAGTTATGGCGATCGACGTTTATTTATGGCTGCTCGATATACTGTGGTTACATACTGCGGTTAATACGGATAAGTATGTGAGACAGTGACCCAACCCGTGTCATACAATGCTAATGATTCATTGTTGATGTTAAATTGTTCTTCGGGACGGGAAAAAGTCAACGCTGTTGAATGGACATGACGAGATTGAAGGGGACATTAAAAAAAAAATCATCTTTTTTGCCAAACATTTGTTTACTTACGATGACATATTGAAAAATATCGAACCCTGGGTTCCCATTGAAAAAAGAAAATATTTTTTTTGTATTTTTCACAGGCTTTAAGAATTTATTGTTGTCTACGAGGTGGAAATGGATTGTAACGAATCTCAAATTTACCAATTTCATTTCATCAGTATGCATTATTTTTTTTTCTCTCGAACGTCTCCTCTGAAATTAGCAGCTTTTTTTGTGATGATTGATTCTTCTTTTTCCAAATTTGACCGTTTGTTGTATTTATTTTAAGTCTAATTATTAATTGAGTGAACCCACTAATATTTTTAAACCCACAAGCTCTTCAATTGGCGTTAGAAGTGATCTTCAGTATAAAATAAACGGTTAGTAGATGAAAAAATAAAATTTAAGAAAAGAGCCCTTCCTCCTCCATAGATCTTAGATCGGCCGTGATTCTCCGGGTTCGTGATGAAGAACTTCTTCATGCAATTGGATAAAACCAACCAATGAGTGTCCTGGAAATTTTGATGTAAAAATAGTTAGGAGGGTAATCGAAATGAATCACGCGGAGTGATTTGTGCCCCTCATTTAGCATTTTTGAAGGTAAGCCCGTGGGTGAAGCTTGGACAGTGCCCCAGGTGCAATGGAGGAAGGTGACTAACGGTGGTTAATAGTTGTACAGAGCTGAAGGAGGATAGGACGGGCGTAGACGAGGCTTTTTATCATTCTCGTGGACGATGTGCCACGATCTGGCGCCCCCGGTTATGCAACCGGATCGTTCTAATAAGCCACCTCTAGCCCATGCCGCACCAGAGGTTATAGTTGAATCACTGATCCGTGGTCATTCCACCTTCTAATCATCCCAGGTCTCACATAAATTAGAATTAAAATCCCATGATGACGATCTTATCCACATCTCCTCTCCCAATTCATCGACTCCGCATGTATTTTTAGATAAGTCCATTTGCAATCATTTAATTACTCATAAAAATCTCTTACGATTTTTTCAACTGACAAAGATCGGTCTTCTCGATTCCTCCGTGGGTTGCTCCACCGGTACTTGAATTCTCCTGCACTTTTTTTTTTACTCGATTTTTGTCCGGGCGTAGGAGGATGAAAGGAGAAGGCAAGAACCAACTCCGACGGCACGTGGAGAGGAAAAATAAAAGGGCCGAGGGCGGGAGGGCGAGAGGGCAGGAGACAGGGACGACATACAGACACCGCGGGACGATATTAAAAATCACAATGCGGCATATTAACTTGACCCACAATCTCTCTCACATTCAGCCAGTGCTGTTGATTTTTTTTACCCCCCTTTTTACCCACCCATTTCTTCCTTATTCTCTCCATCTGTTTTACGACCGCCGAATTTTACTGGGCTATATCTTGGGTTATGCATAACTCGTGAATTAGCAATTGTAATGTTATATAAGCCAGATTGAATGATAAAAAATCGACGAGATGGAGTTCATGAGGGAATAAATGCTTAATTATTTCAGCTGGCGATAATTTTTTCATTTGGCATTTTGCTCATCTTTTATTGTTCTCATCAACGTTTACAGTAAAATTTTCAATTTTTGAAAATTAGAACAGCAATTGCCTTTTATTCATTATTCATCGCCAATTTATTGACTCAGGTAATTACTTGGTTCAAATTAATGAGAAGTTTTCAATTATTCGGAACATGCAGGACCATTCAAATTAATAGAAAAAAGAATTCTTTAATAATCACCTCCAAAAATGTACTCCAATTTAATAATGAAAAAAGTTTATTCTTAAAGTTCTAGTCAAGACATTGACAATATAAAAAAAAATCATGTATTTTTATTAGTGTGTAGGAACATGAATTGAAAAAGTCGTGAATAATTCATGAAGATGATTCCTTTGTTCGTCAATAAATATAAAAAAATGTTGGAAACACGTTTTTGAGGAAGTAAAAAGTGCATTGGAAGCCCCGAAGGGGTCATGAAGATTTCATTTGACGGAATATAACGCACGTGGCGTTTAAGAGCCAGTACCGTTATCAGTATGGCTTTTGCGCACGCGCGGCTCGTCTTTTCGTCTCATCGGAGGGAAATCAAAGAGAGCGAGCAATAAAAAATAAAAAAAGGGATGGGAAGGGGGGGAGGGAAATAAAAAGGTCCCCATAAAACCACCTTCGCCCTCGTGACTCTTTTTCGGCGAATCGATAACCAAACGATCAGATATTTACGATAATGCCCAATTGAAAAAAAATATTCAATAATTATTCATCATTTTATTTATCTCCCCTCGTTTCTCTCGGTTCTGCGGTGAATTTTCTCCTTCGCGTATCTTTTTTTTTTTTAATTTTTTTCTCGTTGCGCCAGCCGTGACCACCGCAGAGGTAATTTTTTATTTTCCATTGCGCACACATGTGTTTCCGGATAAAAGAGGGTCTTCCCTGCGGGCGCAGCTTCCCTCAGTGGGATAATCAAAGTTACCAGAGAACGGTAATGAGCGGCTCCAGAGGTCGCGCACGGTCATCGTGGTAATGAATTGTTTTGCACCTCCCGGGCAAATATTCCCTCCACCTTCTTTTGTACACTCTGACATTAAATTCTTAACGAATTATTCTTTATACGCGGTTTGGAGGACTGGTGCAAATATTAAATTCTCTGAGTGTCATTCATTCAAGTCGAGATATTATTTTTATGTCGCGCCACAGGGGAAAAGCCACCAATTATGAATAATTATTTACGCTTGACTGTCAGCGAGAGATACTATCGGTTTTGCTCCAGTAATTTAGAAAACATTAGGAAAAATCTTTCATTTCATTCGGAAGTGCCAACTCGTTTAAAGGATAGGAAAAGGAAGAAAATATATTTTTAAACGTGGAATTTAACGAGTCATTTTTACCGATATCTGATATTGCTCATGCTAGGTAAATCGCATGAAGAGAAATTTCATTCTGTAAAAATTGGGATGCGATCGTTTTCCAGCAGTTCTACACGGAGAGAAATATTAAGTAAAAATTACGGACCTTTCAGTTCACTTACCGATTACGGAGTCGATTCTAAAAATTTAAGTGGCGGTATCGTAATTTTTCACCGATAATTCAGATAAAAATTACGGAACACCGCAGAAAAATTCCGTGACTTTAGATAAAAATTACGTGACAGTTCCATAAAATTTCCGACTACCACATTTCGCTCCAGAACTACGGAAAAAACAAGTAATTTTTATTGAATATTTCTCCCTGTGTATAGGAATGGAAAAAAAACAAAATTTGAAACGTCCAGTAATTTCTCAGGTTTATCACTAAAAAAAGTAGGAAACTGTCACGTAATTTTACCCGCACAAGTAAAATCTTGCAGAAAATTCTCGACTTATGCTTGAAAAATGAAAAATCTATGAACATCAAACATTCCATACGTTTTGCTTCCGTAAAATTTCTCAATCATTGGAGAAAAATGACGAAAACCGATCACAAAATTAATGAGACAATTCATACAATTTCTCTTCAACCTCACCTCACATATCTTTTTTACAATTCAAAAGATGATCACCATCTTCTGGTAATTTCTACTGGACATTTTTCCCTCCGTTCGGAGGCATTTATTCAGTGATTGAGTAATCCAAAGTTTTGGTGGAGCTAACATAGACGTTTACCAGATAATTTCTGTGCGCCTCATCAATATCCAAATACCTCCGCTATCTGAAGGAAAAATGGGATGATATGAGTCCGTGAGAAACTAGGTCTCCATCGTGGTGAATTCCCGTTTCGTCGTGTAGGCGCAGCAGCACGACGCCTACAAATCGTGTTGTTGATTTTGTATGCGCACTCGTTAGTGAAATGGCCATGAAGAGCATCTATGCCAGTAGGAATGAGCATTCATACTGCGAGAATCCTTAGTCCACGAAACAAACGCCCTGATCACTCTCCAATCGGGTAATTTTTCAGTACAGACGCAACATTTATGTTCCACATCTTATGACGTCACAAGAAATTATTGGATCTTATTAAAAATTTGGGATTATGTAATAGGTAGGAAGAGACTTAAGATAATTATCGATATAATTTTACAAGAAAAATTTACTGAAATAATGGATAGTCTAGACCGGGATTTGAACCCGGGACCTCCTCATTATGCATGAGTGCATTTTTTTTGGGACAAACTTTATTTTAATTCAACTAAAAATACATTAAGAATTTGACAATGAAATGAACCTTTACAAATATTTAGGAACTAATTTCTGGGGAACTAACCTCTGTAAGAAAAAGTTTGAGAAAAACCCTCGGTAAGAATGCATCGAGTGCTCTCCCAACTTTAAACCCACAATCCGCTCACCAAAAAAAATAACTCCGAAAATTGAAGTGAGGGTATTGCGATTTCATCAAGAGAAAAATGTCTTTAATATCAAGGTATTATTTTATCTCCATAATCTTTCTGTGTTGCACAGTAAAAATAATTGCTTTACTCATTGGATAAATAAATTTGTTAACGAGAGACTCGAAGAGGATCTTGCACATACCGAATATTTTTATTCCGGGGATTCCCATAATTCAATGTAACTAAAATTTACTAGAATTTTATGTTTCAATGTGGAGATAAATTGATTCCAAAGAATTCGCAAAACGGCATAATTTTCCATTAATTCCGTACGATTGAGATATTGATGAATGGGGGAATTTAAATTTCACATGTGCGGAAGTATTCCGAGTAAGCACATAGTTGATAAAAGGGTAAAGAACCCACCCAGGTAGAAATCCACCTATACTGAATGCTAATTTCTTTATTGATGAGTGTCATTTGTAACCATCGATGAATGCACGTCCATCTCGCAAGTATTCCTTTCCTTATTACTCGCATGTATGGAAAAATGAATGATGCACAAGTGTATGTACAGGCTAATTGTCCCTCGAGGGATAACTCATTTTTCCCTCAATCAATGGCAGAGGCAGCTCGTCGATGAAAAAAAATAAAAAATTCCATTTTACGCATTTCATTTGCCAGATGGATGAAAGTTAGAGGAGAACATTTGAAAAATATTTTTTTAACTCCGGATATATACCCGGGGAATAATAAGCGTAGCTCATGATGTCTCATATTGCTTGGGCAATTGGAGTTTTCTGCCCAAAGGCCGATCACGACCCCGCGATTCAGCATGGGGGTTTTATACAAGAGATCGTTAGATCACTACCGATGTGGATCGCAGCCCCCGCGAGGCACCTTTCCCCTCCCCAATACCCTTTTTTTTTATTTTTTTTTCATCATCTTTTACACTCCATGCTCGATCTTACGATATAACTCGACGATAAAATAGTGTGCCGGATGTATAAACGATACTCGTAGCAATATCTTTCGACGTTACCTCCCTCGGTGGTCAGAGTATGTTTTTAATTTGAGAATTCACTGGTGAGGATTTATTCATTCGAAACTGCGGAGGTAGAAATTTTTTCAAATTACAGCCTCACAGTGAGAGAAAAAATCTCTTCTTCATCTTGGAAAAGAAACAAAATTGGGCAACACAATTGAATTCTCAATAAATTAAACATTCGGAAGAATAATTCCCTGAATTTCAATATTAAAAAAAAATATGTATATAAATAAGTTTAAGATTCAAAAAATGATGATTCATCAACGAAGAATTTCTCCGAAATTTCGTGCGACATTCTCACCCCCCAAAATTCCCAAGTTTTCCAATAACAATTTCAAATTGCATTTTCACTGGTGAAATGCCACAAAAATTCCTGAGAATTTTCAATAACAAGCAACATCAACCCCACCCCTCAGCCCATGCCTCCCTGAACCGCCCACCCCTCCCGAATTAAGCAACATAATATTCCACAGAACATAAAAGAATCCTCCGGAATGGTCCCGCCATCGATATATAAAATGCCCATAAATATCCGAGGTGAACGTTCTGACCGTAATGTTCGCTCCGATATTTCCGCCATTTTTGAGTACCAAACGCACCTTTTGTTATTATCATTAACCGAGAGCGACATAAATCAGGCCGTTTTAGTCATATAATTTGATGGTGCCCCCTCCCCCTGCCCCTTCATAATTTTTTAGGTAACCCTTAAAGAAAATACCGCAGCATCAGAGAGAGTGAGGTTATGGGATGGTTTCGGTGGAGAAATCGTAGGCATAAATATCCCCAGTGGTATAATATAAATGCACACGGGTTTAACCATTGAAGGGGGCACCCGTTGAATGCGCATGCGCAATTCTTATATTCCCTTTATATTGCTGTCAAATTACAGTGGTGGCCACCCATAATGGCGTCGTGAGGGCCGTTAAGTGGGACGTACCCAATGATGGTAATAATGTTGATATTAACGAACGATGTGGAGCTAAAGTTTTGTTAGTATCGTTACAAGCGAATATATGACTGCATTTTCGGAGTCTAAAATTATAGGTGTTACATGCCACGGCGTTTGTTAATTTTTATGCTTATTGATTTTAATATTTTACCACCTTATACGATCGCTCGAAAAATATATAACTCAAACGGCACTCGCCATTGCTTGAACATCAATTTTTATTATGTGTAGACGGGATTGTATTGTTTGGCGCTTTTTTTTTATATCTTGTTTCTTGGAGTGGAGAATTTTTTAAACGTCTCACACCTTTCAAAATCACATGGTTGTCATCGGTTTGGAAATTCATGCGCTATTTGGCCGTCCAACTTTTTTTCCTTCTGGGTTAACGCTAGTTTCGATATTATGTGTTCTCGGAATAATGAATACTAAATTGGTGTTTTACGTGGGGAGAAAAGCTGGACAAATTACCGAGAAAATCACGGATAATTTTACTGCGGGAAAGGTAATTTGGGAGGTGGAGGAGATGCGGGAATTGGCGAGAAAAATCCCGATGGCACAAGAATTTTCTCTGAATTTTCACTCAATTTTTTCAATCTCACGGGTGTAAAGTGGCCCTAGCCTTTTTTCGTGTCATCACTTTCAATTTGACTTTACATGTTCAGAAAAATAATTGGATGATTAAAAAAAAAATGCTTTGAAATGTGAAAATCAATTCCAATGGATTGTCGCAATGAGCGTTATTTAAAAAAAAAATTTAAAAATTAGCAAAAATTTGAAAAGTCGAGGGAAATGCCAATGCCAAATCCAATGAACATTTGGGAGAGATATAAGGCTATGTAATTTTAATATTTTGCCTTCTTATACGATGAGTTAAAAAATATATGACTCAAACGGCACTTGTTATCGCTTGGCCGTCAATTTTTATTATCTGCAGAAGGGGTGGTACCTTTGAATACTCTCATTGTTTCGTTTTAGTGGCAGAGTTTTTAGAGCGACTCGCACGTTTCGACATCACATATTAGTCATAAGTGGAGAAATAAAACCATAATTCAGTTAGGGAATATTATCATCTCTGAGTCAGAGAAATTATTTATAAAAATCTGACTGATGCGAAGATCGCAATTGCATCCACAAGCTTCTCTTTCAAATTCAACCAATCAAAATTGATAGTAATACATTAAAAAATATGGAGACACTTCCATTAAATATTTCCAACGCTTCCACCTGAGGATTTTTACCGCAAATAATGAAATTCAATGAAATTTCCAGTGTTTGCATTTTTGGCAGAGGATTTCTCCTCATGTTGCAATGCGATCGAAATATTGAAAGGACTTGAAGAAAGAAAATGAGGTCTGAATGTATAGTGAGGATTCTCCTCGCATTAAAAGCCGATCTCCATCTAAACATTTGAAAAAAATAGCCATTACGGAATGGAGCGTGAAGTTCAGTAGATCGAGGCATGAAGAAATGTTAAAGTGAAAGAGAGTCTGGAGAGGAATCCTTTAAAAAAAAATTGGACAGAGGGAGCTGCAGCGGAGTTACGGGCCATTTGACGTCGTGGTCGAATATTTTGGCAAATTTATGCTCAATAAAAATTAACCAGACCCCAACCCCCGGGCCCATGGGTACACAGGTCCCAGAGTCGGTGGTTTGTGCGCGTCTTTTAACGACAAGGTGGCCCCGTCCGTCCGTCTCTGCTCTGGGGCCCACGATGGACTTTAAAAGTGCGATGATGTCCTCTCTCCAACATCCATGCGGCCGTGTGCAAAAGCCTCAATGATTTACCGGTGAATATTGCATTTTTTATTATTTTTAGGCTTTATCCCACTGTTTTTTTTTCCCCCCTACGACTTAGCCGCGGTGTGTCGCAGATATAAATCAGTCAGTGTCGACTCGGGATTAGCTTTAGAAGACGTAAAATTGTTTATTTATCATTTTTAACATCAAATCATTTGCAATTACTCCCAATTATTGAATTATCGGTTAAACGATAACAGCTTGACATATTCTCACATTGAGTGACAGTTGTAAAGAAGATATTCTCAAATATTTTCCTATTTATATTTTATCCTGAAATATTTGTCAATTTATTTATTAGATAGACTTGTAATCTTTCGCGTAATAATAATAATAATAATTATTGTCCCTGAAATTCCAAAAATGCAGATTTACAATTAATTAATTCGAAAAATTAAATACATTGAGTTATTTAATTATAACAAACGAAAATACAAAGAATATTTATTTATTTATATTTTCCTTATTCTCGTTTTTTTTTTCCACAGACTCGACCGCGACGTATCGTAGGTATAAATCAGTCGGTGTCGACTCGGGATTAGAGTTTTAGAATACTTTTACAAGACCAAATGGTTTATTTCTTATTTTTAATGTTTGTTACGGGAATTTAAATGAACAGAATGACGGGGTTATGAGTGCAGTATCAGCGGCATCGGTTGCGCATCATTTCACGGTAGCTAATTGCTTCTAATGGCAAATTTATCGTGGAGAACAGGCTACAGAAATAGAAGATCCATGTATAATTGTTAATACTAATGTTAATAATATTAGCATTCATGAAAGTGAAATTTCAATGAATTTTTAAAACACACGGACACGAATATTCGGTAGAAAGTAAAGGAACAACTTTTCTTTCTCATAATTTTTTTTGACTTTTTTTTTCTCTGCAGGAAAGAGGGTAATTATGCCGGCTTAATTGCTGACCGAGGTTTGTATTGAGTCAATGGTTGTAATCTCTGATCACGATTATTTGAAACGTCACCACCTGCTACTTGAATTTTTCACACACTTGCCGCAAACAATAGTACGAAAATTGAATAGGAATGGAGTGAATGGAAAAAAAGGGGTCGAGAAAAATCGATACGATGTCACCTGTTGGCTCCTGATTCCGATACAACGGCAATTCCCACAAATAATATTTCATCCCCTGTTTTTCAACCCCTCGGGGACTATTGTATCACAGAAAATCGCACGGAACAGGTTTTTACTCGGATTGTAATGGCCACCGATTTCCGGAGACACTTCACTGTTTATTATATTTTTAATAACACATACGAATCGTAATCTCGTTAACTCAATTGGTTGTAATATTTCAATAGCCATTTTACGAGGACCATCCGGTTTTCGTAATAAGGAATGCCTTAAAAATTGAAATTCGTTCATTGAAATATATTTTCGATATACAGATGGAGAAAAGGTAGGAAAATTCAATTTTTAATATTATTTAATTGCGTATTTGAAATATTTTTCTTTTCTACCACAATTTACACGTAAAGAAAACCAAAAAGCGCTTTTCCAGGGAAAATATGGGGAATTTATTAAAGAAATTGTTTAAGATTAGGTGGAAAATTTGGAATTTAAAATGGCTCGAGAAGCCGATCGTTGGAATCAACTATAAAATCCCCCATGTTATTTACAATGTTAATGAGTCTGTCCAACGTCAAACACAAATTTATGGTAAATACCGAGATGTTATCGGAGTGAACGGGTGCGCGCGTCGACATTACAGGTTTCGCAAGGAACAGGCGATTCCGAGGGATGATGAGACATGCGAGTGAATAAAATGCCGGATTGTCACCATTTGGACGTCAACCCAGCGTTAAACGACACTCGATATCGATCTCATGTCGACTTATATCCGAAATTTCACGCCAACTCCACCGCGACAGTGTGTTAGGCGCCACGGCGATCTTTATTTTTATAGCATGGATTTGAAGTTAAAAAAAAAAAAAGCGAAACCTCGAAAATTATTTCTTCAATTGCTATCATCGACTTCGAGGTTTATGGACAATAATTTGCACGACATGTGGGCACAAAACCGAAGGATTTCTTTTTTATTTAAGGAGTTAAATGAGTCTAAATGAACGTCACGCTGATTCCCTGAATTTCTTTCTCCTTTTTCAGTTGGCTGATATTTATTTCGAGATGTGAAGAATTCCCTTTACCATGTCGAAACAACTCTGGAGAATTCGATAATAAAAACATAAATGTTTATCACTTTTTTATCGAGAGAATGGAAAGTACATTGTTGAAATCATCAGCAAAGTACACCCACTGCCGATAAAACATTCAAGTTCAAGATATCAACAGAAATTGGAGGAAAAGGGGCTATTAACTCTCGATTCAAATCACGTGAAATCATTTGCAGGCATTTGCAGGCATTTGCAATCATTAAATTAGTGTTTAACCCCATAACAAATCGACGCATTTCTTAATCCAGTTTTTTAGGAATATCTTTGAATCTTTCAGCAATGGTGATATTTTTTTATGACCTTTTTCGGTGAGTGAACTGAGAATCATAAAAAAGATACTTTCAAAAAAATTTTGCCATCTCCATTGCATCCAAAGATATTCCAAAAATCTAATTATTACTCCTAGATTTTAAAAAATTCAGGTTTTTTTTTTAATTTGCGTTAGGCATTCACATAGGATTTATTAGTTTACAAATTTCATTTTAAATTAGATTAGTACAGTTGCAGTACATATTAATTTGTAATTGGGTGTTTCGGATAATGATATTACATTTTCAAATTGTAGTCTTTCAGGAATTTGTCTATAGCTTTTGTAGCAGGTAATTTCGATTATTTTGGTCCCATTGTTTTCATACTTGAGGCAGTCCAACAAGATGTGGTCCAAATTCTCTCCTCGATAACCACACGAGCATTTAAGGTAGTATCAAACAGCAAATAATTTAACCATAACAATCGAAGGCAATATCACTGAATATTAGCATAAAAATATTTTGTTTTCTAATTATTACCGCGAATCAATTAACAAATTTAATGACGCCGGTTTGTATGGCACCATAAAAGTCACTTGTATGTTCCCAAATGAAAAAAAGGAAAGTTACTCGCATTTATAAAAACATTCATGAGCGAGTTTATTTGAAGAAGTGAATGCACATAGGATGCACATAGAAAAACAGAGTTATATCGAGAAGAGAGCAATAAAATACGAAAAGACGTCCCTTATTTGCTGGCAGGGGGAGAAGGCAGGAGAAAAGGCAAAAAAAAGTGCATGAAAAATCAGGTAAAGGTGTTCACCATACATTCTACCTTAAGGAGGGTAAAATAGAGGTAGGTTTATGGTACCAGTCGTATGCCGCATGTGTTCTCCAGATACTGAAAATGCCCCCGAGGGATAAATGGGATTTACGTGCAATTTCGTTAGTGTCCCCTTCTTAAGGGCAAATGCTAGAGGTGTCTGCAAAAACGGCAAAAACCATGAGGTAAATATGTTTGCCATATGGGGTTATCCGTGAGTTTCAGAGTGTTTTGTACACTCACAGCGTGACCTTGCCCTGACAGCGCGTCGGTTTTTCGGAACGTCAAAACACATATATATTTTTTTTTTTCGATGATTTTTTTTTGTTCTACTTGTGCGATTACAGTGGATGAGTGAAAGGCATAGGTGGTTATACGCGTCATTTTTATTACTTTGGGTGACCGTTTGGTATTCGAAGGCGAAATGCCCAGTCGGCCCTTTATGGCCGAATTTTAATCCTCGCAGACGGCGAACACGCACTGCCACTTTCAATTTGTCAATTGAAAATTCCTCCGAGGAATTTTCCAAGATTTTTATTACACAATCACGGTTTTCCAGAATTTTACCAAACAAACAAATTAGTTGAACAGCAATATTTGTGAAAAATTGAAAACGTCAATTTTATATTTTAATTATAATGTCAATTATAAAATATAATTATGAATTATGAGAATTTTAATAATATTTTCACTTCAATTTTTCCAACTAAATTTTAAAAAATTCCGACAATTGTCTTTCGCCCGGTACTTTGAGTTCCTTTTTCGTCGCTCGTCCTAGATTTTTTGGAAAGAATGTGCCTCCGTAAATGATGCGAAACAACCATGATTTTTTTCAGAATAGTCCAATACAGCTTGACTGACAAATTTAGTGATTAAAATTCCAGAATGTGCCGCCTGGTCCACGCCAAACAGTAAAGGCCCCTGGGATATCCTTAAATACTTCACGAAATGAATTTTCAACAGGCAAAAAAAAACTACCTGCACGTCAGGCCGGCTGACGTCTTAATTAATCCATTCGTGCGATTTTGCACTCGTTAAAAAGTGAAAAACGAGTAAAACGAAATGAGAAGCACTTTTGCACTAGTCCAGTGTTGCATCCTTGGAGCCCCTCGACATAACACCGATCTTATCTCCAGTGGGAATCGACACAGGAACCCGACAGGGCAAAACAGGAACGAGGTAATCCGAGAACACACGTCGGCTTTGCGCTTTTACAACATTAAAACCCCCAGCACAAAAACAAAAAACGAAATTCTCATTTTTTTCCTCATAATAGTCTCAATCTTCTTAATAATTACTGCGCCCCGCACACCCAAAATTGTCGAATATTCGATTTTCTCGCCAACAATATGACCTGAGACCCGAAATTTTTAAAAACCGTTTTTTCATATATTACAAGAGCACAGTACCTGAAATAAATCGCTCACCTGTTGAAACGATCGTAAAGCTGAAGAGCTGGCAAATAAAACAACAAAAAATCCCAAAGTCGCAGAACTTGGATTTCAATTTTTGATAGTTTGTTAAGGTTGTTGTCGCGCGACAGTCTCTGTAAAAAGTTTATCCGCTGTAAAACGGGCCAGTTTAGAACACAATCTTTTAGCGGTATATAGTCTCACTTGATTGATTGCATTGTGCATGGATAGCTAAAGCATAACTATATATTTTCCATATTAACTATTTTCAATTATATAAATTTATGAATTTCCGATAATTATATTCCGTAAACCAAACGGTCAATCGATTTGATTTTTTTTTCTGTATTTCCTCCCACGATGTATATTCCACGTTTTTTTTTTATTTCTGAAACTGTCGAGCCGTTGATTTTTAAAAAATTCTAATCGGCAAAACTCCATTTAAACACGTGTTAAATCACTCGAATTTCAAAAATTTATATCTCAAGTTCAAAACGGTCAATTGCAAACGGAAAAGACTCATTTTGTTGCTAATTTTTCAAACTATTCACCATAAAATTTTTAACGAAAACTGTCGAAAAAAAATTCTACGCGACAACAACCTTAAGTGTACCCCATTCTGTCCCCAACCCCCGTATGTTAAAGATTAATAGGGGTTGGAAAAGGGGTTGTAAAGAGATTTGGGCATGATGGACGTCAAATCCCGACTGCCCCATCTTGGTCGAACTGCATTTGTGTCTCTAATTTTATTAACACAATTCCATTTGTTTTTAGATTCAACGGTGCACCGTCGATTGCATCATATAGTACACGTCCTCCGTCTCGCGGGATAGAAAGATCGACGAATTGTAGGTTACTGGACATGGAAGGCGATTGAGAGTGTTCGCAAGAGGCACGTGGGTGAAGAAGAGGCGAATGGATCCGTTGACTTTCTCCGCGCTTCGCGTTTTTCCCGGAATTTTGCTCTTCGTGGCACGTGGTACATGTCCGCAGATGAAATTTACAGTCACGCGATTAAAATCAGTCACCAATGGAAAAATTGCGCGTCCATTAAATTTTCTTCGTCTTTTTTTTTATTCTTTGATGTTCTCTATTTTATTTACTTCCGGGTGGATTTTCTTATCATCCCACTCAATTATTTACTCTAATTACTTGAAAATTATCAATGTTTCTTCGATGTAACAGGAATTGGTCATAAATTCAAGTGAACCTCCCAGAAGTTATCATTTTTCACACGACAAATTCTAATCAATACCTTGAAATATAAGAATTATCCTGCGCTTTAAACAAATATTAATCTTATCAAATGCACCTTTATCCTTGAATGTTCCGGAAACGGGGGAGGGTAAAATGGGTCGTTTGAGAGGAATTATCTCCTAAATAGTTTATTCACCGCGATAAAACCGCTCGGTTTATTGATACAATGTTGTACCTCTATCGTGAAAAATCGTTTGAACGCAGGACATTTTACGATCGAGCATCGATGAGAGTAAGAGCCGGGCTATTAAGATATTTGAATAATATTGAAGGAGCCCCCCGTGTTTATAAACACTTGAAAAACTGACAAGGTTGCGGGGTACGGGGGCGAGGGAATTTCTTCGATAAGGCAAAAACTTGGTGTCGCAGGGGAGTATCGTCTGGCAGGGATTTTATCGCCGTCGGCGACAATAAAAACTGAACGAACATGGGCCCGGCAACACTGCTTAAATTCACCTCATTCCCCCTTTTATTTACATTCCCATCCCGCAATGAGAGAAAAAAATCAAGTGGGATACTGTTTTTATTTTCCTATATTACGGTTTCTTTACTAATGAATTAGCAATATGTGTCTAAATGCAGTTAAATTATCGCCAGTATTTAACCAATTGATGTGATTACCCGAAACGAAAATATATACTTGAATCATATATATTTTATACTTAATCTGAATACATGATCTTAATGAGATTTCAATAATTTTTTTTGGGAACAGCTGATCAATTGAGTGAAGTAATTATTCGGTGTATATCGAAGCGGCAAGAAAATACCGAGTGATTGGGTAGCGGAAAAAATATCCCCTGAAAAAAAATCCCGGAAGAAGTATCCTCGGAAAAAATATCCCCGGAAAAAATATCCCCGGAAAAAATATCCCCCCAATTATACATTTCATTTCTGTCGCCCTTTTTTTGTGTACATATTTTCCGAGGGGGGGGGGGGGCGTAGAGGTAGGACCAGGGGCGCAGGATTTTTAAATATTTATTATTAGGAATTAAATATTAGAACTTTTCTTGGGGATAATTTTTCCGCGGATATTTTTTCCGGGTATGTTTTTTCAGGGATTCGAGTGATTACCGATTATTAAAAAAATCGGTATGAACTTTTTCGTCTAGAAAACAATTTTATTATTCATAGTTATATATATAGTGTCATGTTTCATGAACTCTTGAGGCAAGAATTAGTCATCCTGGCACGAAAAATGAGAAATTCAGAGTTTGACGAATACAATGTTTTTATTCGAGAGAAGAAAAGAATAAAAGAACAGGCGAGCGAGTTAGGAATTTTTATCCCAACGAAAGTCTCTATATCTACTTTGGTTTAATTTCAAGAACCAGAGAGGGTAAAAAAATACTGTAAACAAACAGTATAATGGCCTGTTTAGTGCTGACTGGGATGGTCATCGAGAAGGCCAGGAAAGCACGTGTTGTTTAACACTTGCCAGCTAATACCAACATATGAAATCACGTAGAGGAGAGTGGGGTTGGATGATCTCATGTGTTCTACGGAGTGTTGCACTACGGGGATGAGTGATGAGGCGCGAAAGCGTTACCGTTTCTCCTTCTGCGAAAATCGGTACGTGTCCGTGAGCATAAACTATCGGCATACGGTCGGCACGTGCTGCAAACCTCTCGGTCACTCGTTTTAATAAATTCAGGTAACGTGCATTTTTCCGAGGCGAAGGTGGTCTACACATGTTGAGGAGCAGAAGGTAAATAGAATTTATGGTATTTATGGGTTGGTATTGCATGCAGCGAGAAAAAAAGGTTCAGAAAAATACGAAACTTCCATGAAGTTCAATAGTCGATACGCTCAGGGGTTATTTCGATGTGCAATTCTCGAAATTGCATCATTTGATGCGCGAGTGTGCAATTTTATTGCCAATAAATTGGGTATTAAAAATGTATCGATCGGTTTAATGCCTTTATTGCCTCATTTTTTTATTTGTATCGGTAATCCTACCGCGTTGAAACATTTTGTGATTTTTTCAATCCTTGAGCTTGAGGATAACATGAGGATTTTTCTCGTAATTTATAATAACTATTCTGTGTAAATTAATTAAATAATTTTTAAAAATCAATACTTATCATTTAATACCAAATAATCAGAATTCAGGGATTCTTCTGAAATTTTCAGAACTCCGGAAATCCTCATGGAATTTCCATAAACTCCATGAGAATCCGTTACCAAATATTAATTTTCACATTCTGTCTTTCTGCAACTAAAAATTGTCTGTTCTTACTTCAGAATCTCTATAAACAATATTTAAGGGACACCAGGATTTTAATTTCCATTTGACTGAATTACAGGTCGTTGTTGGGGTCTTTACCATTTTTTTTCTGCTAAAAATTGGAGAGAATTTTTTAGCTGGCCCTTGAATTCACCTGACGCCTTCATAACCCTTAACAAGCCTTTGATCCCCCACCATGAATGCGTGTAGCAATGCATCATCAATTTATGCAGAACAATTCAGCGAGTATGCATTAAGACACACATTGGTGGTACCGAGAAGACCCGCAGAATCAACCTCCCTTTTATTTCATTTAAAACGCTTGCGGTTGGTTCAAAGACCCGATATACCTGTAGCTCATATCGCTGTGTGGTTATTTTTTTTAACGACTCGTACCACACACGTACATGTGCATGTTTCATACAACCGGCGTTTGTGTTTTGGCTGGGCAATTAGCATACGATTGACCTCCACCATCTTGAGGTCGACTTTTTCCACTTCAGGGATCAATATTAAATTCAATTATTTTATTATTAAATTACATGAAAAAATTCCGTTAAAATCATACCGATTTCCTCTTTTCAGTGTCTCAAAATTGTTATTCCTCGCGAAAAAATATTCTCCTGTTAAAAATTGATAAAATGTCAATGTCAAGGTTTCAAGGCCTCGGTAAATAATAATAACAATAATAGGTTTGAACTTTTTTCTGTGATATTCTTGTTAGCAGTTGTTGACAATTAATAGAACAATTCTTTGAACAAAAATAGAGTATTTTTTATCAAAAGTTTTGAGGGATGATTTGAGTATTCAGTTATTTTTCTATTACTCGTGTAGTAAAAATACATTATTCCCCGGTGTCTTAATCCTGTCACTCCCGGGGATTTCCCAATAATTGCTGGTGGAGACGGAAGAAAAGGGCAAGGGGCCAATAGCCTTTGCCACCAGCAAGTGGCCAATTTCGGGGCCTAATCCCCAGGCCTCCATCCGTCCCAAAATCCAATGTTACCACCAGCAAAAATACCGCTTACCTCACAGCTCATACTTTCCCCATGGGCACAAATTTTGATAATCCTAAATAGGGCCACCAGCAGACCAACCCTCTGCCCTCACACCTCCATCATAAAATCGTACGTGACAGAGTCCAATTTCCAGTACGTTAGGATCAATCATGATCCCCTTTTCTGGTATTTTCCCGTCGTAATTTTCAATTGTTATAGTTCCTGGAGGTTTTTATGCGGGTGCCTTGATGTCTTGGACGAATTCTTCAAGGATTCGGGGAATTGTGGGGGAATACTGTAGGTATTCGGGTAAATTGACAAGTGGATTTATGTGGAATTTTTGGGATTATTAATGATCATTAATAGAGATTCTGTGATTTGTGTCGAGGTTAATGATTTTTAAGCGATTCTCGAATTAAGGCTGGAGAGAAACGAATTTAAAATGATATTATGATTTTTAGTTGATTTAAAGTCTATAATTTAATTATAATAGTTGTTGGTATTCAATTGATGTTGATGAAGAATCGAGTGATCTTCTATTTTTATATAATTAATAGTTGCCACTTATATTTTTATATAAGTGGCAACTATTAATTACAGATTTATCATTTTCAGAGAATTTCAAGATTATTTTTCTGTGGAATATAATAGATAATTCAACTCTAGAATTAATCAAGAATAAACATAATGGAGGTTGGACTATATATAACAATTGTGAGGGGTAGAAATAAAATGGGGGGAAAGTGTCACGAAAAAATAATAAAATGTTTTAACATTTGACAGAAGAAGTTTGACTTGTTCGCAGGATACATGTAATTGTTGTGTCAATTTTGTGGAATTTTTTCTCCCTGTTTTTCGGTGAGAAAAAAAGGGTCGGCGTGAGAACCCCAAGCCAAAGCTTCTCGAGTTCCTGGGGGGTTGGTATCCACATTCGGGCAGCTTGCTGCCCCCCCGTCGACGGTACCAGCACTTGAGGGAGAGCCCCACTATGGGGAAGTCCCGAAACAAGTGGCTAATTATTTCGTACTTGGAAACTCACGGATTTCATTGAATCTTCAAATTTTTCCCCTGTAAGATATCTTCGAAAAAAAAATAATAATTGTCAGGGCCATTCGGAGAAAAGGAGATGATAAATTGTTGGTCTTGTAGTGTCGAGGATTTTAGGAATTTTATTATACGTATAAATATATAATACTTAGCAGAATAAATATAAATAACAATATAATAATTTAACTATAATAGTATATAATTTTTTTCTCTTTCCTAAATGGAATATTCAAATAAAGTTTCTTGAAAAAGAATAATACGATATGAAATTATATATTAAATTTTTATATCTATGACAAACAACAATTGAATGTTCGTATATTTAAAAATGTATTTAATATATTTTTATATATCTGCACAGGCTGTCTCACTTTAAGAATAAATTTGACGTTGAAAAATAGATGCCGGAACGTTAAAAAAAAAAACTGACAGACGAAATGGCTGATAAATACTAAACGTGATTGCGCATAACTGAAAAATTTAAACCACATGTCCTGGTGAATAAAAATTCCCACCACACTCGGTCCACGAGCATCTTGTCCCCACATGGAAGACACTTGGCAATTTTTCGTTGGCAATCGCAGGGGCGAAATATACGAGTGCACATGTTGTCAAGGGGGTTCCCCAAGGTGGAGGCCCTAGGGGGTACCGGTGCTTATTCAAAAGGTGAAGAAGTGGTGGGGAGGGGGGTAAACCCCGGTAACAGAAAAATTACAAGCACTTGGGGGCCTTGGGAAACTTCAGGATTACACTGTGGCGGGCATATGGTGACAGAAGTGATGGAGAATGTCCACAGGGCCACCGGTAGCAGGTGAAGTTTACCAGTCGATGGGAATAAGTGAACTGGTACCTGTGCTGGGACCGGGAGTTACCCATCGTTAAACTGACCTATAGACATTTCTCCGGACTTAACCTGAAATTTTCCCCATTTTATCCTGTCCCAACCATAAACCGGGAAATTTCAACCCACCCATAATTCCATAATTACTCCGATCTGAAAATAAACTGTTTAAATTCACATCACAAATGATTTAAGTGTTGCATTATCTTTCATTTTCGTAATATATTGTAATTACTCAAATTGCGCTCATAAAAAAGTAAGTAGAAATGATCCATAATATGAGCCATTTTCTTGTAATTAAGAAATTTGTGAAGACTATATGAACGGTATATATCTTATGTATTATTTAAAAAAGAAATTTTTCAAGTACGAACTTTTTAATTGGTGTCGATGTAAGCACGTAGTTAGGAAAAAAAATGTCGATGTTTTGTTTTAAATAGTGAGTCTAATTCAAATTTAATGTACCACAAAGTTTTGAAAATATTCATGCCTCACAATTACTCAAAAAATCGTAATTTAATTTAATTTGATGCGCTAGACTCTCCAATTTCTGCATATAACATTGTTTAAAATTGAAACAATTATTTGCCGAGATAAAAAATGAGTTCTTTGTAAATCTAGTATTTTCATCAAGCAACCATACATCCCATAAATTCACCTCACAAATGCTAAAACCCGTAAAGCCCCCCCGAAATTAATTTATTAACAACAACAACAATCCGTTCTCGCGATGTGCATCCAGAAATCCTAAGAACTTCCTCATTTTTCATATTCTCTGACTTGACCCCTCGCCCCCGTCGCGATAATTCAATTGTTTCACCACCGGTCAGAAGGCAAAGAAAAAAAAAATCTTCCAACAGCCGAAACCAACCGAAAATACTCAACTTCTGTTATTGCGAAAGAGCGGAATTGGTGTGAAGGGTCGAGTCCTCGGGTCGAAGAAATCGGGGACGTACATCGATCTTTCTCATCCCAAGCTGTTGCGTCGTTAGTTGTCGCCGAGAATTTCATCTGAAATTCCCTCCTACAGCAAAAAACACCATAAATCACCGCCTGAAATAATAATACATCAAGAAATATGCATTAATCGAAAAATATTCATATGCGCATTATTAGATTGAGGTTAGATGACCTTGGATAAAGCCCTGAACGTTGAAATGCAGTAGGAATATCGGGTAGCTCCACAAGAAGACGTACGTTAGGTCGAGATATTCATCTTTTTCGCCAAGTGGCCACCATTCACTATATTACACAAATATATTGTGTTATTATTCGGGTCGTGAACTCAAGATCTCAGCGGATTAGCGATCACAGGAAGCCATGGTTTTACCTTTTATCGGGGTACCCCCTCCTCGATATGCCTCAACTGTTCCTTCTGTGTCCTTTTGTTTTAACATTTTTTTTTTTATTTCAATCTTTTTCATTCATTTCATTTTTTCCTCCTTCACGAATCGGTTTAAGATCGAATCGGATCGGCATACCACTGTATGAGGCCATGGAAATTCTTTTGTTAATGATTTTTTAGGGTTTGCTATTTCAGTTTTCATCTCGACGGGGGACTTCATGCTCATCGAATGCAAATTCATGAAAATTATTGGGGTATGCAATGCATGTTCACGAAGGGGAGAGTAATTCTATCGGTTTTTTGGTGATGTAAGAGGTGAGGCATTGTTATTTCTTCACTTTATGGTCGTGATGGTGGAATTTGTTTATTAATCGATTGTACGCTATCATTCGATTTTCAGCCCAGGATTGGAGGGTCGTGGATCGGTAGCTGTTTCGAGAGACGGGGAATTAAAACGATTTTGCCGGGGGAAAGCTGGTGGAATTGAAAAGTTCAGATGAAATTCAAGTTGATTCATACTCTGTTGGGAGTGGTAATAAGGTATGTTTCATAACGCCCGAATTTCACCATTTATTAAATGCTTTCTTTTATTGTTACCAAAAAAAAAAAATTCAACTTTCAATATTAAGTTTCCAAAAAAAATTATTTTCCTGAAATTTAAGAATGAATGTATAATCTTTGGAAAAAAACTTTTCTTACCGAGAAATTCTTAAAGACTTATTCAAATGTTACATAAATATCAAGATTTATAATCTATAATTTTATAATACAAATTTAAAAAAACTATTTCAATTTCATCATTCCAAAAACATCAATTTGTGTTGATAATCAACATTAAGATATTTTTTTGGATTTGGCCTTAGTCCAATTGATAAAAGATTTATTACAACGATCACTAGTACGTAAACGGAGATAATAAATTTCCCTCGAATAACACTTCCAGAAAGAAAGTCCGAATCATATTTTTCCAATCCGTGATCTCCCGAAGATTCATCGTGACTGGCACCTGTCAATCTCCACAATTTGACATGGAATTTTAAAAAGGTCCGGATGGAATAACGATTATCGAATGATGACACCGATGTAACATCCAAATAAAGGAGTGATTCACTGAAACGAGTGGAATCATTCAATTCTCTCTCATCAAATGGACCCACTTTCTTTTTTTTCGTTAGAAGGGGGTAGAAAGAATGATCTATAGCGAAGATCGATATCATTATTGATTGTCCTCGAGAGCAAGCGCAACGTAATCGAGACCCACACACTCCGACCCGGGCATATATTTTTCACACTCTCTGGACCTTTATCTTTTTTTTTTTCAATTCATCTCCTTCGCTCTCTCGTTTGCTCCTTTCCTCTTGTCTTTTTGGAACGCGCAACACCGCGATAAATACGTTATTGTCCCGTGTGCATTGTTGGCATGATTATTATCGGTGAACCCGGGGGATTACTTTTCACGCGCAATGTTTTTTTTTTTTTTCACTTTATTTTTCCACTCGGGGTCGCGTAGCGGTACGATCTGCACACGTAACGCGAATATCGCGTCTTTCACTCGCTATTTTCATTATTTTATTTCCTACCAGCTGGAGGGGTGGCGCCACTCGAAACTCGAAACTTTTTTTTGTTTCAATTTTTCTGTTTCATAGATTACTTTATTATCATAAATTTAGTTATGGTCAGCGGGGAGTAGCACATTTTTTTCAAGGTCAGTTTTTAGCTAATATCTCGGATTTGAAGCCAGATAGCTGTATTTTTGGTTAGACATTTTCTGTGGAGAAAGGTAAGCGCTACAAATAAGGTAATTACGGAAATATCAATATATTCATGCAATCTCAAGATATCTGGCAAAAACTCATCTCGAGAAAACGTCCACTTGTCTACAGTTATTATCACTTGGCTTCGCTGTGTGATCTAATACATGCAGTTGTCAAAATAACAATTAAATAATAATTATTAAGATTAATTTAAAGAACACGAATGCTATTATATTACATTACATTATATTATTATTAATATCTGTATTGTTGTGAACCGAAAAGAGGAGAACAAAATGTGAAAACCTGAGAGGTGTTTTTGAACAATAAAATAAAAATAGTTTATGCCCAAATAGTAAAAAATTCTATTTATCACAAATGGATGATAAACATTTTATAAAAAAAAATTATTGTTCACTTCGGTAGCAGAGAAAGCGCTGAATTTTCGGACTGAGTGACGGAAATTCATCCAAAAATGATGGGGTGCCCCGAAAAAATTCTGTAAAATTTTCCCTAACTACATTTCGGAAGACATACGTAATTTGTATTAAATATTGCTCACCTGTCGCTGCAGGGGGCCCTCAATCAGCCAAGTGACTCGTCCGGAAAGGGGGAAGCGAATATCTGCGGAAGTGGTGGACTCTCGAGTCGCAGGTGACGCTATCACCGAGTGGATATCAGTATGCTGGGGTTAAATAGTGTTCAGCTATGCATCAGGAAGGAAGTGGGGTCACCGGACCTTGGCCCACGGTCGGCCGAGGTGCAGCAGGTGGACATACGGCTACAGTGGGGGAAACGGTAAATGATAGTGCTAATGTTACTGTCCATTGGCATCTAGGCAAGTGCGAAGCCCCAAATGTGGTTTCCGGTTTTTGGCTTCAGTAAATAATTTTTCACCGATGAAAATATTAACAAAATAATAAATTGCACACTTAGAAAAAAAAATTAATTCAGGATTCATGAAATTTTCACAAAAATCTGATTTTTCCAGCTGAATCAGCCCCAGATGACTTGGACTCCATCGGATAAATCATCAGGTGCGCATTATTTTTTCTTCCAATTAAGAGTTTTTTTTTAATGATGTGAAGAACGACGTGTACGTAATAAAAATGGGGTATGACTCCGCGAAAGGAGCCGCCGTATTTCCACAGGGCACTCGTATTAGAGGGAATTGTTTTTGCCCCAGGAATTCTTTTTGGGAATTGTTTTTGGTGTTTGGGGCGGTGTGAGGCGCGTAATGCCGTAAAGACGTTGACGATACAATCTGCCATCGTTGGCGTGTGCCCATAAGAGTGCGCGTGCCTTGAATCAAGGATGAGTTAAAACGTCACGTCAACCCGTTTCCACGTGATTCATTGACTCGGGTGGGATACAAGGAAATTCAACGCAGTGGTTGGGTTACAACAGGGGAATAATTCTCGGGTTGAGATTTTAAAGTGAAAACTCCATGGCGAAATTCAAAATGCTTTTTTCAAGACCCCAACGAATATTTTATTGAAATTACGTAGAGCAAACGGAAAATATTCAGAATTTAAGAAAATTATTCTTTCATATATTGTTATATCCGGAGGAAGACAACTCAACAGGTCAACTAATAATTGGGGCGGTTTATTAATTACGATACAATTAATAAATGTGTCTTGTGGCAGAGCTTCGAAGAGAATGAATACAATAATAGTTTATTAAAAAATAGTCGTTACCGAGCAGGCCTTCTTGATCTCTCACGATCGATAATTGAGTAACGCTCTGAAAGGAGATACGTAACAATATTATAAGAGCAGTACCTGAAATAAGTCGCTCTGCACTTGGTGAAAAATTTGTAGCGCTGAAGAATTCGAAAATAAAAAAAATCATGAAAAACGAAAAAATTGAGAAAAAAGTCCGAGAATTTATTAAAATCGTTTATTAGTTTGTTGTAATATTTCTATTAATTATCAATACAATATCAATTCGCTCGTGCATAATGATCGAAAACTCCTTTTTTTTATAATCTTTTTTTAGTTTGTTAAGAGCACGCCATTGTGTCCCAAACTCCAGTATATTGGAGTCGCTAATTAATCATTTCCGAATTAAAAAATGAGTGGAAGAGAAGAGATTTGGGCATGATAGGTATACGAAAATGGCTGTCCTTCTCTTAGGTACCCCGTCATGCCCGGGCTTCTATTCCACTCTTCCTATTATTTCAGATATAAATATAATGTAATGGAAAATTTTTTTATGACTGGAAAATTAAAATATCCTGATTGATCCAGATGAAACAAATTTGGGTGGAGAGAGGTAAATTTCTAATTAATATGAAATTGAATAATCATTTTGAAGCATTCCAGATATTATTCCTTAATATTTCCTTTCGTGTGGAATTTTTTAAAGAATACCTGTCTGCGTGTTAATTATCTGACATTAATCGACAGATTCCACTCATCAGCTCTGGCTCCCTATAAAATCATGATGAGCTCGCGTTCCATCAAATCTCCGGGACTCGCTGAATGAATAGGCGTGTAATGAGACGCATAAATGTTGGATGACTCTCTCGCACTGAGATTATGTATAGGGTGTTGTACGGAGGGGTCCTGGGGGGTCGTAACCCTCGTCTCGGTTATGGGGTACCGGATTGAACTCAGCTACCAGGTGATCGACCACGCCTCATCACTTTGCTCGCTACTTCGTACATCCGAACGTGTAACACCCGTTGATAGTGAGTCCGGATAAAAGCCAACTGGGTGTTACCGCACTTTGCCCATCTCCCTCGGTGCATTGTCGGCGATCGACGTTGGGGGTCACTGTTCGGGGTCAGTCACGCCAGCGAACAAGTTCTCGCGTTTCTTTTTTCCACGGAAGGAATTATCTGCGAAAAATTACTGGTCTCTTACCCGTAAATGGTGGATATTGCACTGTACTCATGAAAAGTCACGTGAAATGCATAAAAAATTATTGGAGTTTTTATTGGATTTATTATTAGAGTCACGCCGTACATTTACTACGGTGAGCAATAAAATTTATTACTCTGATCATCAATCTTCTTCGAAGTTTATTTAAGAATTCGGAATGTACTGATAAGAAACTGAAATAGTCGTGGGAGCAGTGGTAATTTTACTGGACTCAACTATTAATATTTAGGGGTTGGATCACAATGCTCTAACTTTGGTTCCATAATTATTCATCGCAAAGTAAATTCATCACGAGAATTTAACACGAAATATTTCAACATGTATTTAATTGAACAGACAGACAATTAGACGCAGAAACAGTTGATGTTTTATTTGACGTTGGATAGACAATTTTGACAGGAACCGGAAGACCATGTGTACCATGCATAAGTGTATGGTAAATACTCCGGAATTTGAAATGATAATAATGACGATAAAACTAGTCATAATAAATGCACCTGAAGAGAGATGCCTGTGCCTTCAAAACATTGACAGAAAACAGTCCACCATTACCTGGAGTTTGAATTTTTTATTAACTTCTTTTTCAATTTTTAATTTATTTATCAATTAATTACAGAAAACGGATAGTAACGACCGGAACTAATCATCAGAGAGAAACAAATTGTGTTAAAAATTATAATTTTGTAAAACTGTTTTTTTTTAATTTTTTTATTTAAAGACCGTATGAACTATTTATCAAACTATATCTTTTGTTTCAATCTGATTCGCCTAATATATATATATGAAAATTTGGTATCAAATTTGTGTTGCAGGCACCCGTTGAATGATTATAAAAAGATAATGACAAAAAAAAGTAAAAATTATTGGAGGACGCTAAATCGCGATAATGATTGAAAGGAATCTGCCAAGTTTACAAAAAAAATAATAAAAAGCGAGCGACACCTAGATGATATCGCGCCTTAAAGTCTTTCAAAACCTTAATGTCATACAGCTGAAGTAAATAGTTGGTCTTTCGTATTAGGTATTGATAGGACATTTAAGTAAACTTGTCGATAATTTCATAAAATTCTTTTTTCAAGCTTTTCAGGAAGAACCTTATTTAATCTGGTGGACGAAAACGTAAGAAGATGATGTGTCATGGGTACTCAGCACAAAAGCAGAAGACATGATCAACATCCAATGGATTACACTTGCAATTTGCAAATTATCACTGTCAAATTGTCCTGACACCCCTCGTGTAATAGACAGTCTGGTCATTTTTACATCAATCATGTAGGCTTTTGATGGAAATTTCTCAAATTAATGGGATTTTTATAAATTAATTCTTAACAGCTGTTTTTGTTCGATCGGTTTTTAATTCCTGGTGAATCTAACTCGTGACCTATCCCACCTCGGCGATTGCCGAAACTACCGGATCGTGTTCGTCGAGCGATAGTCGTTACGCCCATGAAAATTACGGAGAAGCCACAATTACGATCGCGCGGGCGTGCACCGTGTCTTACCGCCTTGGTTACGCTTCACTGATTTTTTTATTTTCACTTTCCTCGATTCTCGCTGGTGCTCGTCGTCTATCGAACACGTTGCTTATTTTTTTGTGGATTAAAGTGGCCAGACCCGTAAGTTTATTGTACTGTCAATTTATAGTGCACGCAGAAATTTCAGTAAATTATCGAATGTGATAGAAATAATTTTTCCATATCCTCTAATTAAATTTGTTTACTACATTACCAATTAAATTAATTCAATTGTATCACTCAAATTTCTATTAAAAACAATTCGACACTTGTATTGAAACAGAATTGAATCGAAGTTATCGATTGCTTTATTTTTCATGGTCTTATCAGTCATGGCGTATACTAAACCTGAAGAGAGTAGATAAAAACGGAAAAATCGATCGATCTCTGAAATGAATCCAATGAGATCATGAAAAATCAGTAATTTTTGAGAGAGGAAATCTGAGCTGGAGGGGGGAAATGGGTAGACTTGCTTCGAATTGGAATAAGTTATTAAAATGATGGCAAATCTAAACTCCCAGAGTTAACAATCACGAGAGGAGCAACGAGATGCTTACGTCAGTCCAATGAAAATTCGTGATCAGCTCCACCCTGCGTCTCCCCAAGAATATTTGCTTTTAATTTTTTTATTCCCCTGTGCCATTATTACCCTATTATGTGTTGCATAACAGTAACAGTGAGCCAAGTGAGCTATTACGTTGGTCTATCGGAGCCGAAGGTGCAACGTATAGAACGAAATGGAATTGAGTCTGAGTACATAGTGGAAGTCGTTGTGGGTCGATGCGCCCGCGGGTCCATCCACTGGAGAAGGTGTCGGCTCCACTAAACTCACTAGATTATTTTTTTTATTTCATTTATTTTTATCGGGTAACTGTAAGCATGACTCGGCTTGTCCACGTAATCGGTTTGAACTTGCACCTTGCACGACTCGTTTACCGAGCCAACTTCTCATCCACCAATTTTTAACGAATAACATCTCTCTCGTTTTTAGATTCCCTCGAATGAGGTAGCCACCTTACGATCTCTGGCATTTCTCATAACCTCTTTATTAGGGTCGATTATTCCCTCTAACCCCAGAAGTTGAACGTTAAAGCCACATAATTGCTCGATGCAACGGTCAATCATTGAGGCTCATCCAAATAAATGGCGCAACTGTATTTTCATCGTGAAAACACCGGTTACGTCAGTTAATTCATCACGCCGATTTGGATTATTAAAATGTGGGCTTGATATTCGGTGGGATTAATCGAGAATTGTCGTAAGATCTTTCCCCGGATGATGGAAGAAAACCGCAGATGGAAATAGTTAATGTGGAGGTGAACTGAAATCGTTCTACTGTTACTCAATATTCAATTCCGAAGACGAGAATCATTCTTCAGTGGTACCAATGCTATTCATAAATAAATTAAATTTTTGCTCCGATAAACACAAAGATTGAAAGTTAAATTTATGCAACGAAAGAAGTTATCACGCACCCCATCAATCTCTCCCCATTGATCCAGCGTACACCCATGCTTTACGATATTCAATAATTACACGTCTCATTATATTTTAATTAGCCGCATAGTTGGTTTCCTCGAAAAGCCTCGGGATTGAATAAACCTTGGATATAAGGTGATTTTGATGAGGTACATTGCCCCCCCCACCCTACATCACCGCGAGGCAGACCGAAAACTCGATTCGAGAGAATTCGTTAATGTTGTTTACGAGCGAGCCATTAAATTTGAATGTTATTGAATAAGGCTCGTTAAGTGTTTCGAGTCGAGAAACACGTGCGGATAAATCGATTGAGGAGAGATGGGAGGATGAAGGGGGAGGGTTTCTCCTCGATGTATCGTATATCTCGTTCGCAGTTCGGGTGGCATGTAACCTCTTGGCATAGCAGGTTGATACAGACGTAACGAACCCACACGAATAAACCACTGCTGGCTATTATATATAAGTGAGGGTGTTATTTATGAGCTGCGAGATGATGCACCGAGGCGTATCTCGGTAGCTCCAGGGCCCAATCTACACCACCTAGTTGACATTATCCGATTATCGATTATTGCTCCCGAATTGTAATTGAGTTTACCCAGGGGAAAATTTCCTAATGCAGCGTCATAAAGGGTCAAATATTTTTGCCCATTAATTCACTTCACTAAATCATACTTTTTTTTCGCGAATTAATTGAACATTCAAATTTCAAGGAGAAGGATTGAGATAGGGGAATCCCAGCGAAAAAACAGCGCGCGATTTGAATGATTTGAAATTTGAAAAAGTAACGCAGACAATTCTCACCGTTAAATTTGTGTAAAGTAACCGAAATATGACTAGGCTACAAGGTAATTACTTAAAATGAATTTCTCTCTGTGTTCAGCTTTCCTGCGTTTCCTCAATTATCTGTCGAGGGGCAATTTAAGATTTTCGGCTGGCCTGGTTTTGAGACATTAAAAAATGACTGAAACCTCGTTGGGCTGAACTCCTTTCAGTTCATTGGAAATTAATTTTGTGATCCAATACCCGTTAAACGATAATACCCAATGATAAAAGGCTGTTTTTTTACGTTGGACGGGACGTCTCTATACAGTTGGAATTGACTTGAGCTCGTCTCTCTTTTTTCGTCTTACTTTTTTTCGTACTGTTGATGATATCTTCTTTTGCCAAGTTGTGCTATTGAAAAGACACTGGTATATGGATGATGGAAGCGTAGCGAAAGCTGCGGTGTCCAATGGGCGTCCCGAATCCGATGACAGGTCTCATTGTTGTACATTACCATTTACCGGCTATGTGGCACAAAAAATTGCCAGCTTAGGTATTTCGAGTACATGGACAAACACTTATGTACTCGTGTATTGGGCGTTGTGATGTGTCGTTCTGGAGTGAATGGGAGGAAAAAAATTGATGGGCTGAGGAGAAAGAGGCGTCGTTCAAACAGATACGGGAAGAGTATCGATACTAATCGATTTGCATCGCGTGTAGGTGATGGGTTACGGTTCGTTTGAGGAGATGATTATAGTATGTTTTTTTTGGACGCAACGCCAACTCGACAGGATTAAATTGAAAACAGAATTAATTCAGAATTATTGAACAGAAGATTACAGGGGTTTTCTTTTTTTCACACTTGTCCGATATTTTTGGAAATTCTAGATTATTATATGATGCATCTACTTTGCATTGGAGTTTCATCATTTCGTAATTGAAAAATAGAGAGCAAATTCTGCATTTTGTATCTTTGCATCATTTTGTAATGAGGCTCTTCGATTAGTTTTCTGAAATTATTTCGGCAATTAAAGCAGATATCGATTTTTTTGTAATAACTTTTTTTATAGCGCTCAATTAGACCTACAAGAAAGGTCTTGGCAACAAATTCATTATCTCTATTAGTTGCAGAGATATTTACCGGAAACCTCGGGAAATTTCGCGACGGAATCCGGATTTGAGGATTATAAAATTTAACAATATTATGTCGATAAAGTTAAGATAATTGTATATTATCCGCAAAAATAAATTACATCTTACTCCTTGATAACCCAACAATTCTCCAATCATTTAATCAACTGAATCCCGTCGTATCCCAATTAAAAATCAGCGAATAAATGCTCAAGTCAAAAAGTCGGAGAATTGATTAATTAACAATCCATTCACTTGTGTCTGTAGAGTAGCTGATTGAATTTCCGGATGCGGGGGAATTAATTAAAATTTGCCCGTCCTCATAATTTGATTTACGTCTCCTGTAGTACGAGACGGGATTTGTACCCGGCACGGGTAAAAAAAAATGAGCGAGGAGGTGGGCATTTTTGGCGGGGCGAGAATTATCCGAAGAAATTTCATTCTTTTTTTTTTTTTTTTCTTTCATTTGGGTGGAGGAACTCGGTTATTTTGACAGGCGAGGTTCACCGGGAGGTCAACGTGGGCCTCGCTTTCACCTCACGTCCCTCCCGGCGCCACGCCGATGTTCCAGACAAGACTGCCAGCGCCACAAATAAAAAATTCAGGTTCTGCTATTTCATCGAATTTTCCACAACCAAAGAAATATAAAAAAAAATAAATAACGTACCTCTTCCATAATATCGGAACGAACTATTCTCAAAATTTTTTACTTCAATCACGGAATTTTATCGGAGGTTCTCCCAATTTTACAGCAATTAAAATGGGGTAAAATTACCGTCACGTTAGTGGTGAAGAAATTTCCGGAATGGAATTACTTGAGTCGTCATACTTTGAATGAATATATTTAAATCCTTACTTTAAGCATATTTGTATTTGATTCTAATACACTCAATTTCCAATGCAATATCATCAGTGAAAATTTGTTTATTAGAGGGAGAAATTAATGAGAATCTTTTTAACAATTTGGGTGGTCACCAAATCAATCAACTATTTCCAATAATGAAAGAAAGGAAATTGAACTTGAAGAAAAAGATATTGCATTGAGTTTTTTTTCCTTTCATTAACAATCATTTGGACAATTAATCTAGTGATTTCAAGGCATCATCAGGAGAACTTCTAGATCATTAAAATCACGTACGACATTGAAAATAGGATGTGGTAGAATCGAGTTTAAAGTGCGAGTAAATGAGTGTATGGAATATACTTGATTCGAGTATATATCTTTTACCGTGAGACGAGAGAAGAATTGAGGAAGAATTAAGGGAAAAAAATACAAAAAAAAGCGAAGAGGCGTGCGAGGTTGGCGATGGGTCTCTCGAGGTCCGGTAATGACCCATCTTGAACAAATTACCTCGTGGCCTGGGCGGCATTGCGCGAGGTCGTGTGGCGCCTTCTCCCACTACATTTATCCTCGTTTTTCACTCGAATCGAACGTGTCACACGCACCTCTTGTATACCCACATTGCCAAAATTCACGAGTGAAAACGACACATTTAACATCCACAGGAACATTTATTCTCCGACGTTCGCCAGATACCTCGAGTACGATACGTGTATATCCGCTTTGGGTATTCCGGGAATTCTTCAGGGGCTACTGAAATTTCTCGGCACCTTTTTTTCTCATTCGATTTATTCAATGAGTGATTAATTCTGGAGATGAGGAATTCGGTGAGAAAGTGGAGAGAATCGAACACTGATTTCCGAGGGAATTCCACTGGAAATTAACACCGGATAGAACAATATTTTCAGGTGGAGGCGCAGGAGAAAAGAGAAGGGATTTTTCAGTATCATAACAAAGTGTATTGAGTACTTGAAAAAATATTGGCGGTTGTTTTATTAAAGATTGGATACTCTGGTGCTTTCAAGAATTTAAAATTCATGTAATTTTCCTCTCGAATTTTTGGTTTCCATTAAAAATTCAATTGCAAACTCATGAATCTTCATGACCATTTGGGTTAACTCCCATCATATTTCATGAAGTTAAAAAAAATAACTAAAAATAGATTAGAAATTTGTTTAAAGACATCCCGTTGGTAGTTTGTCATAAACAAAATTATAGAAAATGAAAACGAAAATTTTCTGCAGTGCAGAAAATAAACTAGTCAATTATATATTATCCCTCATTAAACTATACATTTTAACACTGAGAGAAGTAAATGGTAAAGATTACTATAATACATGAAATTTTACCATAAGAATATGTTAAATTATAATTATAAGATTTTGCAGCGTGACTTTATGGTAATTTTTACCATGAAGAGTAATAGAAATTATATTGCTCTATGGTAACTACTATCATACAACTACAGTGAAGATTACTATTCGCTACAGCAATCATGACGAATTATTATGGACCGTTTTACCATCATGGGTATCATAAATGCTACTATCCGCACATTGAGCCGTTTATTATACTGAATTAGATTTAGTAAAGATTGTTTTATTAGAACCTAGAATTGCGGGAAATTCTTATTACCCAACTAAGAATATTTTTCTGACAGACATTATCAATCATCTAATCGATATGAATTACCAGAAGTGGTCGAAACCCGTACTTCAAGATATTAAGCATTATTCCATATCATTAGCAGCTACTCCCAGAAATGGAGACAAATATTTTCTAAAACATTGGACTTGTGCTTTTAGTAGAAAATTAAATGAAGTTTTTACTTAAAATGTCATTTACATAACATTGTATTTCCAGTCAACAAATTATTAAATTTATCAGATATCAATCTTAATCAAATTATGTACTTAATTATATTGAAGATAACACAATAATCTAGGCATCATTATTTATTATCTCTGTGTTGTTCTATTATTTTTTTTCCATTTCTAAAAATATTTTTATCGTTTACTATATCATTTAGGCTTTATTATATATTATCTATGTTGTATAGTAATTTTCCGGATTCACCTATGGGAATTTTTACGAGTCCACTATCAGGTCCTTTATATACCATATACCACAGTTAGCTACCATGCGAAATTCAATTTTTTATTATATTTATTTATTTTATAATTTATTTATTACTATATTTACCAGCGAGTTTTAGCACTCACTAAATTATAGTCATTGTTACTAGGAGTGGATCGTGCACCGGATTGAAGTACATATTATAGAAATTCCGTAAAAATAGAAATTGAATGGAAAGTTGTTGTAAACAAAGCGCTTGATGCTGATCTCATCAATGACTTTAATGCCGTCATATTGCGTGCAGTCGAATCATCTGTCAGACACGCGTAATGTTTACCATAAACTAAAATTTCGGTACTGATAGTTGCCATGAAACAGGTGACTTACGATGTTGACTCCTTAAGTGAGTGTTGTTTTTTTTTTTCGTAACGTGTCTTCAGGACACACTTATTGGCAATTTGTCCGTGAGTGATGTCCACCTAAATGCAATTTTATCATCTCCTCTATATCACCGTCACTCCGCCCCCTCCTCCTCATGTTGTTCACCTCTTGTCGCGTGTGTCGTCCTTGTCCATTAAATTCCACTGAACCACTTCCTCAACTCACGGTATTTCTCAATTAACGCCGAATAAAATAACCCGATCGTAAATTTATACACTTTGAACATGAGAGTGTATTTTCCAACGTTACAAGGATGTAAATCGTTCGAGTATTTTTTTTAAGACTCGTAAAATCGTTCTTTTTTACTGTCTTACATATGCCTGCACAAGACACTTTTTTTTTTTTTATTAATTTTCGTTCATCGGTTCGAGGTGGATTTACATCCGGATTTCACGTCGAACAATGTACCCAGAGAGAGAACTCTTCAATTTTTTTAACATAACGGGATAATTTAAAAAATGAAAGTGGTCACTCTCATCAGCCTCGCCCAATTCAAAATTGTTCAAAATTATTAACTAATTTTCATGTCAATCAAAATTTCCTGCGATTTAATTGGCATTGAAAATTATCCGACTGAACTACAAATTAGCATTAAATTTAAAAGAAAAAATTGCAGCTGTTGAAATGAAAAATAAACTAGTGAGTGAAATAGCTTTATTGTTCAACAAATATCCCTCATTGCATTGAATATTTTGAATTTCCCGGGAATTACAGAAGAGCCTCTTCCCACAGAATAGAAAATTCCCATAAATTTGCACATCCCATCTGATTTGCAAAACTATGAAGCACCACATTTCAGGATTAAAACTAAATTGGCAAAATTTGATATGAAATTTCGCAATAATTTAAATGCCATCCCTCATTATCTGGAATGGTCGAGTTGAGCCCTAAAGAATAGTTTTTATTCACTGCTCCAGCATCTGCATTATTCAGTGGATGGTGAGTGTAAAATATTCAATGCCTCGTCGTAATTTCCATCAGTGCAACATAAATAAACAAACGAATGTTTTTTCATAGTTGGAAACGGAGAGATTGAGGGTCGAAAAATTGTTCCTATATTTTTCGTATCCTTTTAACGCGACAATAAAACGCGTTGCAAGGGATTCCACGGCGAAAACCGGGCGAGGTCGGTATACTTGAGGCATAACGAGTTGTATAGGTGTATATAAATGTAGTGGTGAGCTTTTGTATCTAAGGGATACAGGTTGCCGCACCTGTAATCCTCTTTAGTGTATTTCTGTGGTTGCGCCGCGTGGGCGTTTCGACCATCCCATCCCAGACGAGAATCTGTGTAGGTAAAATCGGCGACACACCAAATCACGGGTCCACTTCATAATACCCTTTTTATTCCCTCCTCCTTCTCCCTTTTTTCATTTTTTTTTTCCCACTCATTTCGAGTTCCATTTGAGAAGCGATAAACGAATCGATGCGATGGAGGTGTCTTGTTATCGCTGTCGTATCGCGCAAATGACGGGGAGTCGGTTACGCTCGAGTTTAATTAAATTTGGACATTGAATTTAAATTATTTCCTCTGGAAACTGAGCTTGAATGAAATTAAATGAATTTCAAAATCACGGCTTTTTTTAAATTTCGTGGTTCCATTGAATTTCAATGATTTGTCGGTTTTAGATGAATTCTCGGGCATTATTATCTACAAAATCGATAATAATTTTTCTATTGCTTTGTTATCGCGGAGGGAATTGTCAATTCAGGGATTTTTATTTCATAATTTTCTTCTTGTAAATGCGATTTTTTATTTTTTCATTATTTTTTTGTGGTTCTACTGAATTTTTTGAGTCGCACAATTTTTAATTTTTAATTTAGTGATTTAATCATTGGAGATCATATTTATTGGATTATCTCATGAAAATCCAGAAATCCGGGAAGTGCTTGTAAATATTTTTACAGAAGATTGAAATGTGCTAGACATTTTCTTTCGACAACAATATTCAACTTCGGCAAATCGTCTCTGAAAAACTAAAATACCATAAAAAACAATTTTTACTATAACTGGTAGATAATTGAAAACTAGTAGGAAAAAAATTCCAAAACAAATTGTATAAAACCCGAGAAATTATTCGGCTTGATATTAAAATTGTAAATCTCTCAAACGGAGAAAATGTCTGCAATCAATTGACGATGAAAGTTCAGTATAATTCAAAATGGACGACGAGGTTCCCAGTAGTTGAATCTGAAATTTAACGGAAGACCACCGAAAGTCTGAAGAAATTAATAAAATAGAAAAAGTTATACAAGACGTATGACCGGTGATTGAGGAATCCATGTTTGGGATGTCTCCGCGTAGAGTGCGATGTTAATTGCCGGAATTCAATGTAAATGTCTAAATTCAATTGATATACCCCGGACGGCCCACACGTCCCAAAGTGGAATAGAACGATAATCATGCCCATAAATTTATTATCTTACGACCACCGCAAGAGTTGACATCGAGTGGAGAAAAAAATATCGAGAGAATTATGGAGGAGCTGGTGGTCAATTGGACACCCAGCGAGTGGATCCACTGTTTTCTCAACAAAGTTATGGCCGATTTTTTTTTTTCACTCCTAGTGTTGGTTGGATTGTCCCACAGCTCATTTCAGGCTATTAATTTCGTCGTAATTCTTGGCCACCAGTAATATTCTGATTGCAGGTGTATCCGAATAAATTTCAAACATCCAGGTAATTTCTCGTCGAGAATCCATTTCAATTTTTGAATAATGCCATTGCACCCGCCAAATTTTCGCCATTAACGATTTACGATAGATCAATGTTTACGTTTAAATCGTTGAATTTTTTACCAAGAGGGTGTAAGAGAGAAATCTCAAACTGAAATTCTGAAATTCCATTTCTCAATTGTCGAGTTGGATAAAATGAAAAATGAATCTTCGTGGGAGAAAAAATGCATTTTGAATAAAAGAAAATTGTCCAACGAGACGAATAATTTACATGACAACGAGCGAAAAAAAAGGGGAACGAGAAAAGAATCCAAAGAAAAGAAATAAAAAATAGAATCCGTTCGTAACCCGCTTGTGACCCGACTTATCTGGCCGATCGAGAGACGATTCTTCCATATTTAAATCGGCATTTCGGCCACTGACCCGCACCATCCACACACTCTCATTCTACCCGGGTCTCTCTACAGGTGCTTTAGTCTCAACCTTTTTCCTCTCCCCTACTATATTCCGATCGGTATCGATTGGAAATCATTGTAACCGGGACTTGTCTCGTATCGTGACAATTTCCATAAGTGTCGCGACGTCTCACGTTTTATAATCTCAACCGAGTGTGTAAATAATGCATTTTTCCATGTGAAATGCTCTCGTATGTTTAAACTTGATGTAGATACATCGGGAAGATCTCGTGACCTGTTGAATATATTCTGGAGAATTCATGAAAAAAATGAATGGTTCAATAACGGAATAATGGATTCCAGAGGAAAACATTTTTTACATCACATTTTCGAAAATCGACTGCTGTAATCAAGATTTTTCAATTTATTAATGCAAAAAAATAATAGAATAAAAGTTCATCGATGGAAAATTTATTTTCATTGATGTTCCTTTCTTGATTAACTTTTGATTAACTTTGATTAATCCGTCATTTGAATGATAATTAATTCTAAAAAATCTCTCGATTTTTTTGGACTTATACCTCTTTTTTAATGATTTTTAAATTATTTTTAAGCATGAATATATGTTGTCATTGAATTTAAATTGAAAATCCATTATAAATAATAAAATTTCAATCTTTAAATATCGGACACCAAGAAACAAATAATAAATGAATAATTACGCTGCTGAGAAGAATATGAAGAATACCTCTCATCATTAAGCACCATATTTTCTATTTAAAATGTGTTTTCTCTATGTAAGCACTTAAAAATAGTCTTGTAGTACTGAAGAAAATTATTAATGGAGTATTTTCGTTCTCTCCTGTAATGCATTCTGTTTTATCTCGGAGGAGGCGTTCTCTTCCGTCAGCATCAACGGATTCATTAGAGAACAATGGGATGATGAGCCTCGTACCTCGTTCCTTTGAGCATTCAGAGAGGTTCAACCTGCGGTGCAATAAGAACGAAACACCAAGCTAAGCTACCTGTGCATAATTTCATACTGAAAATTTTCATTCATTAATTTCCTTGTCTGAATGAGGAATGTCGCTGTCATTGTCTGAGGATGAGGGAAATATTAGCATTGAGAGGTTTGATTATTCAATTTATACGAATTCCTACGCCTTCGTGTCCTGGACAGAACACGAGAGAGAAATTCTTTACAACAACTCTAAACTGGTATTCAGAAAATAACTATTTCGGAAGATAAATGTTTATTAGAAAAATATTATTTCATTCCTAACTAATAATTGAATTCAAAATAGAATAATTTATTTAAAAAATAACTATTTGTGAATAAAAAAAAATTTCGTAATATTAGGTTTTTATAAAAACTCGCTGAAACTTTTGAATTACCGATTAATTAGTCTATAAAAATTAATTTATAAGACTTATGAACTTGCAATTATAAATTGATACGAAAGGTAAATTTTCATTAGCTCTTTGACTTGCCAAGATAATGTCTAATAAATTTTTCTCTATGCTAATTTTTTTATAACAAATAATTTTTTAAATTCGTTAATATTCAAGATAATATTCGAAATTACAGCCTGGGATTATGTAATGCTTTACATGATGATTGACTAAGTAAATTTCACTTCATGTATTAATTGATGGAGTCTGTTGATGGTTTGATAAAAATGAATTTTTTAAACAAGTAAATTTGCGCTGATGACATGATTTGAAATTGCAGTGTGAGATCATGTAATTCTTCGTGTGAGATGATGTAATTTCGGCGAATCGAGAGAACACTTGCTGAGAGGAGGACTTTCCCGTGGGTTTTCACACGCATCCTGTGGGAACCGATCTGATTCCCTGCCTCCAGGCTGTACCTCAGGGAAAGCGACAACCCCTGCCATCAGTGCCCCGAGATGAAAAAAAAAGAGGAGGAGGAGGAAACAGGGGGATGAACCCCGTTTTTCCTTCCGCAAACAACCGATGTATATCATGAAAGAAAAAAAAATGAGTGGGAATCATCATTCGTCGGGTTTCTGATCGTTTTTTGGGTTATGGCCGGCGATCATTGTCATCATGATTCGGCAGATTCAGGGAAATATTGATGATAGCCGGAACTCGACGAATTTATCTGAAATATTCAGTGCGACGTTCAGGAAAAAAAAAAAAAATTTAAAAACCAAAAGCCAATCCTGCAAGAAAACCTCCCTCAAATAAAAAATTTTGAAAAAAACCTTAATCATAAAGATTGTGATAATATTTTTAATTAATAGCATTTTTATTTTTGATTTGATTGTGATGAAAGTTGTAGAATTGAAACAATTGTGCGTCTCATGAAAATTAATAAAATATTTTTGTTGAATTACTCTGTAAATTTATAAACAATTTCTATTAACGTAATTTTTTTATAATTCCAATTCCCACAATAATCTTAAATATATTTAAAAAATTGTCACCGAAGAATTATTCCTCCGTATTGACAATAAAAAACGACTATTTATAGATGAACAAAAAATAGAGTATGTCAAAGGCGGAAGTACATTTTTTTGTCATACTAAGTCTGATGTTTGTCTTAAATATTATTTAACGAGGTACCCCAAAGGCCGAGGAGTGTAAATGCGACCTGAAGAAGTCATTCAAATATTTGTCCCCGAGACAATCATCTCGTTGAACCCCTTACTCGAGAGACTACCAGTGAATTGAAATTCCCATTCACCCTGACGATGGGATCCTGGTGACAGCGAACCCCATGGACATCTCATTGCACCAGCACCGGGACGGCATCTGTCACTGCGGAAACGGCTGTGCACCCGTCGCTTCCGTTCCGAGGTGTCACATTACCCCAGGGGTTAATACACTGGGTACATGACCACCCCAGAGTCTTCCTCAGTCTCGTTTTTTTCAAACACTCGAGTATCCAAATCCACGCGGAAGCAGGTGCTGTTGTGATTTTTTTACATCACTTTTTTATCGTCACCATCTCAACTCGAATGATTGATGAATCATTCATTTTATCAATTTTTTCAAGTTTTCATTTTCAAATCTGTTATTATGGAAATTATATTTACAGGATATCCCATTCAAAGCTGTACGGTTGAATAATCTTTTCAATTATGAGGTTGAATTAAATTTCAATTGAACGATCACCGGATTTGATTTTTCAATTTATTCAATATTTAGGGAAATTATTACCTGCATTTTTCATATTTTCCCACTAATGATGAATTAATAAATAAAAAATTATAAGAATAATAAATTGATAAATCTGTAAAATTAATGAATAATTACCAGTTCATTAATTATTTGAGTCGCCAATGAAAAATTCTACAGAAATGTCATGTCATGTCAAGTTTTTTTATTTGAAAGTTGAAGTGTAATTTTCCAACAGCATACGGTATTTTTCCATGTTATGACATTGCACAATGGATAAACTATTGGCTGTATCATTACCACGAACTGACCCAACCTGGGCGACTCAATCACAACAATGGAAATCTCGGTGTAGTCCTGGACTGTAGTTTTCACGTCGACGGTGGTCCATCTGCGAACCCCTTCATTTGGCTCTGACACCGGGCGACCTGCGAAAACCGCGTATCTAATTTCTCCGCTCGCAAATCCTGTTATTTGCGCTTTCTAATCTAAATTCATCCAAATTTGCATTCATTACTCCACAAAGATGATCGGAAATTATTAACTTGAGTAATAATCACCACTCCCATCCTTCGAGGATGTTCCAAGGATCTGGTGAAAGAAAAAAATTATTTCGTGGGCTGTTGACGAGTCACTCTTTTATGAAAAAAAAATCTTGAGACGTTCATGTATTTTTGCCAAGTCAATTTAATTAATTAATTTACTTTATTTAAGTATATACTTTAAATGAATGAATTTTCCCACGGGAAAACAGGGAAATGCGTGAGGTTTTGAATTGACTAAAAAATTTATTGTTAAATCGAAAATTAAGAATTTAAATTATCAACTTCACGAAAGAACGATTAATTTGATCATAACCGATATAAAAGTGTTGGAAATCATTAAAATATTCATAATTAACGCTTATTTGACTATCAGATTTTTTTTTTCTAAGAAATATTTGGATTTCATTGATTTCAAAAAACTGTGATATAAAACCAATAAATCTCGAATTAGTATCATAAATGATTATGCCGTATCATTGTTCTTTGGATAACTTTTAACAGTATTTATTATTCTAATTTCGGATAGGCCAGTCGAAAATTTCATTCTCTCCGATCGACTCATTTTCGCTCTAATATTACTTCTCACTTTTCTACATCTGATCACAATTTTGGAATTCCTCATGCAACACAATTATTTAAATTATCAATAAATATTGTCACAAATGCCTTACCAAAGGTTTTAATGAGAGAAGGAAAATTTCCCTGAAAATTAAAGGGAATTTCCGTTTTTTCCATAAAATCAAATTTTCCCATCAACTGACAATTGATTTGATATAAAATCCTCAGAAATATCAAATTTGAAATTTATTGGGAAAGAGTGAAGTTTTTGGTAAACAAATCCCACGTCGGAATGGCTTGAAACATTCTCTTGCTGCTATTATATTCTTCTGTATTGAGGCGCGTCGAATTAGTGACATGTACCCAGGAAATCGAAGATATTCCCCAATTGACCGAAAATAGAAATATTTGGGTGTCGAAACGCCTCATTACAATATTAAACATGCCACCAGCGAAGCTCAAGTCGTACATTATCATACAAAATCCCAGTATATAGAATACCTGGAGGATACGGTTGTTGTCCCATCGGAGATCAGAATGCATCAGCTCCGATAAGGGACGGACCCGAACGTTGACAAAGGATCCTATCTGTAATCGGTTCGGAGCGCACACACTTGGCATACCGCATACCAAAACCAAACTGCATAAATGCATTTGATTTTAAGACCGCCTTTGGTGTAACTTCTGGCTGCGGGTCTTTACCAACAACCCATACTGCATTTATCCAACAATATCATAGATTTTTTCTTCGATTCCAAATCTTGGGTTAATCGAACTCATTGGTTTCTCATAATCGACGCGTTTTCTCCATTCTTGGAAAATTTCAAAATGTCACACAACAACTCTTACTTTTTCCTCTGCAAGGAGAAATTTTGCTGGATATTTTATAAATTAAATTAAACAAATTGAAGATTGTTGATTTGAGAATTGTGGGGATTGAGAAATAATTTCTATGAGTTTTATCTATTGAAAATCAGGAAAATCAAAAAGTTTATGGAAATTTTGTGAAATTTAGAAGAAATTATGGAAAAAAACAATTATACAGGGATTTTACTGATTATCTCAACGAGAGCGGAAAGAATAAATGGCGTTATGAACGGAATGAAATTTTTAAAATGAATGTACGTGAGGACGTGGATATCGATGGCACCGATAAAAAGTAAATCATCTCTGCTTCATCAGGACTGAATGCACAAGGAGCTCGCTCCTCGCCACGTCGTATATAACGACTTTTGTATAAATATTTTTTATCCAGTACTCGTGATGATGAACGCCGAATTAAATGAGCATTAATTATCGGGCGGGCGCAGTGTGTCGCGTGGGTGTGATGCATGGGCCCCGGAAAGGGCCCAACTCCTACCTTCATATTCCCTTGTACTCTTTCACCTCTCCTCATACCTGTTTACCGATCTTTCATTCAATTCTTTTTACATCAAATAAATTGACATAAAACATATTCTTCTACAAGAGTTTTAGGAAAAAACAGAAAGGGTATCTCATTTTCATAACATGTCAGATTTCATTTTAGGATAATATTTTATAAAAATTAATGAGCAGGAAATCCACTCATGCAGTAATTACCACAATTTATTAAATATAATTATATAATTATGTAATAAAAAGTTAAACTCTCCGACTTAGGTGATGAATATAAGTTTTCGTAGAATATCTCTGGATCCAAAGGAGATACCACTATTTTTGTAGAAATAATTGCGAATTAATTATCATTAATGACGAAAACTCCAATTTTTTTTAATTTTCAGGATAATCGAGGGTTTTTGGGACTGATTTTAATCGGAATTGAATTCAATCGTAGATGATTGAAAGTTGAGATGACTTTACCACTGGAATTTTAAGCAATTTTTAATTAAATTAATTGTTCCTTTGGTGAATAGTGTTTCTCACACGGAGAGAAAAGTCAAATAAAAATTTACGAAACGTTACGTAAAAATGCATGAATAAAATGATTACTGAAATTCCTGATACATTCGATAGTTTACAGAAAAATTACGTGATTTTTTCGTAGACCTTCAGTGAGAGACCCAGAAATTCTCTGAAAATCATTCTCACCTGCGGATTACGCGGAAATATTCCGTCATTTTCCTTGAATATTTCTGCCGGTGCAATTATCGAGTAAAGGGATGTTCAATAGAGAATATTCTCACCACTACTAGTTAGAAGTGGTTGTTGGGCGGTCTCTGGATAACTGAATCGAGCAAAGCGTAAATTCATAGCGACGGATGGTGTCTCGGTTGGATTTTTCAACCGATCCTGGTTTTCTCGGTGGTTTTTAAACGATAGTGGAGTAGTGGCCAGAGGTGTACAATGGTGCCGCAGCATCCTGGCCTGTCAGCACTGCATGCACCTAGTGCTAACTCGAACCTACGTTACCACACGTGACTGCAGCCCATCCCAGTGGGCCCTCGTCGATAAGCCAGCGGGGCATCTGAATGATTTGCGTCCTAATCGGCCAGTGAACTCAATTGCACTCAGAGAAATAGCATAAACTGACCAATATCTCAAAAAATGCTCCAGACCTAATCCTATAGTGGGACTCATGGGGTCATTGACTGCGGTAATTGCAGGTAATCGCAGGGAAATCAGGGTAATTATTCGAGTCATATGATCACATTAGTAATCAAATTTTAGTAATCAAGTGGCCATCATCGGTAGGCACTGCCATATTGATATTGTTGTAAGCGTAACTCATCATTTGTTCAGTCATTCATGGTAATTTAGTGCCGAATTATACTGCATTTTCAGTGAAACCTGAAAATTCATTTTATTTTTTATCATTTCTTATCTAATTTTCTGAGTTAAATACTACTCATATACTAGTATAATCAATTTTTTTGGAATACAATACACATTCTTAATGAAAAGACTCAAGACGATACTATTTGCTGCAGTAATAATGAATAATCAAACATTAATTTTTCATTCACTTTGAGTGTGACACATTCAGAAAATTTGTTTTGATGATGGTGACAGCACTTTGCTGTGTTAAACCCTGTCTCTTTTTCTTATTACCTCGTACATTTTGATAATTAACTATTGCATTTAATTCTCTTGAATAATCATGTATAACAGCTATTGAAAATCCTAGAGAATTGCGGTTATTATTGAACGATAATTGGATTTCGAGTTCATTGAAAATTCAGGAAAATTATTGCTTCAATTTTCGACATTTGCATGAATTTTCATTCTCACAGTTTTTCTACAGAAATTTCAAGTGTAATTTTCCAACAATCTACTTTAAAATCACAATATCCCTCTGACATTTTTCATTCCAAATTAAATATAATTCAATTTTCAATTTAATTCCGAATTATTTATTGATTAGTAATCGTTGACAGTCGATACAACATTTTTCCATTTCAAAAGTCGTGCCACTTCAATGTCCGCACATTAATCTTCTCCTAATCAGAAATCTCGAATACTTCTCAGTAATATATTCCGTTTCCCTCGGTTCGATCTAATCCATCGAATATCTAGCTTCTGTTTACCATATGTATGACAATACATCACTCCACCCACACTAACACCCGAATTTCCTGAACTTTCAGTCACAATTTCATCTAAATTTTCAATAATCGCTATTTAAATTCCAACGTTAATAAAATTTTTTATTCATAGTCATGAAAATTCAAAACCGTCAGTTTTATCTTGTTATTCAATCATAAATTCTTAATGAAAATTCGAATATTCGAATTAATCTTCAAAATGAAGTATGAAGTAAGAGGGGGGGAGGGAGGGGGGGGGGGGAATTTCTGATGGCAGTTTGTTGATAAAAATGACCTTTCAAACAATAAAAACTAATAAATCAATAGAAAATTAATACCCAATAATTAAATTTTCTGCGGTAGTTCTTGATCGCTACTGGGACGAGGGGATTAATAAGTAGTGAGACTAGCAAGTTTTCTACTTCAGTTAACGCTTAATATTTTTTTTAAACTTTAGTTGAAGAAAATAAATTATGAAATTATTATTTCCACTTTGCGCCTTTTACTCTCTAAAAAATTCCAGGTGACGTGATAACGACATTCCAGCAAAAAGGAATACATATATTTAAATAAATATATATATATATACATATATTTAAATAGTTATTACAAACTAGAAATAATTGGACATTCGAATTAACTCAAAAAAATTAGTCAGCTATTTTGTATTTTATTACCAACAACTGCCAAAGATTAATTTTTCAGGTGACAATTATTGATCAGCACATCAATTAAATATACACTTTTAATTTGCATTTATTTATTATTTTTAATGATTCACCAATAATTTCTCATCCTAATAATATGATTTTTATGATCTTTATGTACTCACATCGCGTGATATAAAACCTATCCATATGCTTAATTGTTTATAATACAGACTGTAACAACAAATTCGACAATGGCCGTACTTCGTTTCCACTGGGATGAAACGTTGAATTAAATATATTTTCAGTGCTAGCAAAAATAAAATAAAAGTACCAATGAAAGAAAAAGGGTTTGGTGGTCATTAGCAGCCTATATGCCCACTGCATTTACCTCTATCAATAAATAATAGTGCAAATTGATCTGAAACTGCCCCTAATTAGTACCCTCACGATTACTTAACAATTAAATTTTCGTCTCTCCGTTTTCCGAATTTAAATTTGAATTTGAATAACAAATCAACAAAAGTTATTGATCAGCAAAATGAAGACTCACTTGAGTAATCAAAAAAATGGATTTATCGATAATGAATAGCACAAAAAGTTTCTGCCATTTTGTGACAGTCGAAGTGTCAAGGTTTTTACTTCTTGATTCTTCAAGTGCAATTTTTGTGATAGTGTACCACTGGTGAAATAACTTGTGCAGAGGAGCCGAAAAGCCATTGGAATTCGACAAGTCCTGAGAGTGACCAGTTCAATGGCCGGTTTTGGGCGGTCAAACAGGGTGCATATCTCAAGCAGCCAACACACCGTATCACTCACTTGTTCGCGAATCCTGTCGACAATTGAATTCATCTACCCCTCGTCCGATAAACCTCGAGTGTCAGCAATTTTTTCTCTCATACATCGGAATCCCATTTTTAAAAACTCGCGGGATGCACAATGCACCTCACAATTGGAATTCAAAGTCAATCAGTACATTGCAATACTAAACGAGCGACATCTATCACGTGGCAATGAAGCGTAATGGACCTGCCAACTCCAGGGGGTAACGACTAAGCGACAGCAATCTTTCATCGTAAAAACACCTCTCGCTCTTTCAACTCAAACATTTGAGGGACATGAAAATAACTAATTTCTTACGTCGATGTTCCTGTTGTCTGCCATTGGAAACGGTGTCAGCATTCAAGGTCACATACTCTTGGTCTTTAGTGTTTTGTAGGTGAGAATGGTCTTTGCAGGATAGCCATTTTATTTTTTTAAGAATTTCAGAAACGATGATGAATGAATGACGAAGAATGTCACATTGTCCATGGTCCGAACCATTTTCTTCCGATTTCAAACTCAATTTTTATATTGGCGTCATCACTACTTTCTGCATTTTTATTTGAATTTGTTTATTGTAAATCGTCATTGAGAGAACAAATTATTTAGGTAATTAGTGGGTAGTGATTTCAACGTACAATATTAAAAATTACAATTGACATTTTAGAAATGATAAGGTGACATGCAATGTAAGAACAATGGTGTATTGAAAACTTCATTAATTTACTAACAATTTAATAACTTCTCTGAATTTGCAATTTATTGAATAATGAATTGTATTTTATATTGAATTTTCTCGAATTAAAAAATTCAAACTTCCATGAAGAAATCAATGATCGTATCATCCGTAAAACCCGATTCGCTCAAAATTTCCGAAATGAATTAGAACTTTAATGGAGGATTTAATGTTAATGATAATTAATTCATCAATATGGAATGTAGAATGAGATTAAAAATAAGAATTTGTTCTTTGTGCAATTTTAAGCCGATTGTTCGATTTTACCTAGATCTGATTCCATCAAGCCAAACAATCTCCAGGATCTGCTGTTCTTCAAATTGTTCTCCACGAATTAGTTCACAGGTTCGGCTAGCCATTGTGCCAGAGAGCATAAGTGCTCGGCGTTTAGCATAGCTCCAAGCCGATGAAAGTTTATAAGAACGGATTCCATTCGGTAAATCACATCGTGGCATAATATCTAGCCTATTCCTCAATTTTTCCACTCCCCAACAGATGCATGTACACTGCGGATCACGATTCCCCCTCGTTGGTTGAATATTGTTTCATCGCACCAGAATTCTTCCGTGTGAGGCAAAAGGGCGGTGCCCCCTCATTGACCGAGTCGATGAAAAAATATTATCGAGAAAGTTGAGAATCGATATTCCAACTGCAGAGAGATACTCTAATGTCTGTGCATATATCTGCCCATGATTTCTACCTGAAAGTTGTGTACTAGGAAAAACATAGGCTCAAATCTAGTGACTCGCAATCAGGCCCAAGTGGGAGAGCGTAGGGTTTTGCCGCGGTTCGCTCCTTTCGTATTAACGGTAATGGTTCACGGACTGGTTTTCAAATTGTTCGGGATTTCCGCCTCAAGGGCAACAGGAACCCAATACTCTAAATATCAAGGAGATGTAGAGACTCCACGACAGCTACACAAGTGTACAACTGGAATTTCTTACGTCGATCGCAAAGAAAAATTTTATTCACCAACTTCAACGCATTAGTTGAAAATTCTACTCCAATGTCCCAGTATGAATTATTTAATTGGCATATCATTTTGGTCTTTCCAATTATCAAAATTATTGTAGGATCATAATGGTCGTCAATAAATAAATGTAAAAGTAACTACTCAAGACGTTGATAATAAAAAATAACAAGTTGGTACATTAGTATTAAATTAAAGGAAACATTGAGCTGAGATTAAAATATGTCCCTGCTCTCTGAAAACTCAAAACGAACTAACTGATCAACTCTCCCAAATCTCAAAGTTATTTTCTTATTCATCTTAAAGATCTTAGAACCCACACTCTGATTTTCTGATTTGTACTTGCAATACTCTTACTTCCATACTCTACATTTATGGAACTCAATTAAATTGAATTTAAAAAAACATCAAATAATCATATCTAATTCATTTAAATTCTATTTTATAAATATCCTTTTGGTTTCTGCATTTTTACTTTCGAGTGTAAACATTATAATCAACCAATCTAAACTTTTCTGTTATATTAACTTAATATGTTTTTTCTTGAATGGCCCTGGCAAAAATTAATAAAATTGGATCTTCTTTGTTTCAAGTGTAGGTATTATCCAGTCGTATTGATTGGCATGAACCAAAATTAGATTTACTCATTCCTTTTTTTCTTGAAAATCAGTTGTCCTACGATAAATGAGACAAATTTTTGAAAAGCACCGCAGCCCAGTCTCTGAATTTTTTAAAAAATCATAACAATGAAAATTATTAAACCCTGTCTAATACTCATTAAATCAATCTAATCATAAATCAGAATGTTAGTTTTAGTACTACTGTATCTCTGGTGAGAGATTATTACGATAGCTTTGTTGATTTGACATTTCCTAGGATTTTTTTAGAAAACTCGTTGAATAGGATCTTCTTGATGATTCATTTAGATACGATATTTCCAAATCATCTAGTTCCATAACAAACCTTTCCGAATGATATTTCATTAATGTTTCAAAATCGATAACCAGATGTGTTCATGCTATCCACAATGAAGGGTCAGAAGGGTCAGACTCTATCAGAAACAATGAATCGTCCAAACAAAAAAGCCAACAAGCAAAATGACCATTCGGAACCATATAGCTAATTCATTATCAAAAATATACTCAACTCATAAAATATTATAATCCTTCAACTATCCTTCTACTTCAACGTAATATATGTGCGTTTAATTAATATATATTTGGCATAGAAACCATCTTCCATGCGGGTTGTCGTCTTGAATGACCAACTGAAGTAATATGACAGTCGTAATAAAGTAAATAGAGTCTTCAATCCTTGATGAACCAGGACCGATCCTCCCAGTGTACGTTCCATGTGGTAATAGACTAATGCCCAGAGTAACGATACCCCATGTCACTGCAGTGCATCCAGCGTAATTTTTACCCCCCCTGTACCCCCTCGTCCCCCAGTCTGCGGTTGGCCCGTTACCTCCGTTACTCGACGTGATTCGTGTACGCCTCATCCCGGGCGAGAGAACCCAGGGAAAATCCATAGTGTTTGCCAAGGTGCACATGTGCCCCACTGGAGCTTCCTCGTCTTCTTTTCATTCTGCTCCTTCTTTATTCATTACCTTTTTTTTTTCTCTTATTTTCCTTTACTCAACTCACCCTGCACTCGGTAATGGGCCAATGGTAATGGTAATGATAATGGTAATGGAGGCGTGCTCGTCAAAAGGGCCCCTCGAGCGGCTTCTCTCTCGGGTTAATACGTGATGAGGTAGCGAGAGGAGAGCGGAATAAATTTGATGGAGACGTCACCGTAAATTGCCACTCTACTCGCTGAATTTTTTTTTTATTTGAAATACTTTTTTTCACCGGAATTATGTCGATGGAAATGGTTACGGAAAAACACGGTGAGTGGGCCACTGGGACCTGTGCTGTTATGGTCAATCATTATCATCCATAATTATGGTCCATGGTTATGGGCCACCGTTGATTTATTATTATAGCTCACAATTACCTATAAAGGCGACAAGTAACTATAATCCATAAATATGGTCCTTCATTATGGTCCGCCATTATGGTGCAATTAATCGTCCATCGTTATGGATTTCATGATCATGGTTTTATTCATTATAGTATTAAAAATAATTTTGTTTCATTGATCATTGAATATTTTATTATGACTCAGTCTATTCTGCGTTCTGGTATTTATGGCTGATGTATATATGGATTAATCAATTATGGTAGTCTGTGATGGAAGGAATGGTTATGTCCTTCGCCATTATCACGATATCTGGTGAATTATGGACCGGTTGTGACTCTCACGACCATTTATTCTACATTATATGGATATGGTCAGAATCATTACACAATCGTAATCATTATTACGATCAATTATCGCTCTCATATAATTTAAATCTACTATTAATTATCCATTATGTGTCCATAATTATGGTGCGGGTAATTATTACCATATCAGGATCATGATCTCCACTATTATGAACTGTAAATCTATTATACAATATATATTGAAGAAAGGGCGTATTTACCACTAATATTTCAACTAATTATAATTATTCTTCAGGGAGTGTGGATGATGCGTTGAATGGGAATGAGGGAATTATCAAGAATTGATTAATAATCCTGCGCGGAAAATGACATATCCAAAGATATATCTGAATAATATCTATAGATATATTTGAATATATTTCAGATATATCAATGCAGATGACACTCATATAATGTAAATATTTGATATATAAATGGGATATGTATGAGATATATTTTCGGGATATATATTTACTCCGCGCGGAAATATTGACAGATTTGTCGTTTAATATTGAATATTTACGTTCAAGTAAGCAATGCAGTGGGACACGTCAACATGGTCCTGGCATCGTCTCGATAGTCGATACCTCACCGCAATGTTACTGGGTTATATAGAAAACGACGTGGCTTTTATACCATGTCAGGTTGTACTCGGCCACACAGTGACCGCGTCACGTCGTATTATGCATAACGTCTCACGAGATAGTACTCGAGCAATTCTATCTATAGAGTTGAAATGCCGGGTAGAAATATTGGAAGAGTCCCGTGCTCGATATAAAACCGTTATTTATATTCCATCGGATTCATTTTTTCTTTTTTTTTTCAATAATGATTTTTTCGGTTCGGGGAATCAATTTATTCGTGAAAATTCCTGAAGCAAAAATTATGGGAACATTTCACAACGAGGCTCGTTGTACCGAGCAAGTCGGGGGAATAAACATGTTACTTGGTGGAATCTGAACAGCTTGGGAACACTCAAGCGAAATAAGGGGATTTTCTAAGTGATCGGTGGACATCGCCATATACGAGAATAATGCGACAGTTCTATTTTTTTTTTCAATGGCTTGTCTTAATGTTTGTGAGACGAGGCAGACCTGAAGAGGTTGTTCCATACATGGGATAGCTTCCTTCAACATCTCTGATTAATGCATCCATCCTAGATGAATATATTTATTGCAAGAGGAATTCAGGAAATTGTATTCAGCATCAAATCCATTATTCCCTCTTTTTCTATTCCCGTCAAATTTTTAAATAGTTCAAGTGATACAATTACACAATTTTTTTCATAATAATCATGACAATTACTATTTTTCAGTGATTTTTTATTTCGATATTTATAATTAATCATGATATATCTAAGATAAAATTAAAATGGTAAAAATATAACAGCTATTGATATTTCCATTCCGTCGAGACAACAAATGATTACATTATCTCTTCCGAGTAAATAAACAATTTATTGTTTGATAGAATAAATTTATTCTCAATGGATTATTAAATTTTTTGATAAATCCGGCGCGGAAAATATGCTTTCATGATATTTCATAATTCCATGTCGACTTACTTTTGCAGAAAAGATGAAGAGGGAATGCGTGTGGGTTGTACATATGTATATAGCAGGTCACTCTCATCGTTCGAATGTTAATAACGTTAATGGCCGAAGCGGACTGAGATTATCCGTCATGGGTCTGTACGATGTCCAGGAACTCAATAGACAGAGATTCTTCCTCGATTATTTCTTCTATCTTGTATTTTTCACTACCAATTTTTGTGATTTTTTTTTTACCACGGCACTTATCAATCTCTCGGCGCAAGCAAGAATTGTGCGGTTGATGTGATGTACATAATGTATATTCCTCTAATGTTCAAGATTAATTAGCACGAGGGCGGAACTCACTGCTATGATGAATAATTAGCGTCTTTATGTCTGTTGGAGGTATTCAGTACATCTTGCCCACATTTCCTCCAATCCGCCAAATATGAACAACAATTACTGAATGAATAAATATTTTTTAACCGTTGAAAATAAACAGTAATGTGACTGGAATAATATCCACCTGCTGTTATTATTTAATTACACAGAGGGATTCAACATTTCTTCATTTCACGAGTGAAAATAATATCGAACGTTCTCTTAATGGCTCATTAAATTATAGCCTCATTTATTGACTCAATGTTTCACTTAGTTTATTTTTATTGAATAATTTTAATCAGTGGTGAAACGACGATCGGTAAAACGTTGAACCAGGCGATCGAGTATCCCGCTGGCAGGTAATTAGAGCCGTGAGAAATGCTCGTTTGTCGTTATACATGCATATAATATATAAACGAGACAGTGTAAGGTTGGATTTTTTTTCGAGGGATCTGTCCGTTGGCATATCTTGGCCATGTTTAATTCGAGGTATATCATCGCTGCGGGTGATACTCTGCCACCGGATCCCTCCACGTAGTTATCACGCGAAATATTCATAATCAGTCTTCAATCTGAGGTCAATTTCTTCATTAAAAAAAAAATTGATATTTAATTGACTGTTGATTAGGAGGGGATCAGGCAAAATGAGAAAACTTTTTAATACTTATCTGAGTATTTCATTCAAAAATTTATTTAATTTTAGACAACGCTTCGAGTACAATATGTAAAATATGTCTCCGTATTATTGACAATTTCTACTTAATTATTTAAACAAACTGCGATATATTAACGATTTTTTGAAAACGGAAAATCATTGGATTTATTAATTTGAGATTGTAGAGTTAATTTTTGAATAGTCATTAGAGATAATGGAATTAAATGCTATTGACCCTAGATTAAGGAGACATAATTGTTATTTTGACACCGATTGGTCTTTTGGAGTTGGTGTTTTCACAGAAATATTGGAGGTCACCAATGAAATGGCCTATCCATTAGTTTTTTTAATTTTGCATTTGAAAAGTTTATATAAATAGTCATACCAGAATTTACAATAATTTTAAATTGTGCTCGAAACGTTAATATTAAACGAATTTTTAAATATCTAATTTTGCTTATGATGAACGTATACTGACCGTGGAAGGGTGATATTATTATTAGTGACTTGTGATATTATTAACTGTTGAAAGTTTCATAAAATTTTTTCACTCTACATCATCGAATTGATAATTTAGTATACATCAATTAAAATACTCAAGCTACAATGTTGCATGTAATTTTAATTATCCCTTAACAGTTTTAAGAGGTTGAATATGTTTATCTTAATTTATGAAAACGATCATGATCAATTTTTTCTTCTAATAACCAATTTTTCATTGATTTCGGATGGAAATTGGAATGGAATAATATCAAGTACAAAATATGTTTGCAAAAAAAATTATAAATACTATGAATAATGGATTAAGTAAATAACTGCCGTATCAGAAAGTGAATAAAATTCGCTGATTGATGAAAAAATTTATTTCGTCATGTCTTTTTAATCTGATAAATTTAAAGTATTAATGAGAGATATTAATGTCCCGGGTAGGTGTCGTGATGAACTACGATGAGTTGGCCGGATGCCTGAGTGAAACAAGCAAGATTATCAAATAATCTCTCGGATGAATGCCCACACGGTGTAGAAAGGAAGAGTCCACAGGTCTGGGACCCAGTGGACAACGAGAAAAGTAAATGTATATATCGAAAAGGTGGAGAAAGAATCTCCTCACGCCGCAGGTACAAGTGTATCTCCATGGGCCCACCATTCCTTCCAGCGTCATCCATGGAATGTATAATCAAGATTCTTTGGGCCTGATCCAAAAGCCCGTGCGCACCCGTCGCACTTGTTACTGATGTTTGTCTCGTGCCCCCGATAGTATTTTAAATTACATTATATCAACCGTTAAATGATCAATCATCATCTGATAACGGCGATTCCGAGAATTTTTTTCCGCGGATCTTTCCACCAGATCTGATGTGTTAATAGATTTTTTAGGTGAGAAATCTGGTGAATCGTTTGATTATCGAAGTTATTCATTTTTATCGTATCAATTTTGTAAGGTGAATCCAGGAAATTTTGAACAATCTAATTTTTCCTTTTCAGCGAGAGGCTATTCATAGGGGAAATGGCGGTGTCAGTGTCATAATTTTCAAGCAGTACAACTCATCATTCGTTTAGCTAGCCCTGAGAATTCAGTGCTAAATTCTACAGATTTTTTAGTGAAACCTGATGTTTCGTGATTTTTTATCCAACTTTTCCAACTCAAATACTATCTCACATACTACCATAATGTATTTGCTTGAAATACAAAAACAATAATAATGAAACAATGAATAATAAAAATTTAATTTTGCTATATTCAGTTTTAGTGTGAGATATTCATGAAATTTGTTTTGCTTATGGTAACAGCATTTTACGGACTTAACCGCTCCCTCTTTTTATTATTACCTCGCAGCTTCTGGTAATTAATTTTTCCAATAAATTATGTTCGAGAACTGCTCAGATCCTTGATTTTTTAATTAATTTATTTCTTAAAATTGATTGAAAATCAGGAAAATGCCATGAAATAGTGGAGCTTTATCTCATTCCCACTAATTCCTTGAATTTCTTTAAAAAAATTATTGCCACGTATTTTTTTCAATTAGGATTAACAAAATCCGCCAGAAAATAAATTTCAGTTTAAACAATATTTCAATGGAATTCTCGAAATCATAGTTTTCGACTTCTGCAGAAAAGAAATAACTCGTTATAGAAAATCCATGAAAACCTAGTTTATTATAGAATTCCGCAAATATTTTATTGGATTTGATGACTTGAGGATGAGATCTGCACGCTGAATGCATTGTTTATTCCTTAAGTCGTTTTGTCTCGTTATTTGAGAGGGTTTGGACCACGAGAATACGATATCCAGCGGTTACTGGGAGAGGTGCATCTAATGGGACGACAATCGCATATCGTTAGGAATACTTGGCTCGGATGAAAAAGAAAAATTCCACCTTTAACCCAGTCGATGCTAGATACAGAGTAGAATCATTAATGATATCCAATTATTTATAATTATGCGACAATAGAAAGACCGAATCACGCCATTTTCATATCTGACTTGTACCTCTGTTCACGGAGATGAGACATTTTTTTGATTTGGTGGGTTGATGATGAACTTTATTCCCGCAATTATTGAATAACTGAGTCAACTTAGATCATCTCTCTATCTGCATCCAACTACTGAGAGACCTGGTGTAACACCCAGGGTTATCTGCTATAGTAATTTTTATTTCCTCTTCAAACAATGCATGGGGCTCCAATTATGTAGAGAAAACGACTTATATCTTACGACTGAAGGGCATACGACGTAAAAGTACAGAACAAACCGATACAACATTCCGATCGGCTATTTATAATAATAACGTCACCTGATAGGGTTGAAATATTCCTGAATATCTTGTGGATGGCATCAAGAGGAATTCAATTGCCAATTCTTATCAATCGCCGTTATGCAAGTATTCTGGATAGAATTTCAATTCTTTGTTGAGATAAGATTATCAAATAAAAAATTTTGTCTTTATTCATCCGATTTTGAAATTCTCTCGCAATTAAACGAGAGTACTGAAATTGAATGAATTTCATTCGATTTTCATTTGATTTTCATTTGATTTTCATTTGATTTTCATTTGATTTTCATTTGATTTTCATTTGATTTTCAATTACAAAATCGGCTGCAGGTCGGTTTTGGGTGAAAGGCTGGTTTATCTATGATATAATGAAATTATTTTCTTTGCTCACAAGACAGATGTAAGTTAAATGAAAGTTATGAAGAAGAAGTCGTCTTGAATCAATTCATCGATCTGATTCAAGTTTTGATGAGATGCAGATCGACATATCCGTCTGATTCAAATCGATTTTTCAACTTGATTTAACTCGATTTCTCAGCTCGACTGATCAAATGGTTTCATCAATCAATAGAGAAAGGTTTTTTATGAGAAACTTTAAAAGAACGAGAATTTTGATCTTTGAGTCAATGCATCACAGTACTCCATTTAAATAAAGCCAATCAACTAAAAAACATTTAAAAAATACAACAATTATTTTAATTTTAATTGAATATCATTTTTTTTTAATTTTTTGATGAAACTTTTAATGGATAATTTTCAAATGCAATCCCGAAATAATCAGAACAGAATGGATGATTTTATTCAACAGAATTGCTTGTGAGATGGCTGCCGAAACGATTTCTCCCATGAGTCATTCGGACTCGAAATGAAATTCTACATGACATAACTTCTCACTAGGTCAGTTACTCAAATAAAAAATGTACCGACACCTCACAAACTACCGAATATCGATTATGACCTAATCCGACGAAAAAGCAGACAGACCAACTGAAAAAAAAAATGCTTTCTGTTGAAAGCCTGATTTATCTACGATACAATGAAATTACTCTCTCCCACAGCAAGACCTGGGAGACGTAAAAAAAAATGGACGCAGTAAGAATCCAAGAGAAATGATAAAGTACTCTAACGGCCTACCTGACACACCCTATTAATACGACGATTCGAGTATTAGCATATTGGAATTATTTTCATGTATCACTGGCTGCCACATGTGACAAGTAAAACTGATGAAGAAAAATCAATTCAATCTGGCGTACAATCGACAATCATGATGCTCTGTGAAAAAAAAATGAGCCGGAGGGAAGAAAGAGTTAAAAAGAAATCACGAAGAAACATCAAACATAAACGAAATGAAATTAATTTTCATTCATACGTATTATTAATTTCACCGATGAACGGAGTATCTGGCTCCTTGTGAGGAATGGAGAGAGATAAAATATTAAATGCAAAGACGACGAATCGGCGCCTCGAGCGGGGTCAGTTAATTTCTTCACCAAGGCGTGTCAACCTGCCAAATATTATGGAAATTTATTCGTGTACCAGTCGTGGAGTGTAATGGATTCCCCGTGAGACGTCTTGAGAGACTGAATTTGGATATGTGTACCTGAAGGTATAACTTTAATTTCAAATGTTTCCTGTTTGCAAAACATAAAAATAATCTCATTATATTTCCCATTAAATTTTTGAGAGTGAAAATTATCGAGACGGTGCAATCAATGGTCTAATGTAATTCATGGAGAGGGGGGAAATGAGAAAATGGGTTTAATCAGTTTTTTGGGTGAGTGTTATGGGTTATGGGTGTCAGTAAAAAGGCGTCTCGTAAAAGGACAGGAGAAAATAAGGCTGAGCCCGAGAAGACGGGGAGCCAACAACCGTTTGTGAAAAGAGGATAAGTGGATAAGGTGCTAAGTGTACCCTCCGGCTGATCCAATATCGTGCACCAAATGTATAACAGCATATTTCATTGGTGGGGTAATGAAGGAAATGAATGATGGCTCATTGATGTATTGAGATTGCTTAATATTCGTGGTGCTCATCTTCGATGATTCGCATTCAGATCAACCTCACTCTTCAAAATTTCTTCAAATTTCACTCACAAATTCCTCTCCATTTTTCATTTATCGCCTTTCAATTTCATTTTATTAAAAAATGCTCACTATATCCGTCGTTTATATTGAAAATTCAAAAAATAGGGGTTTTCATGGTCAGTAATAATTGATTTGAAAATGCAAATTGTTGCTTGAGTTTTTCAAATTTTTACGCCTTTTTAAAATTCAGAATTATTGGAATATCACAGGAATTGAATGATTATTCAATGAAGAATTATTAAAAATTTCATGTTTTCAAATTCCCAACAAATTCATGGATTTTACACATTACAATTGGAAGAATTCCAAAGCTCCACACAAATAAAAACAATTCTTTCTTCAATCTAAAAACTAGAAACAAATTATTTCCCCTCAGAATTCCTGGCGTCAAATATTTCTCTTAATTTTCCCAAAATAATAAACCTCGAATCCAGTTTCCAATCTCTTCCTCATCAAACCTCATCACTGAATACTCAAGGCCAATTTCTCAAAATCCCGTTCAAAAATCGCTGGAACATCGAACAATGCCAAGAAATTCCGACTATTTGTATTTATTTCGCTCTCAAGAATCAATAAAAATAATTGACAGTAAAAATTTACGACTCCGAATCCCCGTCGATTGATCAAAATAAAATACATTGAAGGGGGTCTTGTGCATCATTCCAGTATACTCCACCCACAATTTTTTCCCCCCATACCCCCCAACCCCCACCAAAAAGAGGGAGAGGTCGTATCGATGTGCGTTGCAAATCGATAATCTCGCCTCCCCCGAGGGCGTCCCTTTCCGCACTTTGCGCGTTATCGGATTATCGTTGCAATCGACCTCACTTCATTTTCAGTCTTTTGACACCAGAAAAATAAGTTTGGAATTGAAAAGACGAATAAAAAGGCCAAAGAACGCCGGTGATTCGAAGAACTTGGCGAAAAAGAAAAAAAAGGATCGGCAGGAGTAAAAAGACGAGGGAGAAAAAAAGGAACGAGAAGAGGGACTGGAAAGGGGCCCCGAGGGCCCACGACGCAGTGTGGGTGAACACACTTGGGGTCAACCGAGTTCAACCCTGGGACCACGGAGTATTTTGCCTCCAGTCGTACTGCGACGACGACGAGCTCTGCCGAAGCTTCTCCTTCTCGTATTCAACTGCAATACGAATTCTTCATGATTTTCATTCAAATCAGGCCCAATCGTTTCACTTAATCCACACAGAAAAAAAATTCAACCCAAAATGTAGATCAACTATACCAGAAACAAAAAAATTCTGGAAAAATTACAAGTCCCACAATCCTCTGGCAATTGTTAACAAATTATTCGAAATATTATGATTATCGTAATTAATTATCAGACAGGTATAGAGTTACTATATTATACAGTGATAGTAGATTGAATTGATGGAATTAATTAAATAAACGAGTTAATTAATCTGATGACTGAAATCTCTTTGACGAGAGAACAATAAATAATAACAATACTCTACTAAAAATTATGAGTTATGAATTATGAAAAAGAATTATGGGCTAGACAGGTTTATATTGATTAGCGACGCATTTTAAAATTATTGAAAATATAAAAACACTCATGAAAGATAATAAAAAATAGTATAAAACTGATAAATAAAATCAGCCCTTGAAAAAATGGAGAAATTGTGACAGGAGGTAGCGAAAAAAAAAATGCACGAATAAGTGATAAATAATTTCGCCTGATATTTATAAATTGATTTTATTTGTTTAGCGGATGGTGTGCTCCACTTTCATTGGAGCGAGTGAAGAATTAACCGGGAGGAAATAGGGCTCCGGTGACGGGCATTGGGCCCGTGAAACAGGTGAGGCACCTGCCCTGGGCCCCATCGAAGGAAGCAGGTGTATTTCGATGTTAGTGCATATTCGCGTCTGGCGTATGCTAATTGGCCCAGTCCGAGATTTGTGCCCCACGTCTCATAGGGCCCAACTCGGCATTTAACGAGCCACCGAACAGGAAGCCTCAGTCAGTCTTTGCGGATGAATGAGGGAATCGTCGTCATTCATTCTGACGAACCCCATGAAAAATCATTTTTGTAAATATAATGACGACCTGTTCTACATGTTTTATTAATTAAAAAATTAATTAACAAAAATGTATGCAAAACGGAATTTTTCGGAAGTGGGTTGTGCAAGAGAAAATTATTCTATATATTTTTCAAAAATAAAATTTTTTAATTTTCAGATAAATTATTGCAAGAGAATTAATGAAAATTCGACAAAAAACGAAGTAACAATTATTTTTCAGATTATTCTCAATATACATAGAAAATTTATTTAAATGAAATATTTTAATGTGTTAATGAGGTTGATAATTCTCGACTTATATCGAATGATCACGATGAAATGGTGGAATGATACGTTCAGCACAGAAATGACAAATTCAGTTATTGAAAATAGGCAAAATTTCTATGATTGATATTTTGAAATTTTCTTTTAAATCACTCAAGTCATCATGCAATTGGTTTAGTCACAGCACCTACAGCACTACAACAGTGTAATCGAGTGCAGATAACGAGGGCACAAATCAAATGTTAAAGGAGAGAAAATTCTTTCTTTCTCCCCCGAAGCGATTATTGGCAGAGGGAACGAGTCAAGTGGTTCCTCCCCACTCCTTCCCTGGAAAGAGTACTTTGAGCCTCATGGGCAAAATGGGTATAGAGGGTCCTTCCTTGGTGTGTATATAAGGCCCCGGTATATCGAAGGGGGACGGCTAACTGGCCCCGACAACAAATTGGCATGGATTCTACATGTGAGTATATATCGAACCGAGCGTGGATTGATCGCCCCGGGGTGAATTTGGGTTATGTGCAATTCTGAGTGCTCATTCCCTACGTGAAAAATCGAACGATCAATGCGGATGTGTTACTCTCAAGGTCAGTCTCATAATTCCCCAAATTTATTGATTCTCAATGTTTATATTTACATGAAATTTCATGACTCGGGGGTGCAAAATTATTTCATACACATTCTATAAATTAAAAAAACTCTAAAGACAATCTTACAGAAGAGATAATTGAATTTCATGTCTTTTCCGAATTCTTCAGTTGATAATTCCTATTTTGATAACAGGATTTTCTCACCTGTCATTTATTTAACTGTAATTGAACCTCTTCAAAACATAAAATTAATATTATTACGGGTATGAAATGATATTAAAACTCAATTCAATTTCAATTCAACTTGTGGTAAGGTACTACTGATCTCACCGACACTATAAACCTAACAAAAGGTCATAATATTGTAAAATCAGGCTTAATGTTGTAATTAAATAAGTTTATTGAAAGTGGGGCGAGTGAAAATTAAAATAATTGATCGAAAAGAGGTTTCAATTGTCAACGACTCCAGGAATGATCAAAGATAGAATAAAAAGAAAGGGACGATCCTTGCCCCTAGCTTAAAAAAGAGAAAAGAAACAAGTTTCTTTATCTCTTAGCTCTTAACTCATGGGTTTCACCCTGAAACAATTAATTTTTCCACGAAAATTAGTCACTCATTCAAGAATTCATTTTCTCAATTCGATAATTGCAGTTTGAGAACAAATATTTCCGAACGTAATGTTTTTTCACAAATAAAACGACACAGTCCTCAAATGTTGTCTTTAATGAATATAAATAGCTGTATAGTAACAACTAGAATTACTCAATATTAATTGAACTTTGCATTTACCGAGTTTAACGTACAAAACACATTCCTGGTGTTTAACTTTCGCTGTCTCTTCAGCCCAAGCGTTCTCCCACGATCAAACGCGAGACGTATTCACGCAGAGTGGGTAAAGGGAATCGGCACAGGTGCGCTGAAAATCGGTTTGCCAGCCGTCTCTTTTGCCATTGCATACATTCAAGAGAGTTGAGGGGGGTGGAGAGGGGGGGGGGGTGGGGGGGGGGGGGGGGGGGGGGGGGGGCTGCTCTACCAAATCCGGCGAGACTTGGAATCGGTTGTGCTGTCGACCATTGGACAAATGACCTTATAGGGCTGGCAAAACCGTATTCACGATCGTCTCCCCCTTGCCTCCCCTCGATCGATCGATAAAAGTGAAGCAGTTGAGACTTTTGAAAGTAACTCGGTGTCTCTTGAATACCACTTTGATTTTTCATTTACTCGTTTTTCACTCGTTTCCCTTTATCCTCAATATCCTGAAATTAGAGTGAGATAATAGTAAATCAATGCGATTGGAAAAGAATCGAAAAATATTTCAAATTTTTTATATTTAGATATTTTTTTATATTTTTGGTTGATTGTTTTAGTTGAGACCGAAAATTGGTAAAACTGTTGTCGAATGAATTGGCGCATTTTTTCATTTATTGGACAGCATTTCCATTCAATTTTTCATTACGCAAATGAATTTTCCATCCAGTTATAAATATCTAATATAAAATTAAGTGAAATTGCAAAAAGTCAGATTGGAAATTAATTGCTAAATCTACCTTGAAAATACCTATTAATTCCCTAATGGAATAACCACATGGCAATAATAAAAATAACAATAATAATCAATGAAATAATCCTATAATAATTTTCGTGGAAAACGAATTTTTAAGTTTGTGCTATGAATCTGAATTTTCAGTCGGAAATTCATCAAAATTTCCCAAGAACTGTCACTGGCTGAGTTTCCACAAAGTGTCCCAATAATTGCACTCCCAAACATAAACCGCTGTACTATGTCACGATGTAATTAGTTAAAATTTATAGCTTAATCCCTTCCATATTTACCGGTCGATGAATATTTTTTAATGAGAGTGCTATTCAAGACTGCAATCACTGATCGTCATAACACTATCTCAATTCTCTCCGATTTTTTGCAAGCAGCACTCAGCTTACAACTTCTTTCATCATTCATCTCGGGATCCATTAAAAGGCGCCTAGAGCTCGTATGATATCGTCCTCAAGCATCGCAAATGCAAAATGCAATCATCCGTCTTTCTCACTCTCAGGCGTTTGCCTGAGAAAAATTTTTAAAAATAAAGAAAAAAATAATGCTGCACATTTATACACTCAGTGTATCTGGCAATTGATTGTACTCCACTTCTCTCGAGATGATGACTCCACTCTACACCTTGGGTTTCGCGAATATTATCCCTCGAGGTTGCATTAAAAGTGATTACACCAGTCCCTCAAACAAATTGTATGGGTTATCAGAGAAATATTGTTTTTCATCGTATGCAACATCCAATTACTTGTGTCGTGTTTCACGCGTGAGTTATGACGGATTTTTCATTTTCTGTCGTTTCTTTCAATTGTGGAATGTTTATTAATCCCTCGAGGCAGCAATAATCAATCAGCAAATTATTACTTTATTTGCGGAGGTAATAATTTTCATTGTGATGAAACCTGATTAACTTTCTCCCTGCACATTTAGTAATTACCAAACTCTAAAATCTAACTAACTAATTAATCAATTTTTTTGTGCAATTATTATTGAAGTCTAATGATAAAAATTCTTGAAATACAAAATACACGATTGCAACTTGTTGAGGCAATTTTTTTTCTTGAAACTTCTGTTGATTCTGCTTTTTTCCCATGAGGTAAATTTTTTATTGTTCCATCATGAAAATTGTTGTCCTCCACCCAAATAGCCCGCCGGGGTTGAGAATCAGAGATTAGACAAGCGACATCACACAGATGGCTACTCGTGACGTTTTCAACGTCTAACGACTTGGGCCTGGTGCACCCTCGAAAAGCCGATCGAGTTTGTTGATAATGCAATATAACCGTGCAACGATCCAGAAACGGGCAATTATCGCCGAGGCGAGGGCGCCACGCTCGTGAGCCCGTTGTTAAGTGATTCTGATAACCTCTCAATCGTCTTGTGGCGCTTTACCTTCAGAAATATCCGATCTAACTCTGGAAAATCAAATTGCATCAAGAAGACTTCACACTCAGTCATCTTTGGGCCTTATTGCAATGGTTGGGTCTTCAGGAATATCGGATCTAACTCTGGAAAGCCAAATTGCATCAGAAAGACTTCACTCAGTCAAATCTGGGCCTTATTACAATGGTTGCAAGGCCCAAGTCTTCAGGCATATCGCATCTAACTCAGGAAAATCTAATTGCATCAGAAAGACTCCACAGTTCAGAATTTTTGGGCCTTATATTCTGTTTTTAGAAATTTTTGAGAAGCTTGAGAAATGAAAAAGACCCTTTTACAAAACCTATCACATTCAAAGCCAAAATTTTTCATAAAAAAATAAAAATTTCAAAAGTTTCTCTCCCTTTTCCACTCGCCTTTACGTATAAACTAAATAAACAATGAAAAATATTGCCCAACTCAAACGTCTGCGTGGCACATCGTGCGCAGTCTCTGTGGCTCGAAAATTTGAAATACATTCTCTCGCCGAAAAAAAAAAACGGCGGGATCGTTCGAAAATTGCAGTTGGGGTATAAGTTTTGGGTTGAGAGTTTAAATTACCATGACCAAAGTATTGTCAAGGAGTGAACGTCGTTGGAGCGTTTCACGGGTAGAAAGATAAAAATCTAGCGCTAGTTTATGAGCTGCGGGTGATTCTTTATAGCTGGTTGAATCCACTGCGAGATACGCAATGTCGAGTATAAGTCTTTACGTTTTATTATTCTTTCCCTCATTCTTTTTCTCTCAATTCCCGTTTTCTCTCACCTCACCGGTGTTCATCCCCTCTGCCCTCTTTATTCTTTCACAGGCTTTCTGCGCTTCATGGAAAGAAATCGATACCTCACGCATCTCCTCCGCTTTATTTTTTTTTCATTCTCCTGCATCATTTTGACAATGAGATATGGTATTGGACGCGAATCGAAGAGGGATGAGGAGAGGACGAGAGGAAAAAAGAAAAATTACCAAGTTTCGTTGCAAATTCTTCAATGCGTGGGACGTACACAACACCCGGCCCAGTGTGTGGGTGAGTTTTTACGCAGTGTCGCGCACACGAGCGATGTTGATTCTTATCGAAAGCCTCTTTATCGATGCCAACCGTTATTCACAATGAGTTCTCCTCGGGTCGAAAAAAAAATATCGTTAAATCAGTTTGAGGAGGAGGATACTTTCAATTCCCCAGGAAAACCTTTTATTGAGCTTTGATTCATGGACACCAAAATCCAGGCAAAATTATCAGAAAAAAAGAGGCAGAAATGACGTTTTGGACTGTATACCGCGGGGAAGTGAAGTTCAGTAAAAAGTCGGAGGTCGAAGCGAAATTATACGAAATTTATCATTGCCATCGGTCTTATGACTCACCGCTGTGTTGACAAGTCGTTCCGTCATTTTTCTCTAATGATTGAGAAATTTTACGGTTCATAAAAATTGTTCAACGTTCATGAATTTTTTATTTTTCAGGCATCATAAGTCAAGAATTTTTTCTGAGATTTCACTTGTTCGGATTAAATTACGTGATAATTTCATATATCTTTTACGAATGAATTCGGGGAATTACGAAACTGAAAATGACGTGGAAAAAAATAATTAAGAATAATAATAAAAAGCAAAATAAATAAAAATAAAAGACGTGCAAGTTCCATTCTCCGTACTTGTTCCAGAGCGTTGCATAATTTTTCTCTTAAATTTGAATAAAAATTGAGGAGAACCGTTTTCACATGGGGATTACGGAATTCACACGTAATTTTTATTGAATTTTTTTTAACCGTATATCGGTTCTGAGGGTACAGTCCGGTTTGAATCGACGATTTAGGAGAAAATATTTATTCTGGTACTCGTTTTAAATCACTACTTTATGTACCTGCTTCAAGTTATTTACAATTGAATTTTATCTGCCGAAAATTCTCCTCCACTTGAAACAGGTTAATGCTGGATATAAAGTAGCTGCGGTCGGGTCGGACAGGGGGTCGAGGAATACTCTGGAAGACAATGCGCCATATGCCAGGTATACAAGTGCTCATAGGAAGGTCTTTTTAACCCGGTAAAAATGCCCGATGTGCATACACATTGTTTCGAAAATGCCATTAAATAAAGAACGCGTCGTTGAGGCGGTGTGTGTGGTTTGTTGCAACTTTGGCCATGTTATAAGTACGAAGAAACATTTGCCACCATTTTATATGTAACAGTACCATCCACCTTATTATGGGAAAATCCGCCTTCAATTTGTGCCACATCATCTCTCCCCCGGGGGCTTTTCACAGACGAATTGGGTGACACCTTGATTACCAAGTGTAATCGATTACCCGTGATTACTGATGATTTCCACGATTACATCTGGTCATTGCCAATTATTTCCCCGATTATTCTTGGTTATTACCAAACCCCTATTATCCGTAGAAATGTCTAAAAACGGCTGTTATATATTATTTTTTAATATAATTTAATGGAAAAATTAATTACCAAATGCTTCGGTGTTAGTTAATCAGATAAAGGGGGAGGGGTTAAGATAGTAAAATGCAGTCACCATTAGCAAAAGAAATTCCATGAATATGTCATACTGAGGGGAATGTGACAGAATTAACTTTTGAATCTTCATTGTTACTCGTATTAGTATCGTCTTCAGTAATTTAGTGTATTCTAAAAAAATATATTATAGTAGTATTTGAGATAGAAGAATTGGATAAAAAATCATGAAATTTCGGGTTTCATTGAGAAATCAGGTTAATTTTACAGACAATTTACAGACTTGACTAAATAAATAATAAATTACACTGATTAAAAATTATGAGTGACACCAAGATTTCTCCTATGAATAACCCCTCATGCCTCATGCTATTCATTTTTCTATTGATAATTCTTTGGAAGAATATAATTTAATTGTAATTTTCTTTCCTAATTTTTCATCGATTTTTATAAATCTTTACTTTTTTTAATTGCTGACAATTATGAATAAATATCATAACAGATAAGGGATTGTTGTTCGGGAATACATAAGAATGTTTAATTATAAAAAAATCGGAATTCAATTTTTATAGATATACCTAAAAATGCATATCAATATACTGGTTAATTAAAAAATTCAGTAACTTGAAAAATTCTCACTAGAACTTTACTAAAATTTCAAAAATTCGTTCAACTAAAGAAAAATGCAGCCTAAAATTCCAGCATGAACTTCCAACATTCACGAACCCTAAACCCTGCATTAAACTCTACATTGAATAATCCCATCGAAATTGCACGCCGCGAATTAAATCCACACATATTGAACCCGACGTATCACCCATCCCAGCATGAAATTCCGACATGAAATTCCGACATGAAATTCCAAATTTTATAATCGCTGAAAATTGTAAGAAACACATAGAAGATTGGTGGCAGTACTTGCACATATCCTCAAATGTTAAATCAAAGGCTTTACCTAGGCTCCCGGCTTATCGTATATTACCCCACCGAGAATTCCTTGATTATACACAACAGAAAGAAAAAAAAAATGACCAAACCACTATAAAGAAATCGAAGGGGATAAAAGCGCATCATGGACACCCTCAATTCCAGGAATTAACATAAATCCCGGTTTATAATCTTTCACGGTGTCTGTCTGGTTCTCCAGCGCGAGTGTTATGGTATATATGCAATGGCGCGAGGAGGGAAAGAGGGGGGGGCATGAGGGGGAGGAGGAGGAGGAGGGGGAGGGGTTGGGAGGTTTGGTGGGTGAAGGGGGGGAGGGCAAAACGGCGCGCACACGGCGCGTTACCGATACGATCAACGGTGGCATGCGAGGCTCTCTTTCGCGGTCGAACGAGGGCCAGGGCCGGCAGGTGTTGGTATGCGAAATTATCACGTTAAAGGCGCGAGTCGAGGGCCGTACAATTTTTTATCTTCTGACCTCGGCCAACACTTTGCACTAGTCCCCCTGGATTTACACAGCACTAGCTTCGATTTATCCGCAATATCCCGCAATGCACTTCAGGGGGCATTCGTGGATGTACAAAAATCATCGGTTAATCAGTCAGTCGACGTGGGATTTTATTAATTGTCGTACTGATGCAGGCGAATATCGAATTAACCCAGTAACATTTGGAGTGGAGTGCAATTTTTGGGTGGGGTTTCAGTGAAGCTGTCACAGGAGGAATTCATCTCGTAGATGTTGTGAGGTCTTCGGAATTTTGAGGGATCTTCTAAATTTAGTAAAATTTATCATCAATTGTTTTTATTCTTGTAATTTAGTTTAATTAGATTTAATTTTATTTGTTTATTGACGAATGTTCAGGGGTTTCTAACAGAATTACCATGCGGAATTGGATTCTGTAATTAGGCACATGAATATTCAGTATCGAATTATCAGAAATTCTCGAGTAATGAAGAATTCGAGAATGTATTTTTTTCGCGAATTTTAATTTCTCTTAATTTTTCTGAAATAATCGAACTGGAATTAATTTTCCATGAATTCAACATTAAAATTCCAGTGCCTCCGTCAATTACCATGATTTGAAAATATGAAAAAGTTTTTTTTTTAATTTCTCTGCCAAATCAAATGAAGAGAATAAAATGTTTTATTTATTTCATATTATGAAGTTCTCAAAGGTGAAAATAATGCATTTGAAATGCCGAAGGAAGCTGTCACTCGAGAGCATTAAAAGGAAATTCCTCTACCCGTTCAACAATATGATTTTTTTTTCTGAATGAGAATATTTCCTTGAACTGTGAAAGAATAAAACTGAAACCTTGTGGTACCTCGCGGAGGAAAAATCTTCCCATAGAGTAGTAACAGGTAGGTATCCGATTTCCATTCATCCAACAGGTAGCAAAACTTTTGGGTGTCCTTTCATATATACGATCCTCAAAAAAGGTTTCATCCTCTCTCGTCAGTAAAATAGATTAATGTATGCAAAAATTGCTTTCTCGAGGGGGTAAGTTTCCCACAGACACCGGAACAAGTGAGCGGTTCGGCGCCTTCATCTCTCGGAGGTTCTCGTGTTTCACCTGTGTATGTGCGCACCCAAGAGAGGCTTTTACACCAACCGAACCTTTTTTTTCGTTTCATATGATGCATCCAAATGTTATAGAGAATATTTTCTACCACGTCCCGAGGTCTTCGTCGAGCGGATGTCTCGCTTTCCCAGGATTACAACCACCCAATGATTTTCTTATGCTAATTGCATGGAATCTTAATGCGTAAAAAACCGTTCTCAAATACTCCTGATGAATTTTAGAAAAGGATTCCAATGGTAAAAGGCCATTCCCATGTGCAAAACGAAAATTGTAGATGCATTGAGAATAATTTCCTGATTTTTCATTTAGAATTCATCAATCCGAGATTATCAGGCCTAAAGTGTAATTTTTCATTCGTAATTCATCCCCTAGCACAACCTAATCTCTTCTCGATCCATCAAGCGAGTAACAAATGAATCTCACTGGAAAATTACTTCAGCCCAAGCTGAAAATCATTCATCCTTCTCCATACGAGGTCAACCTGCAACACTATTTTCTCCATTTTTCCCCTCCACCCCGCAAATTCCTTATGGGCCTTTAAATACGTGTAGTACAGTGTTTTCTGAATACAACAGGGAGAGACGAGAGAAAGTAAATGTACAGAGAAATACTATAGTGCCTCGGTGGTTTTCAAGCCAAACAGGGAGTTGAACACTTACGAACACGTGCATATATTCACAAGTTTGGTCGTGTGGCTTTGGAAAACGAGCGATCTCGTTGGTCGAAGTGAATCGCTTTCACGTAACCCCGTGAGAACTTGAGACACACGAAGTTACATTTTACTGGTGATATAGATCCCCAGTCATTGGTGGGTCTTAATGCGGGCTCTTTTCACTGGATGCCATTCAGGCGCCACATGGGAAGATAAGTGTCTTCAGTTGTATGTTACTGATCGCTATCAATTATTACATCAAGAGGCATAAAGAAGAAAATCATAGGATTGAAAATGATATTCATTGGATCTCACTTTTTTTTTAGTTAATCAATTCCCAATTCCTAAAGGGCAAACCAATATTTTTCACGACGTATGGAAAGTTTATGATGCTGGAAATTCTGATGTGGAATTCCGGCATGAAATTCCGGCATAGAATTTCGAAATGAAATAGTGCATTTCCAGCATAGAGTTTTGTAATGCAATTCCAAATGGAATTTTCAACTGATAATTAACAATTATGCTGGAAATGTTGGATGGATTTCCAGCATGAAATTTCAACATTGAATATTTCCAGCCTGAAATTCCAACATTGAATATTTCCAGCCTGAAATCTCAGCATTAAAGTCGCCATTTAATCATTAAGTGCACCTTTCATGCCAGAAATCATGTATGAAATTCCAGCATTGAATTCATATATGAAATTCCCAATGGAATATCTAACATAAAATATCTAACATAAAATTCCAAATGGAATTTTCACTCGAGAATAAAAAATGATGTATGGAATAATATCTTGGGCAGATTTCCAGCATGAAACGCGACATGAAAGTGCAGCATGAAATTCTATATAGAATTATCCATTAAATCCCAACAAAAAATTCCATATAAGACATAATAAGATCTGGAATTCCAGCATATATGTCCAACATGAAATTCCGACATGAAAATTTCCTCCACAATGCTAGATCCAATTTCTGCATGCATTCAAGATTCATTCCCAAACAAATGGAATCAGCAAAATTGAATCTATTACCGGTAGTATCGAAATCTCTCGCACAATCCAAGGAAATTAAAAATCTTATCAAACATATCACTTTCCTTGCCAAGGATAAAAATGAGAATAGCAATTTCCTCATCGAACTGTCTGAATTATTGGTTTCCCCTAGGAATGGAAATCAAGATATTCCTTTTGAGAAGGGAACAGTGCAGAACAGTGTACTCGTCCATGCAAATAACCAGTCAATACGTAACGACAATAATTATCGTCGCTGGTGGTCCATACCGCGATGTCGTTTTTAACGAAAGGTGGAGCGGTAGTGGTAGAGGGATTAGCCGATACCCCCGCGAGAAGTCGTAGTTAGATTCTATCTTGTCGTCTTGCATACACGCTTTGACTTCGTTGAAGCGTGATACGTCGGTACGTGTCGGTTTAGACCCCGTTTCGCTTGCGCCCTCCTTTTTCAAATAAACTGTGTTTGTACTGAACCCACCATTGGTTTAACATGTTCCCGCTATAAATCTGAGGTGAATCGATGAGACCCGATGTGACGTCGATAAAATGCAAGTTGGTTGGCTTGTCGACTGGGGACAAGACACGTTATATGCCAGCATCACCTGAGAAATATCTTGACACTGCGCTATTTTCGTGGAATACCTCAATTAGAGATCAAATAAAAAAAAATTTAATGTGACACGAGCCACAGACGAATCATCAGTTAGAATTCTACATTACGCCTCTCCAATTTTCATCTTTTTCATCATCTTTTTCTCATGAAACTTCTGGACAATTAAAAGCAGTCAGAATTACATATTTGATGTAAATTATTATTGTATCTCAACTGAGAACTTTTCGAACAAAATGGACACTGAATTAATGTAGTTGCACTTAAATTAATTAATGTAAAATTGAGATAATTACTTGAGGGTAAAAAAGGGGTCTCTCGTCTCTGGAGGAACGTTGGAACGCGAAAAATTTCTTGAGAAACCCAGATTTTTTTTTCCTATCTTATCTCTTGCACTTCACCCGGTGAAATGTCTCTTGTGAATTTTCTACACTCCCATCAGCACCGGTAATCTCTTCTCAGTGATCACTCGAGTCCGTCGTTACACACAGTTCGGTGAGACTTCAATCTTACTCCACTCCTGCGGGACGGTGATTAGACCAGTCACGGTATAAATTCGTTTACGTGGGAAAGTGGTAAAAGATCGATGGCAGTCTACAAACATTGATTATTCGACCCCACCCCACAAATTAATTAACCCCTCTTTATCCCATCCAAATGGATGCTTCCCCCCAGCTGTTCACCTCCGGTATTTTTTTCACAATATCCCGAGACTGGGAGGTACTCAGCCGAGATTTTTCACAAGGTTCAGTATCGGAGGAAGTAAAGGTGGCTGGCAGGTGCTCATCCTCTCGGAGGCACCCCATGGGAGTTCAGATGAGACTGGAAAAAAGGGGGGGTGTGAATACACAATATTTTAGTGCCCCTGGACCACCTTGTGGCCACTGGTTAGCATGGGAAATACTCAACCCCACTGGCTCCATTGATACCACTGGCCTGCCCCAATACTTTTCATAATATACATTTCCACGGTTTTCATGGCACAAGGGTTATTCACATTTTCTCATGAAAAATTTGTATTCAGGAAAATGGAGGAGTCATTCCTGGGAGGAGACGCTAATTTTTTCGTGTACTTTCCTTCAGAATATCTTACAAGATTTTTGAAGACAGTTGAAATCCAGGGATTATTCACAGATAAAGTGGGCGTGACACTCTTATTAGCAATGATTTCCACAGAATTTAATAAAAAATCAATAAATTTTAGTGAAAAATTATAAAAATTGGTGTATCGGAATGAAATTTTATGAAATGATAAATCATGATGTAACGAACAAACACTATATTTTCATATCCCAATCCGATTCAATCCAATCGATAGTTTTCAATAAATCTCAGAAAAACAGGAAAAATAACAAAATAACTGCAGAACATCCTTAAGACAGCAAAATGCTGTCATCATCAGCAAAACCAATTTCCTGAATATGTCACACTGAAGGTGAATGAGGCAAAATTAATTCTTGAATATTAATTATTACGCGCAATTAGTGTCGCCTTGAGTAACTTTTCATTATTGTTTATTGTATTCTAAAAGAAAAATGGGATAAAAAAACATGAAATTTCTAATTTCACTGAAAATTCAGTATAATTTAACACTGAAATTTCCAGAGTGGCTCAACAAATAATAAATTACACTGACTTTGAATGATAAGAGTGGCTGCCAGTAAATTCGATTCACAAAGGAAAAAACTAATGGAAAATCTGAAGAAATGGGTCCAATTCCCGATACATATCAACTCCATCCTCATCAGCCTGGACCCGAGAGTTTTGACAGCAATGGGAGGATACTTGAAACAATGTGAATTAAAGATATAACAATTGATATCTATTGACTAATCAGTATATGTAGATATGTAGATTCGCTAATAAACCCAAATAGGGTTTCTAAAGCATTAAATAAAAAAAAAAAATGGCGGAATTGCGGAAGCGACTGGAAAACTCCACTGGCCCCTCAAAATTCACCTCAGATGACGATACGAAAAATGATATAAATTTTTTTTTTTCTCAGCAATTTTTATTGAATTCTTGTCATACCAATTGGCACATGAATGGCGACATTCTTTCCATTAGCGGTAAAAGAGGCGCGAT
>NW_011887758.1:487067-510887 GCF_000806365.1 Fopius arisanus
ATTAAAGATATAACAATTGATATCTATTGACTAATCAGTATATGTAGATATGTAGATTCGCTAATAAACCCAAATAGGGTTTCTAAAGCATTAAAAAAAAAAAAAAAAAAAAAAGAAAGACTGACTGCCAATGATTACCTGATGTTTCTGCGATTACGAGTGATTACCACAGGGAGTGATACTGCGATTCCCCCTATGAATACCCCCTCCGTTGAGATGCAATTTCGTTATGGAATTTCATCTCAACATTTTGTGGCATGAGCCCTTCATTTTAGAATAATCATTTCATTTAATTTCTCATTAATTGTCGAACGAAAGAAATGCAGTAAAATAATGTGGCCCATCCCTCACAAATGATTTTAATAACCCGACGCGCCTAATGAAGGTGAAAAAGCCCATGTATGACCCCAACCTCGGAGCCTGGCGTCTCGGCGAACCAGTGAATCAAGGAAGATGAGGCAGAATGAATAATAAAGAGAAAGATATAACACCGTTCGGCCATCAGCATACGGACGAAACCCAACGAGAGCCACCCATTGGGGTACCAACAGCATACACGTTCCAATGGTGTATCCCACCGGTATATTACCTTGTTACGTTTTTTGACCGCCATATAATCACGTCCTGCCATAATACGCCGCCGTGTATATTATTATATTAAGACTCCAGGATGGGGCACCGTGCGCACTCTCGCAATGAAGTTAAACTCGCCAGTGCACCTTCGTTCACATGACTCCCTGTTGGGAATAGCATGTGTATTTGTGCACTGTGTCCCGTGGGTCAGATTTACATGTAATGACCTCTTTAATCGAATCATTATGTCAGCCTGCGGTGCCATGTGTATTTATTTGGAAATTAACCTTGAATTGAGGGAAAAAGAACAGTTTTCGGTGGGAAGACGATTCATTTTTGTAAATGGGAGGTATGAAATTCTAGTGTGGAATTCCAGCATGCAATTTTAACAAGCAACTCCGAATTAAAATCAGCATGCGATTCTGGTAGAGAATTCCGACATGAAATTCCAGCATTAACATTCGGAATGCAATTTCAACAAGTAACTTCGAATATTTCTTTAATCGAATCATCATGTCAGCCTGCGGTGCCATGTGTATTTATTTGGAAATTAACCTTGAATTGAGGGAATAAGAACAGTTTTCGGTGGGAGGACGATTCATTTTTGTAAATGGGAGATATGAAATTCTAGTGTGGAATTCCAGCATGCAATTTTAACAAGCAACTCCGAATTAAAATCAGCATGCGATTCTGGTAGAGAATTCTGACATGAAATTCCAGCATTTACATTCGGAATGCAATTTCAACAAGTAACTTCGAATATTTCAATAATTCAACAGGGAATTCCGACATGAAATTCCAGCATTAACGTTCTGAATGTGGTTTCAACAGGCAACTTCTAATAAAAATCAGCATGCGGTTCCAGCAGAGAATTTCGACATGAAATTCCGACATCAACATTTAGAATGTGATTTCAACAGGTAACTTCCAATAAAAATCAGCATGCGATTTCAACAAGCAACTCCGAATAAAAATCAGCATGCGGTTCCAACAAAGAATTCCGACATGAAATTCCGGCATTAACATTCAGCATGCCATTTCTATAAACAACTCCGAATAAAAATCAGCATGCGGTTCTAACAGAGAATTCCGACATGAAATTCCGGCATCAAAATTCAGCATGCGATTTCAACAGGTAACTCTGAATTAAAATCCACATGCAATTGTCGGATAATATTTCAGTTTTCTTTATCTAGATATAATGTCACATAAAAATCAGCATGCACTTCCAGCATGAAATTTCGTATAAAAAAATCGACGTACAATTTTTTCACTACCACATGACCTTTCATACATATTTACTTAGTAGAAGAAAACAAAGAGCCGTGACAATATGATTTTAGCGTAGCCCTCGATACAGGGGCACCTGTATTCCATCGAAAGAAAGGTTCACACGGAGAGGACAGCATCCCGAAGACGAAGGTGAATGCTTACCTCACCATGTCTATCTCACGGTTAATCGTGTTCACGTTCACGATACGAATACATATTAAAATCATTCCATGTACACTGTTTTATGCATATATGATACGGTACATAATATACTCTCGATTAGGACGGAAAGGTGAAACGTAAAAAAAACGTTCTGATAGAGGAACAATATGACATTAAATCATTAGAGTACACAATTTTTTAAACTTTTGAAATTACGTTTCCTTTTTCCTGTTCTTAATATTCATGCAGATTGATGATAACCCGCTATCTTCAATATTTACATATTTTATCATAATTATGCCAAGGTCGAATGGCCTCCAAATTTATACCTGGAACTAACGACTAACTAAGGATTTCAATTAATAATTAAACAATAAAATTCGCCAACAAAATAAATCTGATAAATACTAATTATTTATTAAAGATGATTTTAAAAAATATTGTTATTATTATTAATGATTGGAGCAGGAAAAGGACATGAATAATTCATTCGTTTATCCGTTGTCCAATTGATTCCGTTTTGGAATTAAAATGTTCACGCAATATTATCAGGGATCTCATTATCAACAATTTCATACTATTATTTGTTCGCACGGTAAGTCAAGCTGTTGAATGTTGATATTTATGAATAGCAAAACGTGACAAAACTTCGGTTGGTGGTGGGAGTAACTGATAACAGTCGACTGTGTTGTGGCGAATACCAAGTGCTAATGAATTTGTTTCTCCAAACAACCAGTGGTAAAACATTTAACCTATATATACCCCCCATTTTAGTTTCTCCGTCAGTCAACATCGATCTGAGTCAACCCCTGCGAAGAATCACCGAAAGGCTTTCCCACAGTTGCGTGCACATATGTGAGTCGATCATTTTTTTTTCCTTTTTTCCTTTTTTATTTTTTCCATCTTATGTTCAAGGAAATGAGGGAATGATTGGATATTTTGATAAATTGAAGTTACATTCAAATATAAATGTCATTTGTGTGCGGTGATCGGTAAATAGAATTTCGATATGCGAAATGAAATTGAATTTAGCTTCTGAATGTCACAGGCGTGTGATAGGATCGGGGTAGAAAGTTGCTGCAGGCTTCCGAATCGATTCATTTTTATGAATAATATTCTCATAATCATATTTTATTATGCTCGAATTGAAATATCATAATTTAATCAATATCGTGAAAAATAAAGTCGATGAAATAATAAATAATTGGAATATCAATACACTGTTACATATTTATGGGAAATTCAGTCTCAAATTCTTCTGAATTTTCAATTATGAGTTTGAATTTAATTTCAATTAAAAGCAGTCAATAAAAATTCCAATTACCTAAATAATTCCACGAAATTGTGGGTTTAATTCTAAATAACAAATATTTTTTCAATGAAAACCTGAGGAAATTAATGTTTTTACTCGTAATTGCCAGTGTAATTTCCCAACAGACTCAAGGGGGTATTCACAGACGAATTGGGTGACACCCTGATTACCGATTGTAATCGATTACCCGTGATTACTAATGAATTCCACGATTACAGTTGGTGATTACTAATAATTTCCCTAATTACACTCGATACTCACCAAATCCCTACACGGAGAGAAATATTTAGTAAAAATTACGGAACTTTCAGTTCACTTACCGATTACGGAGTTGATTCGAAAAATTTAAGTGACGGTATCGTTATTTTTCACCGATAATTCAGATAAAAATTACGGAACACCGCGGAAAATTTCCGTGACTTTAGATAAAAATTACGTGACAGTTTCGTAAAATTTCCGACAATCACATTTCGCTCCAGAATTACGGAAAATACACGTAATTTTTATTGAACATTTCTCGCAGTGTATTACCGTAGAAATATAAAAAAATGGTTTTTATATATTACTTTTAAAAGATGAGAGCGACTATCAATGACTACCACTTGATTACCAATGTGGTAATTATACGATTGCAATAATTACTCTGGTTTCCCTACGATTACCAGTGATTACCACAGACAGTGGCACCACGAGTAGCGATTACTCGCATAGTTTCTCAAGCAGACTGTTTTTATCATCACTAATATTTAATGCTGATATATTGTGATATTTTTCTTCCATACGATTTCAATATTATCCAAGACAATATTCCATACGCTGTAATTTCCATTGTCTTCATTAGAGCAGTAATAACTGAAGAAATGTGAAACAATGAGTGGAATTTTTCCAGGAAAAAAAACAGCGGCTGTTTCAGGATAATTTTATGAGGCATTGTGTTTGAGGTAAATCGTAATTTGACTTTTGGGGGTAGAATACTTGGGAAAGGAGTCGATATGTGCATGTGCAGAGAATTCGTACGGATTGGAATGCGGTTTTCGTTCGCTCTTCGAGGACCCACACCTCACTCTCTCTTCTTAAGGTATCTCTTCTCCTCTTCCTCACATCTCGCATTTTTTTCATCTCTACCTCATATACAAGACTCGTCTTATATTCGTCCTGTGTGTACCTGAACCCTGGGGTCAGGAATTCGCGTAGCCCGTGGAACATCAAGTCGACGAGTTTGACCCTCACTGTTTTCACTATAATAATACACTCGTGTGCAACCCCTAGGTGACACGTGTGAATAAAATGAACAATTCAATAGATAATTGAAGAGAAAGAAAAAGTACTCATCACCAGAAATTTATTGGAAATTTATTGGAAATTTATTGGAAATTTTCCTCGAATTTTTCGTTAGTCCGTAATCACTTTTCCCTCCGGATGAGACAACAGTTTGGAATAAAATTCATTAATATCTTCCGTATTTTTTTCAGCGGTCCCTGATATATTGATATACATCCCACCGAGGAATATGAATGAAGAAAAAAATTGTATTCCGACCCCCGAATTTTTTTCTCTTCCGGCTAGAAAAAAGGGTTACCCAACAATATTTTTTTTCGAGCGGAAGCATTTAGTCCTCGTCACGCTTATTTTAATTACCGTCGGATCTCCGTCTTAGGAGACGTAACATGCATACATATGTTGGCTCGAAGATGCTATAAAACTGGTAACGAGTGTTGTATATTCGATCGACACCTGGCACACAAGGTGGGGAATTAATTTTTGGGATTAGTCTCATTGTGCTGTACCTGCCCGAGGCATCGGAAGTCCCACCGATTCATAAGAAGGAACGGGATTAACCACCAGAAGCCCCACATTTTCTCTTGACAGTCGGTTTCATTCAATGACAATTTGAATTTCAAAACTCGAAATGCCAGCTCCACCTCTCCTCCCCCTAACCTAATGATTCCGAGACACCAATTACAGGTGAATAGACGTAATTATCATTTAAAACGAGACTCGAGTGCCCATCATGGGATTATTTACATTATCCCTCTTCATGGCTTGTGCAATGTCTCGGTACATGGGAGGTAGCGAAAGTGAGGGTCTTTTATTATTCTGCGTGACGTTACACAGTATGAACTGACAAATGTCAGTGTTGATGGAGTCAAGGAAGCGCATGACTCGCTAATAGATGTTGTATGCTACGAAATCATTGCGTACAAGCGCAGTATATCTATTCGCTATTTGACATTGTACCACTATTCAAATGGCGCATTGATATATTCAAGTGACTACTTAATAATTCAGTCGAGTCATGACTTTTGTCAATTTTGTAATGAATCGTCTGAGGCATATCCATAAAAATTATACATAAAAGTGTTACACGTTGTTAATGGGTAAAACATCATTATTTACGAATACTCAAATCAATTCCGTTATTCAAGCCAATTTTCAGGTTTTTTCACTCAAGTCCTGTCCTGGAAGAATTATGGAACTATTTACGTAATATGGAAGAAGCAATCGTTTTCCGGCAGTTTTATGGGCATGGAGGGAAATTAATCTGAAACGTTCAGGAATTTCTCAAGTTGATCACTGAAAAATCGGCGAGATTGTCACGTAATTTTACCCCAACAAGTGAAATCTCATGAAAATTGACGCCTCACTGGGTCTGACCAATAAAAAATCCCTACAATTGCCCAATCGGCGAGAAAAAATTATGGAAAGACGAATTTTTAAGAAACAGATCGTCGAATTCACGTGACAGTTGTTAAAATTTCACTTCCAACTCGCACTTTTCGAAATGTCATTTCAATTCCTTTTTCTGATAATTTTTATTGGATTTTTCTCTGCAATACTCCAATTCCATGGAAATCCCAAAATTTTCTCATCCACTCCTAAAACTCTGTTCACCTGTATTTGGATAGGACTAAAATGTAAAAAGCGTGGGATTGTGTCCAGTAGCATCATCTTAAAAAGATCTTGAGAAAAAGCCCAGGCGGATTACAGCAAACCGGGTGAGTGCACACTTTCTTCCATCCACCCAATATTTTCCCCGACAATCTTTATCTTGTACGCGGTTGCAGCCTCTCAGTAGCCTATCTATTCCACGTCTCATTGTCTCGGCACTGGATTCTCCCTTTGATGTTCACCGATAATGCCTGCGGTTTAATGCAACCCTCCGTTGCCCAGTTAAATTAGCCGAAAAGACATGGCCACAGAGGTCAGGTTTCCATATATCGTGTTCACCATGAAATGCCCATTTGCCTCTCACGGGGTCATCTCAGCTACTTTTTTTTTTCCCTCACTTCATTGTTCAACAGGTTAAAGTTACTTGAAAAATTTTTAAGTCTCTATCCCACGCTCCTTTCGAGCATCAGCATCCTTTATTACTGCACGTCTTGATTCAGTATCACGCCCCAACTTCTTCTTTTTTCACGTACCAAACATCGTATTCAGAACCAGCTGACCCTCCCGCCACTTTTACATATGAAATGAAATGCTGAAAAAACAGAAAACGGGGAGGGATGGCAGTGTCCAACGTGTGGGGTGCTTTTGTAACGAAATTACTCGCCTCTTTATCTCACTCGGTGGATGAAAAAAAAAAACTGTTCCATTCTGATTCATCAGCTTCCTCTTTTCGCCCTCGAATCATGGCCGACTGGATTTATTATATCTCTTTTTCTTGTGACAGGTTCACGCCGTTGTCACGTAGGTGGGATATAGTCACGCCCGACAACCACTCGCATACATTAATGTTTATTGGACTCTTTCTGTTCGCCTTCCGTTATTGTATACATTTTTTCGATTCTTCGCTAGTTTAGGAATAATCCTTCGCTCGTGATATTCAGAGGATTGAAGAGTTGGAAAGAGTGTGTCTACCCTCAAGGGAATTAGATACGTGAATTAAAAGGAAAATTGTTAAAGCCATAAAAAATGGATTCTCTTATCATCCACGACCCTGGGACATAGAAAAATATAAATGCTTTATTATATTTTATTTTTATTTACCACGAATGTACATTGTTATATACATCTATATATATTTGTACTTTCAGTATTTTTTTTTTATAAAAAAATTATTATTATGTATATATATGTATTAATATTAAAAAAAAAATATTTTTAGATTTTTAATTAAAAAAAAATTGAATAAAAAAATAATTTAGAATTTTCCTAAGCTAAGCTATGCGGCGGATTTTTTTAGACATCTATATATATTTTCACTTCCACCTGTTTTGCTGATTAATATATATAGTAATAAATGTGTACAATCTAAACAAACAAATTGACGAACAGAAAGTGGGCGATTGAAAAAAAAGATGATAAATAATGATTTTCCCTCAACTATATTGATCGTCAGGGTAAATTGTCTGAGAAATTACCAATAAGAAATGAAAAATGAGTTGTTCAGTGTGAAATAACGGGTGCGGTATATTTTCAAGAGTTGTTTCTCCCTTGAAAGGAAGATTTCTCCCCTAATGCGGGTTCATTATTGCTCGTCCGGACGTGAGACCATACAAACCTAAAAGAAGATCGGGACCGATTGACTCGAGTGGTACCTATTCCAACTGAGTACTTTAAATCGTGTATACCCTCTCGATTTTCTAGAGGTCGTAGTCATCGGGGTCGTGACAGAGTCACAGAGTGGTGTCGCTCTTGATCAAAGGGATACGACTGGGGAATTGGATTGAAAAGGGAAATGAAAAGAAAGTCAAACCAAGTGGCACTACGTATTTAAAAGCTACCCTTTGGGAGAAATGAAACGCCAACGGTCGTCTAATTGGCACTCGACGAACGCATCTTGATAAAGTATGCTGATTCTAAACTATAGCTATCCAACCAGGAGGACACCTGGCACTCTCTGTGGGAGAAAAGAAATTCACCACGAGAACATTCCGATCAAATCACATTTGCTTGCCTTTTCTTCCTTTCTTCTCCATTTTTTATTATAAAAATTCAAATCCAGGGATCACATTATGAATATTCAATTAAAACATTCACTTAAAACTCACAAAGTTCATCACAAACTCTAAGAATTATTCCCACGGTCAAAAAAAATATGTTATAACTTCAATTATTGGATGTACAGCAATTGTTTAAAAAAATAAGAAAAAGTTATCAAATCGATTGAAATATGTGTTAATTATATAAATAAAAGTTGTTTGAATTGTTATAAATTTTGGGAAGAAATTATTAGATTAAGAACAAGTAATGTCGTGTTGATTTTAATTCAGAGACAATGACAATGTTGCAAAATTCAACAATTAATTAAATAGTAATCAATTTCTAGCCCTAATCACTTAATTCCCGTTGTTCCATGTACAATGCAGCCACCATCTGATGAGAAATACCACAACGTGCAAGAGTCGGGGAGTAAAAAAAATGGAAAACGTGTTGTGAATCCCATGGATATTATGTATACAGTGTTAGGGCAATCTTTAGTTCCTTACGGCGGGGTTGGGACAAGTATACGGTGAAAATACCTCACCTTCCTAATAGTCGTCATTACTCTGACGCCTGTGGACGAACGTTTGACCCCTCGCACCGGCCCCTTTGGGGCGTTAACTCGCGAGTTATTTTTTTACGCGAATTTCACGGAAATACTTGGCTGTATCCCCATTACCAGTGAAAGCTCTCTGTACACTGTTCAAAAATCCATCAATTTTCAGGCATTGAATCATTTTTATTTTCAATCATCTGAGTTTGAATATTATTTTCAATTAAAAATTATTTCTAAATTTCTCATTTCTCTTGAGAATTAAAAAAAATTGAGTTTTATTAACTTTATTAATTATAATATTTATTAATAATTAAATCTTAATATTTATAATCAATTTTATTAATTCTTCAACTTCCGATATTTTATGAAAGTAGATAATTACTAGAATATTGAAAAAATTAATTGATTCATTAATGAATCATTGCGCCTTGCAAGATGAAATTATTTTATTTACCTCAAGATTTCAGAATATTATATTTCCCGAATTTTTAAAACTTCTATGACCGAAAGTTCAGGGTAAAATTTTTTAGAGGAATGGGCATGGTTTAGTTAACTAGAAGCCCCGAGTAAAAAATATGTTGAATTGTTTATCCATCGTGGGGAGGGGTAAAAAAATAAATGGCAGAATCCGTTACACCTAGTGTCGTCTCTTTTATTCCAAGTTAAGAGTCACGTGGGAAACGAGCAACTAATTACGCTTCGATAGAAAAGCCCATTGGTTCTCGCGATCTAGAGTCGGAGGCAACTGGTAGCATTGTGCTACCTAGCCATTTGTTCGATTTACGGGAGATTGCCCCAGTGCTTATGGTATTATAAAGGAAACGGTTAAATAAAACGCCCTTGTTCCTGCATGTACTATTAAGAACATCTTTACGACCGCTGGAGATTATATCATCTTGATTTCTTCAATGAAACTTCAGGGAAATTGCTGCAGTTCTCAGCTTCAGTTTGAGCTATCAAAGTATTTGCTGCTTTCTACGTTACGTAAATTACAAGATCGATGAACGCGATTGCAATTTAATTTTTCATATTTTTATGTTCACATTGTTAAATGAAGTTTTAAAACGAGCAAACGTTGAATTTTATTTGAGAGAGCAATAAATACTTTTAAATGTCAACAATTAAATTCACTGGACGAAATGTAATTAATTCTGAAGTAATTTTTATCAGTTCGATGGAAATTAGAATTGTGCGGAAATAATTTCCACCGCGTTTTGATAATTTTCTATTGGCGATGTGGAAAAATAGATTTGGGTGTGGAGAAAATGTCGGTCATAAATTCAATCATCGAAATGAATATCAAAATGGACGGTAGCTCGGGTGGAAAATATATTTCCGCGGACAGGTACGGGACTTATGACCCTGAGGCAGATGAGTTGTCTGTCCCGGTATGTAATCACGTCCATAACTGAAGTGCGGGTGGAAGAAGAGGAAAACTCAACAGCAATCTCGACTTAGATTTGAGGAGAAATGTATATGCAGGTAACGGTGGCTACCCTTCCTAGTCAGAGTTCTCGGAGTAATGGAAACCCTGTGTTAACACGTTCACGGAGACGCCTCGATTTCTGGTACCACTCATGAGAAAACTCCAGGTTGTTATTTCTGGGCTTGAATCCGGATGAAGTGAGTTTGATACTCAACCTGGTGGTTATTCATCATGTCTTTTAGGTGGAAATCACGTGGTGCAGCGATGGTCAGGTGCTGGGAAATTGATTGAACGAGTTAGCGGCTTGTATTCAGCACTTGGCAAGGATAATCAGAGGAGATTCATTCATACATTCATCCACTGAGAAAACTATTAAGTGAAAACAACCAAACAATTCACGTAATCGGCAAGCAGGAATTGATTTCCGGTAGTTTTATAGAAATGGCAGAAAATAAATTTCAAGCTTTCAGTAATTATTCTCAAATTGAAAAAATCTCTCTAAAAATTCAAGCTTCCTTTAATTAATTAATTATCAATTACCCATTGGTTTTGTTATTATTATTATGTATTTAACATGAAAAACCCAATTATCTGGAAATCTCAAGATTAATCAGAAATTTAATTGCCGTTTCTAATGGAAATGGAATTCAAACTCATACGAATTTGTGATGGGAATTGAAATAAAAATTGAACAGACTAGTTGAAAAATAAAGAGACTTTGATTTTCGATTGGCGTTGAACAATTACAAGAAGGCCAGTAGTCGTTAGCCTATTGGCCCCGGCGTTAGTATGCATTCCGTCACACCTGAGTGGTCAGCGCATACAGTGGTTGTGCACTTTGCCGACATCGGGCCGCTGTAGGCTAACGATCCTATCCCCCAACGATTGAAAAATCCAATCCTCTTACCCTGCCCCCGCCATCACCATTTGCGCAACGTCCGTCCCAGAGTACTTAAAACCCTTTTTTTTTTTCTTTTCAGCTCACTTTTTACCTTTTCCTCACCAGCTGTAGCAGGTAGTCTATTAGCCAGGTAAATCTCACGGGCTTCCCATGGGTACACAAGGTCGCGGAATTAACCTCGCGATGAATTTTCTTTCTCGCTATTTTTCCACTCTCTGATATCATAAAGACGGTGGTTTTAAACTCTCGCATTTACATTTTACTTTCAAACGAATTGACTGTTGAAAGACAGTTAATTATTGGATATTGAATGCGAATACTGTTTTATAATAGCGAACTTGTAATTGATTACGAACGGGGGATTTGATTTCTATCGTGTGGGTAATTTATCGTGGAGGAAAAAATAAGGGGATTACGTTGAGAGTATTTTAAATACCGTTTGGTATGAGCAATTTCCATTTTTTTCAGGCGACAATTCGGTAATTTAATTCCAATAGATCTTTTTATTTTTCTAATCAATTAATTTCTCTAAATAATTGGATTTATCCGTAATCGAATTTTCATTAAGTTCTGAACATAAAATTGAAAATAACATTCTTCTAAGGGATTACTGAAAAAATATCATTAACCGGGAAAATGACTTGATTGTGAGTGATTTATAGGAAAAGGGGATTTTTATTTTTTTTCAGGATTTCAAAACGTGTCCTAATGGTTTGGAACTGAGAATTTGTTTATCCTATTATTTTATTTTATTTAATTCTCTTCTCTTCATTCCCTAATTATTCTCATCCATATTTTAACTTCTAATTGAAATTGCGCAAAAATATTGTATTCAAAAAATCTGAAAAACTCTTTCCACACGTAATGATGAAATCATTCAAAGATTCTTCGATAACGATTTTCGAAAGATCGCTGAAGCGTAAAAAATTCTGGTAATTACGAATTCCATGCATTATTTGGAATAATAATTGAAGTGGTATTTAGGAATGGATAAAAGTATAAATGCGAAGTCAATGTAACATGCGCTGAGCGTAAATGATCGATTTGCGTGGAGCGAGACGAGCTTTCCATCACCCACTTGTTAAATTTTTTTATGCAAAAGACCAATATGGCGGGCGTGTCCAGGATGATTGAGCGAATCCGTGCGGTGCACTGGTACTCGACCTCGTATATTTTGTATTCATAGAACTGCCTGGGAACCGCGTGGACCCCATCGTGTATTCTAACCCTGTCTTGGGCACTGCGTCACGGCCGTGTGCCTCGGTTAGGGCCCGTAGGGGCCTAAAAACTTCACCTCCCCCGCGACCTTCTCTCATCGCCGAGTGATTCTGAACCACCGTGACCCTCGTCGCCCGTGGGCCCTTCTGGATTATTCACTTCCGGTATTATTTTCTTCAAAATTTGAATGATCTGCGCAGGTCACGGAATCAAATTAGTCTCCCTTCAAAAATTTCCCGGAAAATTTACTCCGACGGTTAATAATCGTCTGGTCAGTTTTGCCTTTATATTTTATTATTCATTTCAGGGTATCGACAACTTTCATTTTTTATAACTCCATTTTACCAAAATATTATCTTCTTTTTTGAAACTTTACGGAATTATTTAATCGTTCATTTTATTGATTTCTATAGCATTGAAAATTTTACTGAAATTGTTAGCAGCGATTGAATACATCTTCACATGTTCCCCGGTAGGTTCTTCGCAAATAAATAAAAAAGTCCAGTTTTTCAGGCGAAAATTCGCGCTTCGCGCTAGTGATTTTTTTGAAAAATTTGGTAACTGCATTTATTTGCAGGGGGGACTCTGAGAAAAATACCCAATTGATTCTGGTATTCGCGGGATTGTTTTTCCATTCAAATTTCGGTCCATAGGGCTGCACCATGAGACAAAATTATAAATGAAAATTTTTCAATTAAGGCAATGGTATTTTCTGTCAAATTCGATGGGGATTACGTGGAACGGTCAATCGATTGTTTTTTTCATATATCAGCATGAAAAATTACTAGTAAAATTCTCAAAAAATTATTGGTTCAATTTCGTGCTGACTATAAAAAATCGTCGAATCGTGCAATTCCATTGGCTGAAATCTCGATGCGAAAACTATAATTGTTCGAATTTTTCGCGCGAAACTGCGGAAATTTCCATGGTATAAAAATTTCCCACACTTTCATTAAAAAAATTTCATATTAGAAGAACTGATTGATAACATTTGATAGTTGAATTTCAATTGAATTTTTCCGTGAAAATAAAAAATCTTGAAAATTCATCAAGGAAGGGAAACTTCACTGTGAAAAATGACGGTCATTTTACATGCTATCTATTTTTCCTAGGACCCGACACGAATTAAGAGTAAGCAGGAGTCGGCAAAATTAGTGCGTTAGAAGCTTTTTTGGTGGTATCATGGTATTTGAAAAATGACGGTCATTTAGCATGTCTAATCTCATCTCAAAGAGTCCGCACGTTATACCTCCAACACGCCAGTAACAATCGTGGTGCACCTTAAACCTCAATGGCCAGTGCGCCTATACCGGGTAACGGCCAGCACGTATTAGTTACCGCAGCGTTAAGGTAACGACGATAAGTGGGCATCGTGATGCAAAACCGTGTGCCCCTCTCACTGGTGCCCCCCCAACCACACGATGGGAAAGTGCATTCGGTTACTTCTTTGGCGGAAGGATTATCCCCCCGATGGCTCGATCGAACTTCCATATACGGAACCCATGAAAAACCCCTTGTTCTCGCCCCATTGTTCCCCCATTTCCCTCAAAAATTTCATCCTTATACTCGTCATTAATTAACCATCACCAATTTTTTCAACACCTGATTTTTTCCGTGACCTTCAAACATTCCCTGCGCCAACAGAAAAATCCCATAAAAATTACCAAAAAATTACGAAAAAATTAATTATAAAAATTATCCGAAAAACAAAATACATGGAATTTCGAATAATCAACAACAAGAGAGGGAAAAGTTCAATAAAAAATGACAGAAGAGAAATTGGAAAAACCGTCGAGTGACTTCTACGATCTGTTCCGTAAAAATTACTCACTAGTGATGATGATGGAGTTCCTGAATTTGACAATTTTTTCAAGTGACGATTTTTCAGGATATCAATGGGTTCTCCCCGACTGTCTCTCGATCTCCATCTTTCCGAATCCTCTGGATCTCTCTTTGGAGTTGTAGACAAAAGAGTCGAGGTTATTGATGCTGCGATGGGCGTGCGCCTCGGTTTTGGCTTGGGTTACCGGCGATTTGTATGAAATTCGATCTAACCGACCCACGTCCTGCCAACTCTAGCCCCTCACACATTTTCTTTTTTTTTTTACTCCATTCTTCCTCCATTTTTGCTTGAATCTCTTATCTCTGGCCTGCTTTACTCGTGGAACACCGTCTAACGTTCGACAGCTCTATTTATTTCTGTAATTTACGTTATTTATCCAACGTGTATGCAAGCGGCTCGATACACGTGGCATGAGGGGGTACTCGTGTTTTCAGCTTGTATCTGCGTATATCCAGTGGTAATTCGCATTGAATTCTCCCCTCGCGGTTTTGAATGTCGATATTTATATCGGGGACAATGCCGACATGTGTTTGATGATGTTGAGGGTCAGGGTACCGCCGTATTGGGTTACGATATTGGTGAGGAGTCCGACCGGTTGGATTAATTGATATCAACAGGTTTTTTCAGAAATTTCAGGTCGTTTGATTATCGTTATTTATTTGAGGGGTCATGAAGACCATCGTAAGGTTTATTTTATGGAGGAGAAAGAATTCTCGCTTCCAAGAAAGAGTCATTTGCTTCTAGGAAATTATCGTTGTGGAATTTATCCACCGGAAATTATGGAAACAAGTAAATTTTTTTAGGATTTCAACATCGGTTTTTGCTAAAAAAAATTAATCATGCAGTCACCATGGAAGCAAAAGGGAGTAAGTGTAATTCAGAGGATTTGAAGGTTGAATAAATGACTAGTTGATGTTGCAAATGTTAATTCAGAATTTATTAATTGTATATTTTCCATTATAAATTAGAAATTCATTCGCTTTCATTAGGATTGCGCTTGGAGAACAATAATTTAACAATTTAAGAAAAATAAAAAATGTACATTTTTTTGAAATTCAAAGGAAAGACAGATCCAAGATGATATTTCGATGTGAAAATGAAAATGCGCGAATTTTCAAGGGGTCGAATGGAATTCAACTAAGACGACACAAACCCCGAGGAAAAAGAATTTGAAAGGTTTTCTCCATATAGCGTGTGGCAGTTGTAACGAAGCGAGCCGTAAATATCCTGTACGGACAATGTTGTGAATTATCGAGGTACCAACCCCATAAACGGCGCGGTTTTATGTTGGCATCGGCGAGAAACCGAGCGCCACACAGGACGCGTTCGCGCGAGTCCCGCCATCTCCGCATGATGCGGCAAAGGACCCACAACGAGAGTTGTTTAAACCTATATGCTGCATGTGCTGAGAGGCAATGCTGGTGGTTTCACAAAGGATCAACAAAGAGAGATAGGAGGGAGAGGACCACCGAGAGACCAAAGGCGTCACGCGATATTCTCACCTCGCTCTTTACCCCCTGACCCTGTTACGTCGGTGCGCTATCTTGTACTTAATTGAACAACATGCCGCCATATTGACATCTCAATTTTCATCGGTATCATGTTACCATGGCATCACCGCTAATTCCTGGGCTCATCATAAATTTTTTCCCCTCGCTGCTGATGAGGGGAATCAACTTCTCACTCATCAACGGGAACTAGGTATTCTCCAAATCCCCATGCTATCGTGGAATCGTTAAACTCAAATTCTTCAACGTCTAAATCGCTAAAATCTTGAAAATTTATTCAATAGTTGCATTAGGGGAACAGAACATGAAATAAGTTGTTCAAACAAAATGGTGAATTGATAAATTGATAATCATCAGTCGTAGTCTAGTAATTAAATGTGAAAGTGTAAAAGATCGGTAAAGAATTTTCTCAAAAATTCCCCAAAATACTTTGAATTTTTTATCAAATGTCTAGTTTAGGTCCACAAAGTCGTCTGGATGTAGTATATTTATTGGGATGGGTTTCCGTCACCTAATTAAGGATCTGGCCACCATTTTTGAAGGAAACAATTAGCATGCGAAATATGGATATTACTACATGGCTCTCTTTATTATTCTGATGGTGTTGTGACCCCCTAAGACAGCACATGTTGGTACATTTAAAGACAATGAACACACAAAAAGATGAATCTTGTCAAGCAGTCCTGAGCACTTCACTTCAAACTATCAATTCACCTCCTACGATCGCTGACTAAACACAACGACTGATTTATCCGCCGCTATTCTTCTGTAGCAATTCAAATTATTGAATATAATATCACTCGTCGTATCAACATTGACAGCAGGTGGAGGGGGGTGTAAGGGATTTCAGGGACACAGCATTTACCTCTGAATTATTTTCGGTGTATTTTTCTTCTTTTTTTTTGGTTGTTCCTTCCTCTCTACTCTCTGCAGTTTCTGGATATTGAGAGAATGCTAATGGGTTTTTGATTAGAGGAATTATTATTACGATGATTATTGTTTTTGGTGGACCTAAACTATACATTTACCAAATTTATCAATCTGAACCCTAAGAAATAACAAAAATATTCAGTAAAAATTGCATTACTCGGTAATTCGGTAATATTGCCTCATTTATATTCCAGAATAAATACAAATATTCATGAATCGAAGATATTTCCCTTTTAAAAAATCTATCGCCTAATCGATCGAAATTTGGGTGAGAAACTTTTTTTTAGGTGTCAATTAAATAATTGACCGTTAATTATTGAATATATTACTGCATATGTGGATGTGCATGAATGTTCATGAGGAATACGCGAATCCCAAAATTGGAGGGAAATTCTCTGTGGAGAGGTTAGAAGCCAAGAATTTTTGTGGACGATATACGCGGCATCAGGAAGGCGGATAAGTTTCTATGGAGTTTGAGAATAATGGTAGTACTTTCTACTATCAAATAGATTTATGGATATCAGACGGGAGTCTCTCTGTTCTTAACCAATGGTGCACACGCGAGTCCACCGAGGTGGCCTGCCAAACGTTAGGAATGATTCTGGATTTCATGTTCCACGAGGGCATGAGATAGTTTTTGTCCTGTTGAATAATACTCACGGTGGAGAACCAGTTTTTGAGGACAGTTGTTTCTCCTGTGACATCTTGATATTAACCTCTCCATCTTCGAGTAAACATCGTAAATGTGAGAGCCCGCAAAATATCTCATTCATTCCAGTCAAATCCGACGTATCAATCAAAATAAAAATAAATAAGACAGTATAAAAGTGACGAGGCACGTTGTAGCGTAGAAAAAGAAATTGTCTTCCCAGATGTTGCACGGAAAATGCGCGGGAATTCCAGAATGAGAAGATTTCCAAGAACATGGCGATTTACGTGTAGGAAATCATGTAATCGAAATTTTCTTCCTAGTAATTCCAACTCCTGTTGTGTTGTTTTCCTCAACTCTGCAAACTACGACTAGTCCTACTAGAAATTTTATTTAGCCTGCCGGACCTAACCTCCACCAAATTCGGTGCGAGTCTCATTTTGTGGTAGGTCTGCCGGGTGAAGTATTTTTTTAATTAAAAAAAATAGTAAAGTAGATTAAATTAATCAGCAAAATTAAATGCTCAGATCAGGCATGCTGTACGGGGCGGGGAGGGGGGGGGGGGCAACGAGGGAGTTGAGGGGAAAGGGGGATGATTACAAGGAAAATCTTTTAGGCAATAGAGAGAGGTACATAATAAATAAAATATATAAATACTAAGAAAATAATTATAGACTAAGTGTAAAGTCATTTCAACAGTTTCAACTATGGCGAGTACTACTAGTACTAATTAGTACTAGAGTACTAATGTACGCGAAACTGATATCAGTTTTCAAGAATGACACGGTGGACGTGTAGATAAGGTACAGGATTACGAATCAAGGGGTCGTGGACTCAAGTACTGGTTTGGACTCTCTCAGCATCAGAGTTGAAGATGTTTCGAAAAATGCAGGGAATTTCGTTCCAGAATTCCAAAAATGAATTCTATCATCATTCTACTATTCCTTTATGAAGGAAAAAATTTAATGAACAACCCAAACATTTCCTAGATGTATCGACAATATGAATGTTTAACAATATTTTATTTGCAAAAGACCGGTGAGACGTACATCTGGGGCTAATAAATAAATAATATAATTTTCCACTAGTCTCTCCCCGTCGATGCCTTCTGAAACCGAATACTCAGACTTTCCCAACTTCTTTATTTGCCCCACCGCAAGCCACAGAACTGGTTTAACTCCGAAGATAACGAAGAGATGCTTGTAAATAAAGTTCATGTGCACTTGCCATCAAATTTTTTGGCGCTCTTGTTACTGCTCCCGTATAGCGTGTCCCGTGATCGTTTGATCGATTCACAAGATGGTGTAATTTATCCTGGAAAGCCGGCAGTCGCGCCATCTTTGAATTGGAGCGATAAGTCACCTCCTTATGCCCCTCAGTATGCGAGTTAGGGTCCGGGTGTCTTACCAATACACTAAAGTAAGCGATTACGTATCACGAATAAGGGATCCGGATAAACCAGACACCCATGGACGAATCGTGATACGTATTGCCTTCTCGCACCATTGGATATACCCTTGGTTATACACTCCATGTTGCTTATCTTATAAACTTGCCTACCTATCCTTGCTCCTGATACTTCCGTTCTTCGTCAGGCCAACTCATGCTGAATTCACTTGGTTATCTCTTTTTTTTTTAAACGTATTACTTTTTAGTCTTCTTAATTCATCGTTCTCACCGGTGGATCGTTACACGATTCGTTCCGGGTGATATGAAATTCTCGTTTAACTTCTCTGAGAGAAATCCCTTCGTTATTAATTAATCGATTCAACTGCACTGATATCGAATTTAATCTGTTCGATTGCTTTACGAACTATCGGGTTTGCTGAGTTACTTCGAGAATTACTTGTGTATCGGGGGGTATTAAACGGTACTGGGTGGTCTATATAACGTAATTCGTATTGTGTGGTGGAGATTATTGTGATAATGGGGGATTATTCCACGGGTAGAAGATCATTTGACACTAATGCACGATTCAGATTTGTAAAGAGAGCTTTAGGTTGCGGGGATTCCCCGTTTTAATACGTCAATTGAAGGTCAACTCAGGGAGAATAATAAAACTCATTCAGTAAAAAATCGTTATTGAAAATCACTTGTCACAATATTCCATTTTCCATTTTATTTTGTATTATTTATTGAATTTTATATTTCTGAATCTACCGATAGATGAATTTTTTTTTAGAGAAACAGATTAAGTTGAACAGAAAAATGTTCCCTTGTTAATTTAAATAATCGGGAATGCTGTCAGTTATTTTTTTGTGTTCAACAGGAAGAGATTTTGTTGCTCCAAGAGAATTGTTAAGTGTTAGCATAAGGCTTCCCATAAATTAATGTAGTCTGTGTTCTATCTAGAATTGAGGTGATTGTGAGAATTCATACTTTCCTGATCTGATAACTCATCATCTCCAACTGAGAAATTCTTGTTTCGATTGCACGATAAACAATTTCATTATCAATTCAAGTGTATGGAAAATTGATCTTAAGTGTTATGTTGTTTGTGCAAGAGATAATATAATCAGAGTTCTAAAAAACAATAAAGTTCAAGATATAATGCAAAATAAATGAAAAGAACACTTGAAAATTCTTACGGGACAAAAAATAAAATTATTTATCAACATTAAAATCTATAAATTTTATAGAATTATTATTACTATAGACCTGGACATAACGGGATGCGCAAACGGAGATGCGCGAGTCTTTCCTCTATTCAGCATATATCTGATAAATAATATTTTTACCTGAATATATATCCGGATAGTTGATATATATTGGAACGAAACGAGTATTTATAAATCAATAAATAAACTTTAAGTAAAAGAATTCCGGGCGAAAGATAGACACACTAGAAATGTAGAGTAGACTCCAGAATCATAAGATGATTGACATGAAGTTGGTTGAGAGGAATTGCAAAGGGAATACTTAAGGTTGTTGTCGCGTAGAATTTTTTTTCGACAGTTTTCGTTAAAAATTTTATGGTGAATAGTTTGAAAAATTAGCAACAAAATGAGCCTTCTCCGTTTGCAATTGACCGTTTCGAACTTGAGATATAAATTTTTGAAATTCGAGTAATTTAACACGTGTTTAAATGGAGTTTTGCCGATTAGAATTTTTTAAAAATCAACGGCTCGACAGTTTCAGAAATAAAAAAAAAACGTGGAATATACATCGTGGGAGGAAATACAGAAAAAAAATCAAATCGATTGACCGTTTGGTTTACGGAATATAATTATCGGAAATTCATAAATTTATATAATTGAAAATAGTTAATATGGAAAATATATAGTTATGCTTTAGCTATCCATGCACAATGCAATCAATCAAGTGAGACTATATACCGCTAAAAGATTGTGTTCTAAACTGGCCCGTTTTACAGCGGATAAACTTTTTACAGAGACTGTCGCGCGACAACCACCTTAACAATATTTTGCATATATTCGTGTGAATTTTCCTTACTCTTTGGGTTTTCCAATATTTATTCGTTTGATTTCTTAATAACATCTCATTTTTGTGCCGCGCAATGGCACGCGACCAAGCGTTGCACCAGTGTTTGTTCGTCCATTTTCATATATTTTATTGTTTCCACATCCAACTGTTTGTATTTGGAATGATGTAGAAGGCTTGGTGCGCGTGGCGCACGCGTGTCACCTGTCTGTCACGCTCGCCTGCACACGTTATGGTGAGGCTGATTACTGGTGGTGATGGTGCCTCTCTGGGGTCCACCCTCCAGGGAGATATGGCCGAGTGACCCCCAGGACCTGCTGTGTTTTGATATTGAGGTTCATCCGAATTTTTTTAGGGACTAATTACGCCGAGTGGATTGTAAATTAATGAGGGGCTGCTTCCGGTGCGGATAGTCAGAGTTATCAAGGCATTTTAAATATAATAGAATTTTTTTTTTTCGAGAATTATTAATACTACGAGATATTTATCTTCAAATGGAAGTCGTCGACGTCGACGTCCACATAGAATTTCTTGAAGTTAAAGAAACCTTCTTCAATTCAAGGAAACCATTTTTCATTTTAAGAATTTTATTTCCCATTTCACAGAACTTCAAAACAAATTGGAGTTCTAATAAAATTTGGAGATATGATAGTGCAAGAATACAGTCAATGGATTAACTAATGGATTAACAAAAACCCCGAAAAATTGCAGTGAAACTCTCGCTCATTAAGGATTGCCAATTGCAACATACGTCGTTAATGACAACTGTCTCGTTGGCATTCTGCACGAATATTCGTCATGTCGACTGAAATTCGTGAATATCCAAACGGTTACGAAAAATGAATAGCATATGCCAAGGAATCATGCATCGCTGGAGTCCATGAAGCAATGAAGACAGTCTTGGGGGTTGCAGGTGCTGCAAAAGGTTTTCTTACTCGAGTAGATTCCTCCACATGTGTTAAGGATTGATACGCAACCCCTCACCGCCTATCACTAAAACTGTCTTGGGGTTACTTCCGCAGGTGCAGGAGGTCCTCAGCGGATTCATGCATGCCTGATTCCTGGGGGCAGGTTCCTCGGGGGTCCTTGGGCTTTGGCACGCGCTTGGCGAACTTTTCTTACCGGATATTTTGTGCACCGACGACATGTGCCAAGGAGACACGCTCCGGTGATTGTTTCATGTGTTTTATTTTTTTTTTTTTATGTTTTGTTTTCCAAAGCGCGAACTCACAGGTAGCAAGGAAGTCCTGTGTCTCCTGGTGGTCGCAGGTGACGCTTGGTGGTTGGAAGACAGCAGGTGGGCACCCACGCGAGCTAACATGGGGCCTGCTATCTGGCCCAATCAATGACATTTTCTTGGGGCTTAACTGATCTTGCCGAAAAAAATCCGGAGAAAGGCTTGGGTGGTATTTAGAAGGATCTTACTGGGATTCAGATCATTGAACTTTAAGCAAGAGGTAACACCGGAATCGCTCGCATTGCACCCAACCATATGCGAAGACTAATGATTTAAAGAAATCAATAGTTTATTAATCAAAGACGGAAGAAAGACACACATTTTTTTGTATCACAAAAAAATGGAAGAGTGTAGGCTCGAAGGAATGCAATTAAAGCAATTCGTAACAATATAATAATTATACTTCCTGTTGAAGAACACTTTCGATTTTCGAGGGTATTAATAAACTTGTGGATTAACCAAGGCGTGGTTATTGGTCCTGAGATATTTGTACTCGGTTATTGATTAAATAAAATTCTGTTGTAATACAATTAAGGGTGAACTTGCCTTGATAGCCATTCAACTGTTAGAAGGGGTTCCTCTGAACGATAGCCGTGGGATAATCAAACACCGAATGTTGGTCAAACAAATTAATTCCCTGTGTGATCACTGTATGGGGGTCCCAGTATTGAGATGACGTGAACCGTGTGATCGAAATTCTATTGCCTATAATTTTCCGATTGGATCGACGTCGGCAATCATTTTAAAACACCCACTGTTGTGGAAATTCAATTTTATCTGCAATCGTAATTGCATATAAGCTAAACATACACTGTTAATGAGGATGATTCAGGTGAGAGTACATTTATGAACGTCAAACAGGAAAATCCCGCATTCTGCGAATGTCAATGATATCAGTATAAATACATTGTTTTCCATTGCAGAAATTCATTCTTTTACCAGAGACAGCAGCGAGATGATGAGACCATTGAATCTAGTTTTCGTCGTGATTGTGGTAGTCCAAGGTGAGTCAAGAAAAAAAAATGATGGAAGTTGTGACGCAGAAAGTTTAAATGGTGCCATTTTAGCTCTGAACTTCGTGAGCGTTCAAACTTCCACGGAATCAGAAGATAGCAGTGGTTCCAACTCCTCCGAAGTTTCTCATCCGGGTCCAAGATGTACGGCTAGATGCACCGGAGGTCCTCACGACAAATGCACCCTCTGTGGAACTGTGTGTCCGCTCACTTGTGATAGACCGGAAATCAGAGCATGTACAAAGGTTAGTGATGAGAGATTCAATTAGCAAGTGGTCAAATTCTGATGCCCTCTTTGCAGCAATGCGCTGTCAATGTTTGTAGGTGTGAGGAGGGCTACGTACGTAATGCTGATGGACAGTGTGTCAAGCCTAGACAGTGTCCAAGAAGAGAACCAGGATGCACTCGGAGGTGCACTGGTGGTCCTCATGATAGGTGCACCCTCTGCGGTAGTGCGTGTCCACGTACTTGTGATAGACCTAATCCCACCATTTGCACTTTGGTGAGTGATCCCGACTTTCTACATATTTTGCTTCTAACAAACTTGCACACATACCTGATGATGAAAGAGAATCTGTGATTGATAGGAGAAATCAATTGTTGAAGCTAATGTTCATTCAAAAATGATCTCTTCTGAAGTTGATTTGTCTCTCAGTTGATGGAGAATCGATAGAGAAATGATCACCTCTTTTGGTTTAGCCATGTCTGATTCCGAAGGAATTCCTTGCTTCCAGCAATGCCTGGTGAACGTCTGCGAATGTGAAAGAGGCTACGTTCGGAATGACCATGGACAATGCGTCCGGCCAAATCAGTGTCCACCATTATGTACTCGCCGATGCTTTGGTGGTCCTCA